>NC_135234.1:754137884-754443003 GCF_051348905.1 Ranitomeya variabilis | reverse complement strand
TCTCCGTTCATACTGCACCCACACACACAAATGATACCCCATTTGAAAGGTAAAATTGCCTCCTTTAGCAAGAAAATAGCCAAACAAACCACACATCCACAATGTGATCACAAAATATAGTTTAAACATTAATTTTCATAATCCAGCAGTAAGGAACAATGACCTGCAGGTGGCACCACACTACCCCAAAGCACACTACCCCAAAGCTGCTTAAAGACATCACAAACAAATCCTAACATTTGCCTTGGGGGTTTTCCTGCTTGCCGAATTCCTTGCCCAGACAATTTCAGGCACATTGGAGGATTGCACACTTCACTGCAGGTAAGTCACATATGCAAACACATTTGTAAACATGCACTGCTTTTTCAGTGATTACTTTGCCCCGCACACACAAATGGTGAATCACATATGCAAACACATTTGTAAACATGCACTGCTTTTTCGGTGATTACTTCATCCCACACACAAATAATACACAAGTTGAAAGGTAAACTTCCCCCCTTCAGCAAGAAAAGACACAAACAAACCACACATTCACGATTTGATCAATAAATACAGTTTAAACATTAATTTTCAGAAACTTGCAGAAAAAACAATAACCTGCAGGTGGCACCACAACCTCAAGACATTTTTTAGCCTCTACTTATCAAACCAATTTATTGTATTACCAATCTACATATATAAATAACTGTGTTCATCATCTCATTAAATACATTAACATTTGACCAGCTTGATTTTCCTGAAATTACAACCAATGTGTGAAAATTTCGCACGGGCCAACTAGTTATTATTATTATTATTATTATTAGTCATTTTTATAGGGCCATTTATTCCATGGTGCTCTTCAGGGGCAATTATAGACAAGTATAATAAACATGAGCAAAGCACACACACACAAGCACAGGAGGAGAGAGGACCCTGCCCGCGAGGGCTCACAGTCTGCAGGGGATGGGTGAGGATACACTAGGAAAGATTTGGATGTGAGTAGAGAAGATGTCAAGTGTAAATAAAAGCAGCACCGCACTTTGTTTTTACATCTCAGGATGATCCGTAGACTTTTAATGACCGGTAACTATAAATTTCCAGTTTTTAGAATTCTCAATCCTGATGGAGAGATTATTCCAGATTATTACATGAATGAATCAAGAATAGAAGCTTCTATCTGGATTTCTCTGCGTCATAACAAACTGTGTCCATGAACGTCAGACCCGCAGGACGCTCGGCCTCTGTCTGGCCAATGTTCCTTCCAGGGTCAAGCAGCTAAAAATATTCCCCAGGACGGCGGCTCTGATGCTCCGGAGCTGTCAGCCACTTCATGGAGGAGATAAATGCTTAACGCTGCATAATGCTAATCACCCGTCCATGCTCCTTGGTTACATTAAGGTCCAAATTTAGATTCCCACTGATAAGGATAATGTTATGCTCCCTGGGAAAAACCTCAAATGCGAGCTATCAATTAAGAAGTAAAGAAGTAAAGCTTCCCTGGATGTTAATCACATTCATAGAGTCACATTAATGATATCAGGGCACATTGACACTATGTGGTACACCTTGAAAGAAAAGGTTATAAATGCAAATGTGATCATAAGAATAATAACTAAAATAAGATATATTACAATACAGCCTTGTAAACACAACATATATACAGTTTATATTATACTTCAGAGCTGCACTCACTATTCTGCTCGTGCAATCACTGTGTACATACATTACATTACTGATCCTGAGTTACATCCTGTATTATACCCCAGAGCTGCACTCTCTATTCTGCTGGTGCAGTCACTGTGTACATACATTACATTACTGATCCCGAGTTACAATACATCCTGTATTATACCCCAGAGCTGCACTCACTATTCTGCTGGTGCAGTCACTGTGTACATACATTACATTACTGATCCTGAGTTACATCCTGTATTATACCCCAGAGCTGCACTCACTATTCTGCTGGTGCAGTCACTGTGTACATACATTACATTACTGATCCTGAGTTACATCCTGTATTATACCCCAGAGCTGCACTCACTATTCTGCTGGTGCAGTCACTGTGTACATACATTACATTACTGATCCTGAGTTACATCCTGTATTATACCCCAGAGCTGCACTCACTATTCTGCTGGTGCAGTCACTGTGTACAGACATTACATTATTGATCCTGAGTTACATCCTGTATTATACCCCAGAGCTGCACTCACTATTCTGCTGGTGCAGTCACTGTGTACATACATTACATTACTGATCCTGAGTTACATCCTGTATTATACTCCAGAGCTACACTCACTATTCTGCTGGTGCAGTCACTGTGTACATACATTACATTACTGATCCTGAGTTACATCCTGTATTATACCCCAGAGCTGCACTCACTATTCTGCTGGTGCAGTCACTGTGTACAGACATTACATTACTGATCCTGAGTTACATCCTGTATTATACCCCAGAGCTGCACTCACTATTCTGCTGGTGCAGTCACTGTGTACATACATTACATTACTGATCCTGAGTTACATCCTGTATTATACTCCAGAGCTACACTCACTATTCTGCTGGTGCAGTCACTGTGTACATACATTACATTACTGATCCTGAGTTACATCCTGTATTATACTCCAGAGCTGCACTCACTATTCTGCTGGTGCAGTCACTGTGTACACACATTACATTACTGATCCTGAGTTACATCCTGTATTATACCCCAGAGCTGCACTCACTATTCTGCTGGTGCAGTCACTGTGTACGTACATTACATTACTGATCCTGAGTTACATCCTGTATTATACCCCAGAGCTGCACTCACTATTCTGCTGGTGCAGTCACTGTGTACGTACATTACATTACTGATCCTGAGTTACATCCTGTATTATACCCCAGAGCTGCACTCACTATTCTGCTGGTGCAGTCACTGTGTACATACATTACATTACTGATCCTGAGTTACATCCTGTATTATACTCCAGAGCTACACTCACTATTCTGCTGGTGCAGTCACTGTGTACATACATTACATTACTGATCCTGAGTTACATCCTGTATTATACTCCAGAGCTACACTCACTATTCTGCTGGTGCAGTCACTGTGTACATACATTACATTACTGATCCTGAGTTACATCCTGTATTATACCCCAGAGCTGCACTCACTATTCTGCTGGTGCAGTCACTGTGTACAGACATTACATTACTGATCCTGAGTTACATCCTGTATTATACCCCAAAGCTGCACTCACTATTCTGCTGGTGCAGTCACTGTGTACATACATTACATTACTGATCCTGAGTTACATCCTGTATTATACTCCAGAGCTACACTCACTATTCTGCTGGTGCAGTCACTGTGTACATACATTACATTACTGATCCTGAGTTACATCCTGTATTATACTCCAGAGCTACACTCACTATTCTGCTGGTGCAGTCACTGTGTACATACATTACATTACTGATCCTGAGTTACATCCTGTATTATACCCCAGAGCTGCACTCTCTATTCTGCTGGTGCAGTCACTGTGTACATACATTACATTACTGATCCCGAGTTACAATACATCCTGTATTATACCCCAGAGCTGCACTCACTATTCTGCTGGTGCAGTCACTGTGTACACACATTACATTACTGATCCTGAGTTACATCCTGTATTATACCCCAGAGCTGCACTCACTATTCTGCTGGTGCAGTCACTGTGTACAGACATTACATTACTGATCCTGAGTTACATCCTGTATTATACCCCAGAGCTGCACTCACTATTCTGCTGGTGCAGTCACTGTGTACAGACATTACATTACTGATCCTGAGTTACATCCTGTATTATACCCCAGAGCTGCACTCACTATTCTGCTGGTGCAGTCACTGTGTACATACATTACATTACTGATCCTGAGTTACATCCTGTATTATACTCCAGAGCTACACTCACTATTCTGCTGGTGCAGTCACTGTGTACATACATTACATTACTGATCCTGAGTTACATCCTGTATTATACTCCAGAGCTGCACTCACTATTCTGCTGGTGCAGTCACTGTGTACAGACATTACATTACTGATCCTGAGTTACATCCTGTATTATACCCCAGAGCTGCACTCACTATTCTGCTGGTGCAGTCACTGTGTACATACATTACATTACTGATCCTGAGTTACATCCTGTATTATACTCCAGAGCTACACTCACTATTCTGCTGGTGCAGTCACTGTGTACATACATTACATTACTGATCCTGAGTTACATCCTGTATTATACTCCAGAGCTGCACTCACTATTCTGCTGGTGCAGTCACTGTGTACATACATTACATTACTGATCCTGAGTTACATCCTGTATTATACCCCAGAGCTGCACTCACTATTCTGCTGGTGCAGTCACTGTGTACATACATTTTATTACTTATACTGTATGTTCACACTATACTCAGCATCCCCATGTCCGAGCGTTTGGGATCTACAGCTATGTCCTTGAGCTGTTACTGCACTATGGCTGGGGCATGTATAGCAGGTCAGAAATCATATATGATCCATGACTAGGGACTACCGCAACTGGATCCATGTGGGAGGAGGGCCTACCAATACCAGCAGCTGAAATGTATTACAGCAGAGAGACCCGCCAGGTTCCCAATATTGCAGCACACGCTGTTGGTCGATGTTGGTTGCTGACATCGGTGGGCAAGTCACTGGTGTCACATGGTAGTGACATCATGCGCCACCCATCGCTTGAAGTCAGCGGTGGTTATGAAATAGGACATCGCATGTCATGGGAGCAGAGGAAAGTGAGTAGAATTGTTTATTTTTTTATATTTTTTGCAGAAGAGACAGATAATAGGGACATTATAACCGGAGGAAGCCCAGGATGGGGACATTATATCAGGATGGGAGACATATATTACTGGAAGGGCCCAGGATGACATAATTATACCAGGAAGGGGCCTAGAATGGAGGACTTTATACCAGGAAGGTGCCACGGATGAAGGATATTATACCAGGAAAGGGAGACACTATAACAGGAAGGTGCCAAGGATGAAGGATATTATACCAGGAAAGGGAGTCACTATATCAGGAAGGGGCCCATGATGGAGGACATTATACCAGGAAAGGGAGTCACTATATCAGGAAGGGGCCCATGATGGAGGACATTATACCAGGAAAGGGAGTCACTATATCAGGAAGGGGCCCATGATGGAGGACATTATACCAGGAAAGGGAGTCACTATATCAGGAAGATGCCAAGGATGAAGGATATTATACCAGGAAGGAGCCCAGGATAGAGGCTATTATACCAGGAAAGAGAGATATTATCCCAGGAAGGTGCCAAGGATGAAGAACATTATACCAGGAAAGGGAGACACTATACCAGGAAGAGGCCCATGATGGAGAACATTATATCAGGAAAGGGGGACACTATACCAGGAAGGTGCCAAGGATGAAGGATATTAGAGAATATGATACCAGGAAAGGGAGACACTATACCAGGAAAGGGCCCATGATGGAGGATATTATACCAGGATGTAGGACATTATTACTAGAAGGTGCCCAGGATGGGGGACATTATTACAGTAAGGGGACATTACAGGGGATATTATTACAGGAAAGAGGCACAGGATGGGGGACATTATTACAACATGAGGGACATTGTTACATGTGAGGGTGAACACATGTCTTCACAGGATTTGGAACACTATAAGGGCCCATAGATCATGTTTGTGGGGGCCCAGGTCCATATTCTGTCCCGGGGCCCATCGGACTCTAGTTACACCGCTGGCCGTGACTTTCCTGACTGCTTTGTGCTGTATGACAATAGACTGTGTGGGAGATCTGCGTTTGCTGATTTAACTCGTAGGCCGTGTTCACATTGCGTTAATGGCAATGCGCTGACGACATCTGTAACATAGCAGCGCTAGACATGTCACGGATGCGTTAGCGCACCCATTGACTGCCACTATGTAGCGCATTGCTAACGCATGTCATAATCGGCATGCGTTAGCGATTTGCCGTCATTCTGTGACGGACACTTGGACGCGGTCTGCAGCGTTTTGGGGTCGCATAACGCGATCTTTAGCGGCACTTGCGTTAACGCATACGTTGAACGGACTGCACTAACGCAATATGAACCCTGCCTTACAATGATAGATAAGTATAACTACGACCCCCATTATAGAAAGGCTAACGATATCTAATGAGCGGTCAGCACTGCCAAGTCCGCTCTTTCCAAAGACCAGATGTCGGTCGTTACGTCTTTAGGTAATAGTCAAAAAATGAACAAACCCCCTAAATCCTGTATATTATCATTGTAGGGAAGCGACGAGTGGGTGTTTTATTGCCATATGCCAAGATGTCCACCCCGCCATCTAATCAGCACTTCTCACATATAATGTTGGGTCGTTGAGCCGGCGTGTTCTCAGCCAAGTTACTGTATTTACGTCCTTTTTACAGATCCCAAAGCTGAGGCTAATTGCTCCACTTAACGCACAAAAGTCTCCTCCGTTCCATTCTCCGCCATCGATCTTCTGAGTTTTCGTGTTTTGGGCCGATAGATAACACAATGCCCAGCGCATTTCTGGCTTTTTTCATCCACATCTGCTGCCCGCGGCTCTCGAGAGCGTCCATATGAAGTGATTCATAGCAACTGGAGACCCTCGAAGCCTCCTTGTATTCGAAGCGCGCTATCGGATAAACCCGCTACAACAATGACCTATATAATCTCACACATTCGCTCGTGAGCGTCCCCGACCGAAAGAAGGTCAGGAGAGTGCGGCTCGTGGTCAATCCCGTATAATAGTAGCAACGAAAGATTAACTAGCTACGTCAGATTAACTCTTTGGACTTAGGCTTTATTCCTTTGACATCTTTTTTTTGGGGAGTAAATTTTTTTTTTAAAAAGTGACTTTTTAATTGCGTTTTTTCCATTATCTAATTTGCGCCAGTTTTATGGTAACTTTACATATTTTAGTTTTTGGTTTTTTTTTTTCCTCCCACCGCAGTTTTGGTTATCCAGATGTTTTAACTTGTTTTAGCAATTGCGACTTTTAGAAAAAGAAAAAAAAAGTCTCAACATTTTTTGCACAATTGCACTCCGATACCCGGAATCTGTCGACGTCATTTTGGGCGGTTGAAGCCTAATGTTTCGAAACTTTAAAGAATCAACTGACTTTTTGCTCTAGAAAGGCACAAAAAAAAGTATCCTTAATTTTGCAGGAAATTTATCTTGCTGCATGTCTGATTTTGAAGGATTTCGGGCAAAAAGTGACAAAAAATATCGCAAGACACAAAAAAAGAAAACTTCACTTTTAAAAAACCTGCTTCAGTTTCTGCAAAAAAAATCATTGTTATAGGCTATAAATATTTTTTTAAACTCTTTTTTTTACTGGCCAACGCTGATTATTTACTGGCCAATGGGTACCACCGACCTATTATTTTTCAGCTTGAGCTGTGTACACTAGGAATAAGGTCAGAAGTAATTTTTTCATCATCTGAATAACTCAGGATCTCACCATTGGCAATAAATGTGTTATGATCCGGTGACCTTGGAGCTGCATGAGAGACTTTCTCAGGAGTAAGTGGTACCTGTACTGACCGCAAACCCTAAACTAACACCGCAACTAGAAGTAGCCGTGGGGTGTACCTAACACGTCCTAGACACCTCGTCACAGCCGGAGGACTAAATACCCCTATAGATGGAAATGGGAATTCTATCTTGCCTCAGAGCGTTCGAACCCCAAAGGATAGGCAGCCCCCCACAAATATTGACTGTGAGTATAAGAGGAAAGACACACGCAGACAGAAAAACAGGATTTAGCAAAAGAGGCACTTCTAGCTAAATAGAAAAGGATAGGACAGAATTCTAAGCGGTCAGTATTAAAATCCTAAAAATATCCACAGCAGATAATACAAATATTCTACATCTAACTAAAGACATAGAAAGTATATCTGCGTCTCCTGAGAATCCAGCATGACTGAAAAATCCAAAGTCTAAGCTGGACAAAAACACAATGAATTGCACTGAATTGCAAAGCACACTGCATGTGTGCTCAGAGACAAAAAAACAGACACTTATCTTAGCTGAATTGGCAGCAGGGCATGAGGAACCAGAGAGAGATGCAATCCCTCCAAGAACAATGGACAACTGGCCAGGACTCATGGATCCTGCACACCTAAATACCTAAAGAGCTGCAATCAGCAGAAACACCTGCCCTGGATTACAACCCCAAGACAACTGCACTATCACCAACAACCACCGGAGGGAGCCCAAGAGCAGAATTCACAACATAAATGATGAAGACACTTCAGCTTCATCTCCCTCCTCCCTCTCTTAGCACAGCAATCTCTGTACATCACAGAGCATGCCCACTACACTCCCATAAAAGCCAATAGGTTATTTTGCAAAATGTTGTCATGAGATGTTTATGCTGTATGTACATGGCCACCTAGTGGTAATAATGTGTATTGCCGCCTGTCGAGAGTTGCTAGCATGTATTGATAATGTATTGTATTGAATTAAATTCTTGAAAAGCTAAAATATACAGGACCCTTGACGGCTGATGGGTCAAGCCTGCAATGCGCGTAGACCTGGTGCACCGCCCTTCAGCTTTATATAGAGAGCAGACGATGCCTTCACCTCACTTGACGCCATCTTTAGATAATGTCGGCCCCGAGTTCTCTTTCCGCGTCGCCTCTTCTAAATTACTGATGATCAGCTCAGATAAGGTCGATGAGTTTACCGCTAGTTCGATCTCTTTATTTGTAACCGTTCTCATCTTATTGACAAATCTCGGCTTTCGATAGCTCGCGGTAACCATAATAGCAGCCGCTATTAAAAAAAAAGATGTTATCTCGTAATGTCTTCTTCAGCTATTGCTTCCATCTTGCTGCCCTTTCCTTTTAACTTCACAACAATGAACACTTCTATAGATATTGGTTTTTATGTTTAGGCTTTTTTTTTTTTGGGTGAAGCAGAAAAACATGGCAGAATTGCACACGATCACCTAAATGTGGCGGTCGGGGGGCTCTGTTTAGCTTAAAGAGACAGAAAAGGACTTCTGCAACTGAACATGGCAGAAGGAAAATAAGTTCACCACAGTGGCTGGATTGCAACTGATACCTCCCACCCGTAAAATCTCAGCCCACTGCCCTCTCTTATCCCCAGTTTATTGAACTACCCTCAATAGTATATTCTGCATTGACTTTTTGTTGTCTAGCAATTGTACCTCCTATTTATCCCCATGTTCTGGTTACTTTACCTACATAATCCATTTTTTTAAGACAGACCTAGGCAACAACGTGTGCCTGCGAGCCCCATCCGCTGGCTCCTTCTTCCAATAAATCAGTATATGAGACAGCAGACGTAATAACGTCACTACATCATTCTGCTGTCTGGACAGTCTTTGCAATTGAGATCAGAGCAGAGCATCGGGGGGACAGGAGCGAGGTGTGCATGTGTTGTTTTTATTTTGTTTATATGTGTATGGGATGTGTTCCTGTAAATAGGAGGCTATGTGAGGACACATACTATATATAGGAGGCTATGTGAGGGCTCATATCCTATATACAATGTAACTCCCACATAATCCCCTATATACAGAGAGAGGCAATATGGGGGCTTACACTGTATATAGAGGACTATGTGGGGCTCACATTGTATATAGGGGGCTATGTGGGCCTTACACTGAATATAGGGGCTATGTGAAGGTACATACTATATATAGGAGGCTATATGAGGGCTCATATCCTATATACAATGTAACTCCCACATAGTCCCCTTTATACAGAGAGAGGCAATATGGGGGCTTACACTGTATATAGGGGACTATGTGGGGCTCACATTGTATATAGGGGGCTATGTGGGCCTTACACTGAATATAGGGGCTATGTGAAGGCACATACTATATATAGGAGGCTATGTGAGGGCTCATATCCTATATACAATGTAACTCCCACATAGTCCCCTATATACAGAGAGAGGCAATATGGGGGCTTACACTGTATATAGGGGACTATGTGGGGCTCACATTGTATATAGGGGGCTATGTGGGCCTTACACTGAATATAGGGGCTATGTGAAGGCACATACTATATATAGGAGGCTATGTGAGGGCTCATATCCTATATACAATGTAACTCCCACATAGTCCCCTGTATACAGAGAGAGGCAATGTGGGGGCTTACACTGTATATAGAGGACTATGTGGGGCTCACATTGTATATAGGGGGCTATGTGGGCCTTACACTGAATATAGGGGCTATGTGAAGGCACATACTATACATAGGAGGCTATGTGAAGGCACATACTATATGTAGGAGGCTATGTGAGGGTTCATATCCTATATACAGTGTAACTCCCACATAGTCCCCTATATACAGAGAGAGGCAATGTGGGGGCTTACACTGTATATAGAGGACTATGTGGGGCTCACATTGTATATAGGGGGCTATGTGGGCCTTACACTGAATATAGGGGCTATGTGAAGGCACATACTATACATAGGAGGCTATGTGAAGGCACATACTATATGTAAGAGGCTATGTGAGGGTTCATATCTTATATACAGTGTAACTTCCACATAATCCCCTATATACAGAGAGAGGCAATATGCGACTCACACTGTATGTAGGGGGCTATGTGGGGGCTTACACTGTATATAGAGGGCTATGTGGGGCTCACACTGTATATAGGGGCTATGTGGGCCTTACACTGTATATAGGGGCTATGTGAAGGCACATACTATACATAGTAGGCTATGTGAGGTATAAATATGATACTGTATATAGAGAGGCTATGTGGGGGGCTCAGACTGTATATAGTGGCTATTTGGAGGGCTAATACCGTATATAGGGGATTATATGGGGGCTCATACTGTTTATAGGGGTACTGTGTGGGGGGATCATATTGTATATAGAGAAGTTATGTGATGCTCATACTGTATATAGGAGGCTATGTGAGGGCTCATACGTGGTAATTTGTGCTGTATATAATGGACCTATATTTGGTGTCATACTGTATATAGAGGGGCTATGTGGGGGCTCATACTGTATGTAGGGGGGCTGTGTGTGGGCTCATGTGGTATACAGGGAGTGTCAACATACAGTACTTAATTCTTCCCCATATTAAGTGACACAATTGATATAAAATTATAATATGATAATATTAATATGGAGCAGAATTAAGTTCAGACTATTGGTTCATCCATCCACAACAGTCAAGGTCTCTCATGTAGCCCCTCGTCAAAATGAATTGACCACCCATGATCTAAGGTATCAAGACCAGCTCAGGGCACCAAACCCCTGTGGTCAGTTGAGTGTCTTGGTCTAAAGGGCAGGGGGTCCTATATGTGAATTGGGGCATATGTATTGGTCCTTTTTCTCCGTATCTCAGTCTGAGTTCTGGCTCATTTCTCGATCACCATAAAAGAAATATCCGTCCTCGGTATCTGATTTTTTGTAGCATTTTAGAATGTCAACGTATTTCTATGCATCAACTTTTCTGAAAAGAATGGCATTTTTCTAGTTCAATTGTAGAAAAAAAAAAGAAAAATTACCCCAATTTTTCTATTTTATAGCTGCCAACAGCGATCACAACATTGGTGCAATCATGCAGCAGCCGAACATAATGAAGAACAAGTCCATTGACATACATTCTGCTTGTCCGATAGGGACGGCTCATCCTCTCTGATGAAATTATCTCTTGGAATGTAATATGCGCAGCTACATAATTGAATGCTGGGGGGAGTCTGAAGTTTGAAGAGCGATACAAAGTAGATTAGAAAAATAAATCAATCAATTAATGTGCAAAGTCAGGCGGCTCCACCATAATCCTGACCTTCAAGGATCAACGTAGGTTTCCATGTAGATCTTAACTGAGCAAAATGTTATTTTACATTCTGGTAATTGAATAATTACGACGTCACATGAAATCATGGCAGGTTTTGATACCACATTCCAGAAGCCCCCCGATACACCCACCTTACAGACAACTCAATAAACTTAGAATGGGAGACTGAAGGTTTTATTATCTCCATGTATTTTTTTTGCTTTTTTTTTATTTGCTTTTTTTTTGTTTTTACATTTTTTTTTCTTTTGAAAATTGAAAATTTTTTGTTCCTAAAATTGTATTAATTGCCAACCAACAATGGAAGTCATTTTGCACACTAATGTCAATTAACGGGCTCAAGGGAACACTATGGGCAGCGATTTATCAAAATGATAATTCCGGAATCTAGCCTATAAAACTTTGAAAAATTGGAAAGTTTTGGTTTAACTCAAGTTCACACAAAAACGTTGAGATTTTTAGAATTTTTCAACACCAGCTTCGGCCAGCTCTGCTGACATGGTCAGAGCCGGGGTGGGATGACGGTGTGATGAAACCTGGTTGTCTAAGGGTACCGTCACACAGTGCAATTTTGATCGCTACAACGGCACGATTCGTGACGTTCCAGCGATGCATTTACGATATCGCTGTGTCTGACACGCTACTGCGATCCGGATCCCCGCTGAGAATCGTACGTCGTAGCAGATCGTTTGAAACTTTCTTTCGTCGTCTAGTGTCCCGCTGTGGCGGCATGATTGCATTGTGTGACACAGGTTGTATACGATGTGCGCACAGTAACCAACGGCTTCTACATCGCAAATACGTCATGAAATTATCGCTCCAGCGCCGTGTATTGCAACGTGTGACCGCAGTATACGACGCTGGTGCGATACTTATACGACGCTGCAACGTCACGAATCGTGCCGTCGTAGCGATGAAAATGGCACTTAACACATGAGTTGCTGCGTATCCTTACACCACAAATATTACTCTCACATTTGTGGCGAGGAGCACAGAGGCGCACAACACTTTTAAGACATGCCCAATAATGAAACAGGTACTTCCGACTCCTTGAGGCTTCCTCATCAAAGCCTGGCAAGAACAACGCCGGTCATGATCAATCAGGACCCTGAAGTTAGTTGATGTCACTTCCAGGTACCTTGAAGAACCTGCTACGCACCTGGCTAGGCTCAATTTCCTTCTCTTACAGCTTCCACCCTGTGCTCCATGTTGGGTTTTACATGTTGCCTGACGTGATACAATGACATAATCTCCCGAGGCCTCTTAAGACCTAGTTAGAGACACCCGTGTCTT
This sequence comes from Ranitomeya variabilis, assembly GCF_051348905.1. NCBI lineage: Eukaryota > Metazoa > Chordata > Amphibia > Anura > Dendrobatidae > Ranitomeya > Ranitomeya variabilis. Next base: position 754,429,888 of record NC_135234.1, on the reverse strand, counting down.
AGTATTGAGACTCTAGAGGAGTTCAGTTGATGGTTGATGTTCCACCATACGTTCACACTGTGCAGTCATCTTGCGATACTCCTGTGATTCCTGCAAACCTATCAGCTGCAAGTTAGAATAATGAACTGCTATTGGACTCTGTTCATAAATTAAACTGATCTTTGCAAAACTCCTGTGGTTCCTCGGGCTCCTATGTTGTGCTGCTTTGAAACTGCCGTTTCTTCCTTTGACTAGTTTTCTTATTTTCAGTGTGTCCAAGTCATGTCTGATCCACATGTCCTTCAGCCAGCTGTGCCAATGTCCTGAGTCCTAGAGTCTATGCTTCAAAAAACTGACCGTCACATCCAAACATAGACTAAGTGTGAACAGGTGCTGAACCTAGGGTCACCATCACCAACTCATATACTCTCAAATAAAAAGGAAGCACACTGTAGCGCCATAGCATGCAAATATGAAATATGAAAATTGAATTGCATTACTGCATTAAAATATCAAAAATATAAAAAAAAATGAAATATGAAAAATTGAGAACGTTTAGCGCATACATTGGCCTATTCATGTGTACCTGGAATCCACGATAAGGCATTTCTCGTTTCCAGGACCTAGCAATGCCGTTCTTCACTTAGAATAAAGTCTTCATCTGTATGGCAACATAAATCCTCTGTTAGACTAAAATCTATATCTCTGTGGAGGGTGTTGTGAATTTACTTTTTGCTCCCTCTAGTGGTTACTAGTTTTTTGACTCTGGTTTTTCTGTCATTCCTTTTATCCGCACCTGGGTCGTTAGTTAAGGGTGTTGCTATTTAAGCTCCCTGGACCTTCAGTTCAATGCCTGGCAACGTAGTTATCAGAGCTAGTCTGCTGTGCTCTTGTCTACTGATCCTGGTTCCAGTTATATCAGCTAAGTCCGCTTTTTGCTTTTTGCTATTTTGTTTTGGTTTTGTATTTTTGTCCAGCTTGTTCCAAATATATATCCTGACCTTTGCTGGAAGCTCTAGGGGGCTGGTGTTCTCCCCCCGGACCGTTAGACGGTTCGGGGGTTCTTGAATTTCCAGTGTGGATTTTGATAGGGTTTTTGTTGACCATATAAGTTACCTTTCTTTATTCTGCTATCAGTAAGCGGGCCTCTCTGTGCTAAACCTGGTTCATTTCTGTGTTTGTCATTTCCTCTTACCTCACCGTTATTATTTGTGGGGGGCTTCTATCCAGCTTTGGGGTCCCCTTCTCTGGAGGCAAGAAAGGTCTTTTGTTTTCCTCTACTAGGGGTAGCTAGATTCTCCGGCTGGAGCGTGTCATCTAGAATCAACGTAGGAATGATCCCCGGCTACTTCTAGTGTTGGCGTTAGGAGTAGATATATGGTCAACCCAGCTACCACTGCCCTATGAGCTGGATTTTTGTATTCTGCAGACTTCCACGTTCCTCTGAGACCCTCGCCATTGGGGTCATAACAGTTTGCCAGGCCAGTATTAAATGTTTAATGCATTGCAGAAGAGGGATTATAAGAAAGAAGATTCTGAGTTTTTTTTTTTTTTTTTCTTCCCCTTTACCTCAGAGTGGCTATGCTTGCTGCAGACATGAATGTCCAGACCTTAATTACAAGTGTGGACCAGCTGGCTACTCGTGTGCAGGGCATACAAGACTATGTTATCAGTAATCCTAGGTCAGAACCTAAAATACCGATTCCTGAACTGTTTTCCGGAGACAGGTTTAAGTTTAGGAATTTTGTGAATAATTGTAAATTGTTTTTGTCCCTGAGACCCTGTTCATCTGGAGACTCTGCTCAGCAAGTAAAAATTGTTATTTCGTTCTTACGGGGCGACCCTCAGGATTGGGCTTTTTCGCTGGCGCCAGGAGATCCGGCATTGGCTGATATTAATGCGTTTTTTCTGGCGCTCGGTTTACTTTATGAGGAACCCAATCTTGAGATTCAGGCAGAAAAGGCCTTGCTGGCTATGTCTCAGGGGCAGGACGAGGCTGAAGTGTACTGCCAAAAATTTCGGAAATGGTCCGTGCTGACACATTGGAACGAGTGTGCACTGGCCGCTAATTTTAGAAATGGCCTTTCTGAAGCCATTAAGAATGTTATGGTGGGTTTTCCCATTCCCACAGGTCTGAATGATACTATGGCACTGGCTATTCAAATTGACCGGCGGTTGCGGGAGCGCAAAACCGCAAATTCCCTCATGGTGTTGTCTGAACAGACACCTAATTCGGTGCAATGTGATAGAAAAATCGCAAATTCCCTCATGGTGTTGTCTGAACAGACACCTGATTTAATGCAATGTGATAGAATCCTGACTAGAAATGAGCGGAAAATTCATAGACGCCGGAATGGCTTGTGCTACTACTGTGGTGATTCTACACATATTATCTCAGCATGCTCTAAACGTATAGCTAAGGTTGTTAGTCCTGTCACCGTTGGTAATTTGCAACCTAAATTTATTCTGTCTGTAACTTTGATTTGCTCACTGTCGTCTTTTCCTGTCATGGCGTTTGTAGATTCAGGTGCTGCCCTGAGTCTTATGGATCTGTCATTTGCTAAGCACTGTGGTTTTACTCTTGAACCATTAGAAAATCCTATTCCTCTTAGGGGTATTGATGCTACGCCATTGGCAGCAAATAAACCGCAGTATTGGACACAGGTTACCATGTGCATGACTCCTGAACACCGCGAGGTGATACGTTTCCTGGTTTTACATAAAATGCATGATTTGGTTGTTTTAGGGCTGCCATGGTTACAGACCCATAATCCAGTCCTGGACTGGAAGGCTATGTCAGTCTCAAGTTGGGGCTGTCGTGGTATTCATGGGGATTCCCTGCCTGTGTCTATTGCTTCTTCTACGCCTTCGGAAGTTCCGGAGTATTTGTCTGATTATCAGGATGTCTTCAGTGAGTCTGAGTCCAGTGCACTGCCTCCTCATAGGGACTGTGACTGTGCTATAGATTTGATCCCAGGCAGTAAATTTCCTAAGGGAAGACTGTTTAATCTGTCGGTACCTGAACATACCGCTATGCGTTCATATATCAAGGAGTCTCTAGAGAAAGGACATATTCGTCCGTCTTCTTCCCCTCTTGGTGCGGGATTCTTTTTTGTGGCAAAAAAGGACGGATCTTTGAGACCTTGTATTGATTATCGGCTTTTAAATAAGATCACTGTCAAATTTCAGTATCCTTTACCGCTGTTGTCTGACTTGTTTGCCCGGATTAAAGGTGCCAAGTGGTTCACCAAGATAGATCTTCGTGGTGCGTACAACCTTGTGCGCATTAAGCAAGGTGATGAATGGAAAACCGCATTCAATACGCCCGAAGGTCATTTTGAGTACTTGGTGATGCCTTTTGGGCTCTCCAATGCGCCTTCAGTTTTTCAGTCCTTTATGCATGACATTTTCCGGAAGTATCTGGATAAATTTTTGATTGTTTATCTGGATGATATTTTGGTTTTTTCTGATAATTGGGATTCGCATGTGGAGCAGGTCAGGTTGGTCTTTAAAATTTTGCGTGAAAATTCTTTGTTTGTCAAGGGCTCAAAGTGTCTCTTTGGTGTACAGAAGGTTCCCTTTTTGGGGTTCATTTTTTCCCCTTCTGCTGTGGAGATGGACCCAGTCAAGGTCCGAGCTATTCTTGATTGGACTCAGCCCTCGTCAGTTAAGAGTCTACAGAAGTTCTTGGGTTTCGCTAACTTCTACCGTCGTTTTATCGCTAATTTTTCTAGCATTGTGAAACCTTTGACGGATATGACCAAGAAGGGCTCCGATGTAGCTAACTGGGCTCCTGCTGCCGTGGAGGCTTTCCAGGAGTTGAAACGCCGGTTTACTTCGGCGCCTGTTTTGTGCCAGCCCGATGTCTCACTTCCCTTTCAGGTTGAGGTGGATGCTTCAGAGATTGGAGCAGGGGCCGTTTTGTCGCAGAGAGGCCCTGGTTGCTCTGTTATGAAACCTTGTGCCTTTTTCTCTAGGAAGTTTTCGCCTGCCGAGCGAAATTATGATGTGGGCAATCGGGAGTTGTTGGCCATGAAATGGGCATTTGAGGAGTGGCGTCATTGGCTCGAGGGTGCTAAGCATCGTGTGGTGGTCTTGACTGATCACAAAAATCTGATGTATCTCGAGTCTGCTAAACGCCTTAATCCGAGACAGGCCCGCTGGTCATTGTTTTTCTCCCGCTTTGATTTTGTTGTCTCGTATTTACCAGGTTCAAAGAATGTGAAGGCCGATGCTCTTTCTAGGAGCTTTGTGCCTGATGCTCCTGGAGTCGCTGATCCTGTTGGTATTCTTAAAGATGGAGTTATCTTGTCAGCTATTTCTCCGGATCTGCGATGTGTGTTGCAGAGATTTCAGGCTGATAGGCCTGAGTCTTGTCCACCTGACAGACTGTTTGTCCCGGATAAGTGGACCAGCAGAGTCATTTCCGAGGTTCATTCCTCGGTGTTGGCAGGTCACCCGGGAATTTTTGGCACCAGAGATCTGGTGGCCAGGTCCTTTTGGTGGCCTTCCTTGTCAAGGGATGTGCGGTCATTTGTGCAGTCCTGTGGGACTTGTGCTCGAGCTAAGCCTTGCTGTTCTCGTGCCAGCGGTTTGCTCTTGCCCTTGCCTGTCCCGAAGAGACCTTGGACACATATCTCCATGGATTTCATTTCTGATCTTCCGCTATCCCAGGGCATGTCCGTTATCTGGGTGATATGTGATCGCTTCTCAAAGATGGTCCATTTGGTTCCTTTGCCTAAGCTGCCTTCCTCTTCCGATCTGGTTCCTGTGTTTTTCCAGAACGTGGTTCGTTTGCACGGCATCCCTGAGAATATTGTGTCAGACAGAGGATCCCAGTTCGTTTCCAGATTCTGGCGATCCTTTTGTAGTAGGATGGGCATTGATTTGTCGTTTTCGTCTGCTTTCCATCCTCAGACTAATGGACAGACGGAGCGAACCAATCAGACTTTGGAGGCTTATTTGAGGTGTTTTGTCTCTGCTGATCAGGACGATTGGGTGACATTCTTGCCGTTGGCTGAGTTTGCCCTTAATAATCGGGCTAGTTCCGCCACCTTGGTTTCGCCTTTTTTCTGCAACTCTGGTTTCCATCCTCGCTTTTCTTCGGGTCATGTGGAGCCTTCTGACTGTCCTGGGGTGGATTCTGTGGTGGATAGGTTGCAGCGGATCTGGAATCATGTGGTGGACAACTTGAAGTTGTCACAGGAGAGGGCTCAGCGCTTTGCCAACCGCCGCCGCGGTGTGGGTCCCCGACTACGCGTTGGGGATTTGGTATGGCTTTCTTCCCGCTTTGTTCCTATGAAGGTCTCCTCTCCCAAATTTAAACCTCGTTTTATTGGGCCTTACAAGATATTGGAAATCCTTAATCCTGTATCTTTTCGTCTGGATCTTCCTGTGTCGTTTGCTATTCACAATGTATTTCATAGGTCCTTGTTGCGGCGGTACATTGTGCCTATAGTTCCTTCTGCTGAGCCTCCTGCTCCGGTGTTGGTTGAGGGCGAGTTGGAGTACGTGGTGGAGAAGATCTTGGATTCTCGCCTCTCCAGGCGGAGGCTTCAGTACCTGGTCAAGTGGAAGGGCTATGGTCAGGAGGATAATTCCTGGGTGGTCGCCTCTGATGTTCATGCCGATTTAGTTCGTGCCTTTCATGCCGCTCATCCTGATCGCCCTGGTGGTCGTGGTGAGGGTTCGGTGACCCCTCACTAAGGGGGGGGTACTGTTGTGAATTTACTTTTTGCTCCCTCTAGTGGTTACTAGTTTTTTGACTCTGGTTTTTCTGTCATTCCTTTTATCCGCACCTGGGTCGTTAGTTAAGGGTGTTGCTATTTAAGCTCCCTGGACCTTCAGTTCAATGCCTGGCAACGTAGTTATCAGAGCTAGTCTGCTGTGCTCTTGTCTACTGATCCTGGTTCCAGTTATATCAGCTAAGTCCGCTTTTTGCTTTTTGCTATTTTGTTTTGGTTTTGTATTTTTGTCCAGCTTGTTCCAAATATATATCCTGACCTTTGCTGGAAGCTCTAGGGGGCTGGTGTTCTCCCCCCGGACCGTTAGACGGTTCGGGGGTTCTTGAATTTCCAGTGTGGATTTTGATAGGGTTTTTGTTGACCATATAAGTTACCTTTCTTTATTCTGCTATCAGTAAGCGGGCCTCTCTGTGCTAAACCTGGTTCATTTCTGTGTTTGTCATTTCCTCTTACCTCACCGTTATTATTTGTGGGGGGCTTCTATCCAGCTTTGGGGTCCCCTTCTCTGGAGGCAAGAAAGGTCTTTTGTTTTCCTCTACTAGGGGTAGCTAGATTCTCCGGCTGGAGCGTGTCATCTAGAATCAACGTAGGAATGATCCCCGGCTACTTCTAGTGTTGGCGTTAGGAGTAGATATATGGTCAACCCAGCTACCACTGCCCTATGAGCTGGATTTTTGTATTCTGCAGACTTCCACGTTACTCTGAGACCCTCGCCATTGGGGTCATAACAGGAGGGGTAGAGGTCCTACTGGGATAAAAAACACCAGAGATATAGATTTTAGTCTAACAGAGGATAAATGTTCCCATACAGATGAAGACTTTATTCTAAGTGAGGAAAGGTATTGCTAGGTCCTAGAAACGAGAAATGCCTTATCGTGGCTTCCAGGTACACATGAATTGGCCAAACTTTTTCAATTTATCATTTTTTTAAAACATTTTTTCATATTTTTCATATTTCTAATGCAGTAATGCAATTCAATTTTGATATTTCATATTTGCATGCTATGGCGCTACAGTGTGCTGCCTTTTTGTTCTAGAGTCTATGCTGACCCTCGGCTTTATGAGACCACCCGATCAGGTGAACCTAACAGGACCTTTGTTCTAGTAGATGTCTATCACCTCCAATATCGTGGAACACCCAGCGTTCGATGTTGAAAAATTGTAGGTGTGGACCATGCAAGAATTTTTTGAAGTCTACCCCCCAAAAAATAACAACCATTAAAGGAGCGCTGCAGCTGAGAAGACACATTTTTTTATATTATATTTGGACATTTTATGTTAATGAATCTGAGTCTCTCGTTCAGATCCTACATGAATTAGCTGCAGGGCGGAGAAACAATAAAGTAGCTCTCACAATGTCCCATGTCCATGTATATCATAGATAGCCCATTGGTTTAAAAAGACAGCATGCAATGCTTTAAGTAACCTGTGGAGGCACTGCAGGGAAATGAAGCACTTGTCTCCAGGTTCCACTGCAAATTACAGATGATTGCTGTAATTTGCTTATTTACAGGGGAATCTTATTAGAAAAAAAAAAAAAGTAACAGTCTTATTTCCGTGCAAATTACAAAGTCTCACATTATTGGAACCCTTTTGAATGGAAATAATAGTATGGTTGTATAGGGGCTTGCCACCCCATAAAAAGAATAATTTTTCTTTTACATTTGATGTGAGAAATCTAGAGTAGAATTTTTATGCAAATCAAGCTGGAAGTGTTCTGGGGGCGTGTCAATGCAGTCCACATGCACTGACACACCCCAAATGCATTTCCAGTCTGATTCACATAAAGATGTTTATGAAATACATACACATTACACTATGAGATGAACTCAGCCCTCTGTCCTGCTGGCAAAACTAATGGCCAACCCAAACTTTGCTCAGGGTAGGTTCAATGTGAATGCCCAGTTTTTTTTCGATCAGTGTCCTGGGGGTCCATTTTTAGTGTGATGGGTTTCCAAAACCCACCATGAGGGAATCATTACAATGGCAAACAAATATATACCGCAAAGATAGCAGCCCGAATGAAGAAGTCAGGCACTCTGAGGACAAATTGTAGGTGCGAAAAAGGTGCCAATTTTTGCATTTTTTTTTTCAATTTTTTTTCAAAGTTGCTTCTCAGAGATCTTTGAAAGTAAATTTAATCCACGCAGCTTTTCAGTAATAACAGAACATATTGCTTGCCTGTACTTCTCTTCCAGTTCCTTTACAATGATAAAGTGTGCACACAGAAGCATTAAGAAACCTCATTTTTCAAGCGAGAGAGAAGTTCTCATTTTTTTAGAGGAAAAATGACTACTAGGAGGAATAGTCTTACTGAATCATAGCCGCGTAAATTCACGGTCATTATGTAACGAGAAAAAAAAAGAATATAATTTTGCTCTGACAGCAATGTCTAATAGCGGAGTAAAAAAACAAAAAAATATATAAAAACTGTCTTAGATTGATTCATGGGACCAAAGAAGGAAGTAAAAGAAGTAACTTGTGTTAAGAAGAAAAAAAAAACGAAGATAAAAAAAAGGGAAAAAAAAAAGATTATGGTTTCAATTAAAAAGAAAAATAAACATTAGTAAGTGTTGAATTCCCCTACAGTGCCTCCACAGGAAATAGAAGGTATTACATCAGAACACAGAGCAATGAAATACAATGAATGGATATGCCAGGTCCTCCAAAGTGAAGGTAAGGGATCTTTATGAATGACGAGTGTCAAATCTCAAAGGAAGGTTCTATTATCGAGGAGGAATTGACCTGTTTACTCACCCCCCTGACAAAAGGCTAGTCACAGGATAGCTAGAATGGAAACCATTTGGTTTTCCTACAGCGCCTCCGCAGGGGAAATGGAGTATTACATAATTCCATCACTAGGCTGTGTATAGAAAAAAAAATGATGTGAAGAGTTCTACAGTGTGAGAGAAGTTTTTTTTGGAAATTAAAGTCTTGAAATCATGTGACCAATTTCCTAGTAGTTTTCTTTATTTTTGCAAATGTTTTTTGTAATGTTTTTCAGTGACGTAAGACGGGTGGGAGAATTTGTGAAGTTTTGTATGAACTGTTCCTTGGCGAGTTCATTGACAACTATAATACTTTCTTAGAGTTTGGTTTACGGACATTCTTCTGCAGGACTTTTGTAATTTTCATTATTTTTTTGTACATTTCCCCTTGCTGTTTACGGTAAGGAGTTAACGTTGCCGATCGCTCTTGAAACGAAGGCTTTAATTGGCTCAGTGCACTGAATTATGTGATGGTCCTTGAGAAGAATGAGTTGACGCAGCTGGTACTTTACTTGGAGGCGAAATCCATTTTTTTCAGGTTCTTTGTTTTCTTAAGTGCGCTATGTCCGATACTATGAAACACAACTTGACTCAGAATGCAGTCTAATTGATCATACCTTCAAGAAGACGTAGATATTTTCAGAGAATACCTTTAAGAGCCCTATTGAATAATAAGGGACAGCATAAACCATCTGCTCTATTACGAAAGTCAGAAGTATGATAAAAAAAAAGATTATTCCGCAAAGAAATATGGTCTAGAGGGTCGCAGGTTCCATACTGATCAGGATAACATGAGCTCGTATGTCCCATTTTATGAGGTTGTCTAATTAGTTATAGAATAACTAATCTATTGCCACGATACAAATGGCATTAATTAATAACTAGATCTCGTAGAACTGATGAGGCTGGCATACTTACTTTGATAATACACATGAGAATGGCTATATAATCGTGCTGTAGGAGAAAGTTCACGAGTTCAGGTGTATTCAGCTGCCCCTGCCTGACTGACAGCTGCAGCTTGTACTGAGTAGTGTGAAATATTAGCAGCAGCAGGGAGGAGGGACAATGAGGAGGTTACCACCAGGCTAGTGGGCAGAGATTCAGCAGCAGCAGAGATGAGGGACACTGAGGAGCTTACAATCAGGCTTGTGAACAGAGATTCAGCATCAGCAGGGAGGAGGGAAACTGAGGCACGTCCAATCAGGCTAGAGGGCAGAGATTCAGCAGCAGAGATGAGTGAAACTGAGGAGCTTACAATCAGACTTGTGGGCAGAGATTCAGCAGCAGCTGGGAAGAGGGAATCTGAGGAGCTTCCAATCAGGCTTGTGGGCAGATATTTGGCAGCAGCGTGAAGGAGGGACACTGAGGAGCTTCTAATTAGGCTGGTGGGCAGATATTCAACAGTTACAGTGAGGAGGGACACTAAGGAGCTTCTAATCAGGCTAATGGGCAGATATTCGGCAGCAACAGGACAGAGGGACACTGAGGAGTTTCCAACCAGGCTAGTGGGCAAAGATTCAGCAGCAGCAGGAAGGAGGGACAATAAGGAGCTCCCAATCAGGCTAGTGGGCAGATATTCAGCAGCAGCAGGGAGGAGGGACACTGAGGAGATATTGACCAATACAACTTGGAACAAAACACTCCGGGATCGCCTTTGCTGGGGTCAAAGGTCACGTGGTTTGTGCATTAAACTCTGAGGCGACAGCAGGTTTCCAAGTAGACTGACCTCAGGTCAGGTTTATTAAAGTGAAAGCAAATACAGAAAACAAAACATAAAAATAAATCCTTGCCTGTCCGGCGCTAACTATACAAATACGTTCCTATCTAACAACTGGGGGGCTTCTCCCACCCAGCTAACATTACACAGGTCACGAGCACAGCTCTCACTCACATTTGCCTCACACAGACAGGCATTCTGTGTGCCCCAGGCTGACACCTGAAACCTCCAGCTCGTCAGCCTTTATTCCTGCACTTATTAACCCCTCGGTATCCTGAAGATACTGAGCGGCCTAATTCACATAGGACAAATACCTGGGCGAGATATACCTGCCCCCGACTACCAGACTGACATGACTCTTACATATCCTCCCCCCCTGCTCAGACCACTCAGGTCGAGCAAGAATACTCTCGAAACAGTGTACTCGGGACAGGGCATCAGCGTTCCCCATCTGCACCCCGGGGCGGTGCTCCACCGTGAAAGAGTAAGCCTGCAGAGCAAGGAACCACCGGGTTACCCGACTATTACGGTCCTTGTGGAGATGCATCCACTTGAGAGGGGCATGGTCCGTGACCAGCCTAAACTTCCTACCTGCCAGGTAATATTTGAGGGAGTCGAGAGCCCATTTGATGGCTAGGCACTCTTTTTCAATCACGGCATATCTCTGCTCATGTACATTCAGTTTCCGACTGAGGTAGAGGACCGGGTGTTCGACTCCGTCCCTCACCTGGGAAAGTACAGCTCCGATACCAGTATCAGAGGCATCAGTTTGCACCACAAACTCGCTGCTGAAATCAGGAGTCACTAGTACGGGCTGAGAGCACAAAGCCCGTTTCAGACTGTGGAAGGCCTCTTCAGCCGCTGAGGTCCATTTTACCATGACGGAATCCCTCCCTTTGGTAAGATCCGTCAAGGGGGTAGCCATGGCCGCAAAGTTGGGTATGAACCGGCGATAATAGCCGGCAATGCCCAGGAAAGCTTGAACTTGTTTCTTGTTCACTGGTTGCGGCCAGCCCTGAATTGTCTGTATTTTGTCGATCTGGGGTTTAACCACTCCTCTGCCAATCACGTAGCCCAAGTATCGGGCTTCTTCAAGGCCGATGTGACATTTCTTGGGATTCGCCGTTAAGCCTGCGTCTCTCAGGTCATCAACCACCGCCTTCCAGAGGTGAGCTTCCCAGTCCACGCTGTAAATTATGATGTCGTCTAGGTAGGCAGAGGCGTACTGCCTGTGGGGCCTCAAGACTCGATCCATCAATCTCTGGAACGTTGCTGGGGCTCCGTGAAGTCCAAACGGCATGTAGATATACTGGAACAGCCCTTCCGGTGTAGCAAATGCCGTCTTCTCTCTGGCCGCCTCAGCCAGAGGGATCTGCCAGTACCCCTTTGTTAGATCCAGGGTCGTAATATATCGGGCTTTACCCAGCCGATCGATCAACTCATCGACCCGGGGCATAGGGTAGGCATCAAATTTAGAAACCGCATTCAGTTTCCTAAAGTCATTGCAAAACCGTATAGAGCCATCCGGCTTAGGTATCAACACGATTGGACTGGACCAGGCGCTGTGCGACACTTCAATGACTCCTAAGTCCAACATTGCCTTCACCTCCCGGGAGACGGCTTCACGGCGTGCTTCCGGAATCCGGTATGGCTTCACATGAACTGTGACACCAGGCTCTGTTCTGGTTTTCTCTTACCAGGCTGGTGCACTTTATAGTTCACTTCTCCAACTCGTTCCATGACCTCAAAGGGGCCCTGCCATTTTGCCAGAAATTTACTATCCACCGTAGGGATTAGGATCAACACCCTATCCCCGGGTGCAAACGTACGGACCTTAGCACCTCTATCATAGCTTTGCCTCTGGGCTCCCTGGGCCTGTAACATATGGTCCCTAACAATGGGCATGACAGCAGCAATCCGGTCCTGCATTTGCGTTACATGGTCTATCACCGTTTTAAAGGGAGTGACTTGACCTTCCCAGGTTTCTTTTGCGACGTCCAACAGACCACGGGGACGATGGGCGTATAATAGCTCGAAAGGCGAGAATCCTGTGGAAGACTGGGGAACTTCCCTAATGGCAAACAGCAAATAGGGTAACAAGTAATCCCAGTTCTTCCCATCTTTGTCTATCGCCTTCCGGAGCATCTGTTTTAAGGTTTTATTGAACCGCTCAACCAGACCATCTGTTTGAGGGTGATAGACAGACGTACGCAACTGGTCTATTTGTAAGAGCCTGCAGAGCTCCTTCATCACCCTTGACATAAAGGGAGTCCCCTGGTCGGTGAGTATCTGTTTTGGAATTCCCACCCGACTAAACACTTGTACCAACTCTTTGGCGATCGTTTTGGTAGCAGTGTTACGCAAAGGGATGGCTTCGGGGTAACGAGTGGCATAGTCCATGATGACGAGGATATGTTGATGCCCACGTGCGGACCGGTGAAGGGGCCCAACCAAATCCATCCCAATTCTCTCAAATGGGACCCCAATAATAGGGAGGGGTACCAAAGGGCTACAGAACCGAGGTTTAGGTGCCGAGATTGGGCACTCTGGACAGGACTCACAATAGTTACGCACATCATTGTGTATTCCAGGCCACACAAAACAATGCAATATCCTTTCTGTGGTTTTTTGTACCCCCAGATGTCCCCCCATTATATGTCCGTGGGCCAGGTCCAGTACCTTCCGCCGATAAGGTTTGGGTACCGCTAACTGTTGCACAGTGTCTTCCCCTTTTTTCTCTACCTGGTAGAGTAAATCATTCTCAAGAACCATGTACGGGTACGCTAGCCTAGTGTCAGGTTCTACGGGTACGCTATCTATCACTTTTACATTTTTCCTAGCCTGAGTCAGGGTAGGATCTTTCATTTGTTCGCTGTGGAAGTCATCCAACTGAACTCCCAAATCGGGTAGGCAGGGTGCTGGATGGTTGTCTGTCTCCTCCTCTCGCTGAGTTTCCTCAGTTTCCTCAGTTTCCCCCGCCATAACTGAGGAGGGGAACTGAAGGTTAGATTCAATAACCTCCCCAGCAACATCTTCCTGTGGGGTCTCGTCTAGGAACTCGGGACCTCCAGATGGCATGGGGGAAGGTTCACAGCTACCGTGAAGGAGCAACTGATTCTCCCATAACTGCCAGAAATGGGGAAAATCCCTACCCAGGATTATATCATGTAACAATGCGGGAACGAGTCCCACTTTGTGTTGCACAGACCCATAGGGAGTGGAGATACATATGACCGCTGTAGGATATGAGCAGGTGTCACCATGCACACACGTTACAGAAAATTTATCAGACGGACCAGATGGAAGTGCCACCAGACTGGCTTTCACCAGAGTCACCACACTTCCAGAGTCTAGCAATGCCACAACATTTTTCCCATCTACAGACAATTCACGCAGGTGTTTCGCTGTATCATTTTGACCCGCATTCACACTTACTAGCCGTGTAACCAAAGACATGCGTTTCTTAGAGTCCATAACGTCGCACTGCATGGGTTCAGTGGTAACAGGACAGTTCGCAGAAACATGGCCCTTCTCATGGCAACGGAATCACCTAACAGGCCCCCTATTGAAACCAGAGTCCGACACCCTTGATCTCGGGGTGCGAGCAGTCCCGTGTTCCTCCCCCACAGTTTTTGGCAATTTTCCTTCCCCCGCAGTCCCTGGAACAGTCTTACCGGTTCCACGAGGAGGAGGTACAGTTCGGGTAGTAGCGATATCATCAGGAAGTCCTTCTGCCATGGAATAACGCTCCACCAAGTCCACCAATTGATCCGCTGTCGCGGGATTTCCTTGGCTCACCCACTTTTTCAGCGCCGGTGGTAGTACTCTCAGGTACTTGTCCAGAACGATCCGCTGGATTATCTCCGGAGTTGTCAGTACCTCGGGTTTCAGCCATTTCTTTATCAAGTAGATCAGGTCGAACATCTGCGATCTCGGCAGTTTATCTGGCCGATAGGTCCACTGATGTACCCTCTGTGCACGGACAGCCGTCGTCACACCCAGCCGGGCCAGGACCTCAGCTTTCAGCCTCTCAAAGTCCTGAGCGACTTCCGGGTCCAAGTCATGGTAAGCTTTTTGGGCCTCACCGGAGAGAAACGGAGCAATTAGATCGGCCCATCGTTCCTTCGGCCACTTCTCTCTCAACGCTGTCCGCTCAAACGTTGTCAGGTACGCCTCGACGTCATCTTCTGCGGTCAGCTTTTGCCAGTACCGACTCACATGGATTCTCCTGGCCTCTGCTTCCGGGTTAGCCTCAGGCATGCTCACCAGGCGCTGCGCCACCTGTTGGAGAAGCTGGCGGTCTGCAGTCGTCACGTCCACCAACTCCTTCAGCTGTGCGGCCATCAAGCAGTTAGCTTCCTGCTGTACGGCAGCGGACTGTACTAGGGCTTTCACCACGTCTTCCATACTGTCGCCTGTGCCACGGAGTGCCCGCGTTCTCCACCACAATGTAACAAAACACTCCGGGATCGCCTTTGCTGGGGTCAAAGGTCACGTGGTTTGTGCATTAAACTCTGAGGCGACAGCAGGTTTCCAAGTAGACTGACCTCAGGTCAGGTTTATTAAAGTGAAAGCAAATACAGAAAACAAAACATAAAAATAAATCCTTGCCTGTCCGGCGCTAACTATACAAATACGTTCCTATCTAACAACTGGGGGGCTTCTCCCACCCAGCTAACATTACACAGGTCACGAGCACAGCTCTCACTCACGTTTGCCTCACACAGACAGGCATTCTGTGTGCCCCAGGCTGACACCTGAAACCTCCAGCTGGTCAGCCTTTATTCCTGCACTTATTAACCCCTCGGTATCCTGAAGATACTGAGCGGCCTAATTCACATAGGACAAATACCTGGGCGAGATATACCTGCCCCCGACTACCAGACCGACATGACTCTTACAAACTGAAATAAATTCTGAATTAAAAAAAAAAATAGTTCAAAAACTTTAAGGCTGGGGTCACACATGGCGTAAGACAATACGCCACGTATTATACGTCCGTACTACGGCCGTAATACGGAGAAATGTTCCCAAAATAGTGATCCGTAGTCAGGGTGTGTCAGCGTATTTTGCGCATGGCATCCTCCGTAGATTTTCGCGCAGGCTTGCAAAACCGACATCTAATGGATTTATGTGCTCAAATGTTCGGGAAAACATATATACAGTATATATATATATATAATATATATGTCATTGTGACACATATATATATATTCTGTATTTAGATTTCAATCAGCGCGATATCTGTGAACAGCCGGTAATTCAATTGCCGGCTTTTCATTTCTCCTGCACAAACCCGACAGGATATGACACATGATTACATATAGTAAACCATCTCATATCCCCATTTTTTTTGCATATTCCACACTACTAATGTTAGTAGTGTGTATGTGCAAAATTTCTGCGCTGTAGCTGCTAAAATAAAGGGTTAAATGGCGGAAAAAATTGGCGTGGGCTCCCGCGCAATTTTCTCCGCCAGAGCGGTAAAGCCAGTGACTGAGGGCAGATATTAATAGCCAGGAGAGGGTCCATGGTTATTGGCCCCCCCGTGGCTACAAACATCTGCCCCCAGCCACCCCAGAAAAGGCACATCTGGAAGATGCGCCTATTCTGGCACTTGGCCACTCTCTTCCCACTCCCTGTAGTGGTGGGATATGGGGTAATGAAGGGTTAATGCCACCTTGCTATTGAAAGGTGACATTAAGCCAGATTAATAATGGAGAGGCGTCAATTATGACACCTCTCCATTATTAATCCAATTGTAGGAAAGGGTTAAAAAACACACACACACATGATTGAAAAGTATTTTAATGAAATAAACACAGCGGTTGTTGTAATAATTTATTGTTCTCTCAAATCCATTTGCAGTCCCTCGCTTGGCAACATAATAAACGCACAAGATACATACCTTCTGATGTACTGTCAGGTCCAACGAGGTAATCCATCTGAAGGGGTTAACTAATATTACAGGCAGGAGCCCTGCTAATGCAGCTGTGCTCCGTGCCTGTAATCCCCGGCGAATGAATGAAATGTAGGTCATTGACCTACATTTCATTCATTCGCGGTGAGGCGCCCTCTGGTGGATGTTCTCATGAACTGCAGCCTGGGAACTTTTTCCCACGCTCCAGGTCATATGAGGACATCCACCAGGGGGTGCATCACCGCGACTGAAGGAAATGTAGGTCAATGACCTACATTTCATTCATTCGCCGGGGATTACAGGAACGGAGCACAGCTGCATTAGCAGGGCTCCTGCCTGTAATATTAGTTAACCCCTTCAGATGGATTACATCGTTGGACCTGACAGTACATCAGAAGGTATGTATCTTGTGCGTTTATTATGTTGCCAAGCGAGGGACAGCAAATGGATTTGAGAGAACAATAAATTATTACAACAACCGCTGTGTTTATTTCATTAAAATACTTTTCAATCATGTGTGTGTGTGTTTTTTAACCCTTTCCTACAATTGGATTAATAATGGATAGGTGTCATAATTGACGCCTCTCCATCATTAATCTGGCTTAATGTCACCTTCCAATAGCAAGGTGGCATTAACCCTTCATTACCCCATATCCCACCGCTACAGGGAGTGGGAAGAGAGTGGCCAAGTGCCAGAATAGGCGCATCTTCCAGATGTGCCTTTTCTGGGGTGGCTGGGGGCAGATGTTTGTAGCCACGGGGGGGCCAATAACCATGGACCCTCTCCTGGCTATTAATATCTGCCCTCAGTCACTGGCTTTACCGCTCTGGCGGAGAAAATTGCGCGGGAGCCCACGCCAATTTTTTCCGCCATTTAACCCTTTATTTCAGCAGCTACAGCGCTGAAATTTTGCACATACACACTACTAACATTAGTAGTGTGGAATATGCAAAAAAAAAGGGGATATGAGATGGTTTACTGTATGTAAACCACGTCTCATATCCTGTCGGGTTTGTGCAGGAGAAATGAAAAGCCGGCAATTGAATTACCGACTTTTCACTAACAGCGCTGCGTATTTCTCGCAAGTCACACTGCTGGTCCGTGTGGAATCCGTATTTTTCTCGCCCCCATAGACTTTCATTGGCGTATTATTTGCGCAATACGCTGACAAACGCAGCATGCTGCGATTTTGTACGGCCGTAGAACGCCGTATAATACTGAACCGTAATATACGGCTAATAGGAGCAGCCCCATTGAGAAGCATTGTGCCGTATGTAATGCGAGTTTTACGTACGTAGTTTTTGCGCTCTTACGTACGTAAAACACGCATGTGTGACCCCAGCCTAAATCATTTAAAAAAAAAGAAAAAGAATGAGGACCTAACAGTTTAACTATGATTTTCCTTACGTGATTATATTGATAGGTTGCTATGGCTACATCCATAAATAGTAAAGTGAGTAGGTTGGCTTCATTCGATATCTCCTCGTTGTTTTTTCTGTTCTTTTCTAAAAATTAGTCATCTTCAATTTTCTTATTCCACTATACTCTTGGAGCAAAAACTAATAGGTTAAAAAAAGAAAGAAATCTTTCAATAATATATATATACTAGCTGTACTACCCGGCTTCGCCCGGGTTAATGACTGCTGTTAGCAAAATAGAATGTGTTAACAAAAATTTATTCTGCACACAAAAACCACAAAACAAATAGATAGAAATGTAATTATTAAAAGGCAAAAACTAAGCAAATAGAAGCATTTCACAACATATATTAGCTTTGTTATACTGAGAATGTCTTTGTTGCCTATATTAACCAATCAGAGCTCAGGTTAATTAACTGTAGCAAAATAGAAGCTGAGCTGTGATTGGTTGCTATTGGCAGCCTGATAAATCCCCAGCCAACAGGAAGCCCTCCCCCCTGGCAGTATATATTAGCTCACACATACACATAATAGACAGGTCATGTGACTGACAGCTGCCGTATTTCCTATATGGTACATTTGTTGCTCTTGTAGTTTGCTTATTAATCAGATTTTTATTTTTGAAGGACAATACCAGACTTGTGTGTGTTTTAGGGCGAGTTTTATGTGTCAAGTTGTGTGTGTTGAGTTGCGTGTGGCGACATGCATGTAGCGACTTTTGTGAGATGAGTTTTGTGTGGCGACATGCGTGTAGCAACATTTTGTGTGTTGAGTTGCATGTGACAGGTTAGTGTAGCAAGTTGTGTGCAGCAAGATTTGTGCATGGCGAGTTTTGCGCGTGGCGAGTTTTATGTGTGGTGCATTTTGAGTATGTGCAAGTTTTGTGTGAGGCAACTTTTGCATGTGGTGCAACTTTTGTACATGTGGCAATTTTTCTGTGTGTGCAAGTTTTGCATGAGGTGAGTTTTCCATGAGGTGAGTTTTGCACGTGTGGCGAGTTTTGCGTGAGCCTAGTTTTGCATATGGCGAGTTTTGCATGTAGCGAGTTTTGAGTGGTGACTTTTGTGTTTCGACTTTTATGTGGCGAGGTTGGTGTGTGTGTGTGGTGAAATGTGTGCTGAGGGTGGTATATGTGTTCAAGCACGTGGTAGTGTGTGGCGCATTTTGTGTTTGTGTTCATATCCCCGTGTGTGGTGAGTATCCCATGTCGGGGCCCCACCTTAGCAACTGTACGGTATATACTCTTTGTCGCCATCGCTCTCATTCTTTAAGTCCTCATTGTTCACATCTGGCAGCTGTCAATTTTCCTCCAACACTTTTCCCTTCACTTTTTCCCCATTATGTAGATAGGAGCAAAATTGTTTGGTGAATTGGAACGCGCGGGGTTAAAATTTCACCTCACAACATAGCCTATGACGCTCTCGGGGTCCAGACGTGTGACTGTGCAAAATTTTGTGGCTGTAGCTGCGACGGTACAGATGCCAATCCCGGACATACACACATACATACATACACACATTCAGCTTTATATATTAGATATACCTGTATGTAATCTCCTGTATATAGTATATACCTGTATGTCATCTCCTCCTATACATAGCATATACCTGTGTCATCTCCTCCTGTATATACTATATACCTGTAGGTAATCTGCTCCTGTATATAGTATATACCTGTGTGTCATCTCCTCCTGTATATAGTATATACCTGTATGTCATCTCCTCCTGTATGTAGTATGTACCTGTATGTCATCTCCTCCTCTATATAGTATATACCTGTGTGTCATCTCTCCTGTATATAGTATATATCTGTGTGTCATCTCCTCCTGTATATAGTATATACCTGTGTGTCATCTCCCCTGTAAATAGTATATACCTGTGTGTCATCTCCTGTATATAGTATATAGCTGTATGCCATCTCCTCCTGTATTAGCCCTCGTTCACACGTTATTTGGTCAGTATTTTTACCTCAGTATTTGTAAGCTAAAATGGCAGCCTGATAAATCCCCAGCCAACAGTAAGCCCACCCCCTGGCAGTATATATTAGCTCACACATACACATAATAGACTGGTCATGTGACTGACAGCTGCCGGATTCCTATATGGTACATTTGTTGCTCTTGTAGTTTGTCTGCTTATTAATCAGATTTTTATTTTTGAAGGATACCAGACTTGTGTGTGTTTTAGGGCGAGTTTCGTGTGTCAAGTTGTGTGTGTTGAGTTGCGTGTGGCGACATGCATGTAGGGACTTTTGTGAGATGAGTTTTGTGTGGCGACATGCGTGTAGCAACTTTTTGTGTGTCGAGTTGCATGTGACAGGTTAGTGTAGCAAGTTGTGTGCAGCAAGTTTTGCGCATGGCGAGTTTTGCGCGTGGCGAGTTTTATGTGTGGTGCCTTTTGAGTATGTGCAAGTTTTGTGTGAGGCAACTTTTGCATGTGTTGCAACTTTTGTGCATGTCGCAATTTTTCTGCGTGTGGCAATTTTTCTGCGTGTGCAAGTTTTGCGTGTGGCGAGTTTTGCACGTGTGGCGAGTTTTGCATGTGGAGAGTTTTGCGCGTGGCGAGTTTTGAGCGGCGACTTTTGTGTTTCTACTTTTATGTGGCGAGGTTGGTGTATGTGTGGTGAAATGTGCACTGAGGGTGGTATATGTGTTCGAGCACGTGGTAGTGTGTGGCGCATTTTGTGTGTGTGTTCATATCCCCGTGGTGGTGTGATTATCCCATGTTGGGGCCCCACCTTAGCAACTGTACAGTATATACTCTTTGGTGCCATCGCTGTCATTCTTTAAGTCCCCCTTGTTCACATCTGGCAGCTGTTAATTTGCCTCCAACACTTTTCCTTTCATTTTTTCCCCATTATGTAGATAGGGGCAAAATTGTTTGGTGACTTGGAAAGCGCGGGGTTAAAATTTCACCTCACAATATAGCTTTGACGCTCTCAGGGTCCAGACGTGTGACTGTGCAAAATTTTGTGCCTGTAGCTGCGACGCCTCCAACACTTTTCCTTTCACTTTTTCCCCATTATGTAGATAGGGGCAAAATTGTTTGGTGAATTGGAAAGCGCGGGGTTAAAATTTCACCTCACAACATAGCCTATGACGCTCTCGGGGTCCAGACGTGTGACTGTGCAAAATTTTGTGGCTGTAGCTGCTACGGTTCAGATGCCAATCCCGGACATACATACATACATACATACACACACACACACATTCAGCTTTATATATTAGATATCATTAAAAGAAGGGAAAGTGACAACCACTATGGGTGTGCTTCTGGTCATTCTTTTTTGGTCCCTCTACTCGCCCCCTACTACTTTATGGACTTTGGTGCTTTATAGCTTCCAGTGGCATCACTCATGGTACAAACTGCTAAAGGCAACAGATTACTTTTGAGACATTGGGAATATTTACACCCTCCTCCGAGGAACGCTTGGAAGTGACTTTGCTAAATCCGAACCATTTATTATCTGGTTTTGCAGGAGAATCCCAGGAAAATTTTAAAATGTTGGCAAGTACGAGCCTAGTAAAAATGCAGTGTGACACTGATCATATCCTTTTACACACATAATATTTCTAAAAATTCTTCTTCGAGGAGAGATAATTAAGGCAGCTGAATGCAAAAAAAATAACCCCCTAATCTTCAGGGGGTATATTCATATGTGGACCTATGAGCCCCTCTGTATTCTCTAGGGACTGAGAAGACCAATGTGGAAGCTCATGCTAAAACTCTTACCAAAATAATTGAGTCTTACGGAGGAGCCATCGCATTCTTTCATACGTACTGTATACAATGCGGTATCTTATCCCAATACCCAAAGGAAGATCAGTGGGGTTTTCCATTGTTTCCTATCTAGCCCTAAAATAAAAAGTTTTGTCAGGTCACAAATGACCATCGCCCTTGTACACAGAACTGTAGTTAATATCTATTCACAAGCGTCCTTCACCTTTCCTCGCTAGAATTGCCAAATCCTGAGATCAGTGATGTGAGTTAACAAGTTTTGAAGAAAACACCATGATCTTGTGATATTCTGTCATGTATGTGGCTACATGTGGTTATCTTTTGGTTGCGATGAGAATTGCAGCTTGTCAGTGTGGTAAAATATGATTGAAATGTTCCAGCTTCTTCTTGATAAAATAATTTCTTTATTCCACATATATTAAAATGTGAAGAGCTCCTCGAACATCGCTATATCACACGTGAGGACAAGCGACGCGTTTTGACCACTACATCAATTCTCCCTTCTCCATTCTTTGTCAGTGTGGTGACAACGTATTGAACTTGTATTTTAAGAAATTAGAGACCTTCATGAAATTTGAGAAAAGTAAAAAAAAAAAAAAAATACACCCAGAACCCTTGCCAGTTACTAGTCAAATACAGTTGAGTGGAGAACAATCCAAATTCTGGATCTTATTTCTTAATGTTGCAGCTTCCAATTACATTGGATGAGAGGTTAGTGAGGATGTATCCTGCCCAAAAATGCCAGATATCGCCCATCATACAAAGGAGGCAGTTACTCCATGGAGATTCATGGTGTCCTCCAGCAGGAATTTTGGGCAGCTTGCTATTAAGCACAATAGTTATGGACCTCGACAACTTAAAGAAGCCTGAAAATACATTAAATAGGACTTAACCATAATGTAGCGTTGACAGATCTTAGTCCAATGCCCTCCTTGGTAGTTTGTGGCTGCCAGACCAGAGCTGTAAGAATTTCTTCCTATCTGTCGGCATCTCTGGTTCCCTTTCTGATTAGTAAGTCCAGCTAAAGGACAATATGGCTTAAAGCATGGTTACAGGTCTCCTAACCAGAAGAGGCGCCAGGGAGGTACACAGGGCACTGGTCCTGCAGACTACTAATGTTGGACCAAGGTTCTGAAAATCATATTTGTTTAACTATGATGGTTTCATGATTTCCAGTCAATGAAACTTGATGCGGAGACCTCCCAATACCGGTTTTCAAAACTAATTCATCACATAGGATCCTCCGAAGAGATTCAGACATTTCTGTTGTCAGCAATGGTTATGGCTTCCACAGATGTTTCCTCAATAACAGCTATATGCAAGGAAACACAGTACCAGATGTCAACTGCTCCATAAACCAAGTCTACGAACTAAATATAAGACCACAGAAGTCTAAGCTCATGCTTTGGGTCTAACAAGGATGTGGTGACCAAAGTCAGAACATCTGACATTAACAATGTAAAAATTACAGTGAGAAACATCATATTAGGAGAAAAAGAGGCTAGTCTCAGCATATTATAACACAAAGCCAGCATTCTCTATGGTAAGATGTTGGATAAAGCATACAGAAGTGATGACCCAGACTGTTGGTATACATATGACAAGCTCGTCAAGTTAAGACATGACATGTCCTACTAAATCTACGTTATTCCAAGGATATGAGACATAAGTAGTAAAGGGTGACAGTTGTCTTAGTTATGTCAATATTACCCATAATTATTTCATATTATTTATAAAAGATTATGCCATAGAGTTTTTTTCACCAGCCTACATTTACGGAAAAGGTCATTCGCAAGATAAATTCACCCCACAAGCATATGAATATGCATGCATCAAACACAAAGTGCTTGGCATTATTTGCCCAACGTCTACGAGTAAGAGTGGCATCTTTACAATTGCTGTCATAGATTGAGGGTTGGAAGTGTCGGCCCTGATCCAGGGCAAATATCTTCAAAGGTTTGTCTTACTTTCAGTCTTCAGGATGCCTCTCCGCTTCCAGCGAGACCAGGGGCGGTGGGTTCCTGATGATTAACCATTCAGAACAGTGGTATCAGAGCACTGATGGCCCCAAACTGTGCAATCTCCAATGAAGCATTGGAGCAGCACATCTGGCCAGCTTCAGAGAACCATGCAAGAGCGTGCTCCTTGCTTAGGAAACTGGCCACTGCTCATAGACTGCCGAGGTAACTGGTATCTTGTAACCATGGCAATGAGCAATACACAATATAATCAAAAATCGAAAAATTTATCTTTTTTCCGGCCACGCGGGTAAAGCAGAAACTCTTCTTTATTACATATTGACTAAAAACATGTTGTAACAGAGTAACATCCTGAAATGAGGTACGAATCCTACGCATTTCGAGCAGTTATCCAGCTTTTCAATAATGAAAATTTTATGCTTTATCCATATGGCTGGACAAAAGATGCATTTTTGGATTTTCATTGGTACGCAGGAGCATGGTCCGTGCCTTGGATTAAGCCTATCTACACCCGGTGAGCATGTACACTTTTTTTTAAAATTTTAAATAAGAAAAAATTGTGTCTCCTTTCTCGAAAACAAAAATGTAATAAAAGGAAAATTGCAAAATTGATAGTTTTGTCACCTACTATGCAATTTTGCCCATTTAAGAAAGTGAAAAAAACTGTTTAAGTACATAGAACTGTTGACGGAACAGGGGCTTTGCCCAACTGACCTTTCTTTTTCAAAGTAATAATGATATTCATAAAGGGTTAAAAGAATTTTTTTCTCCATTTACAGTAGATAAACCTTCCTCTAAATGAGGACCTGTCAGTGATGATCCGATCACCAGGCTGCTAAAATCCCTGGCAATCAGCTGTTATAGTCTTAAGAGCCTTTTACCAGTTTGTGTCTACAGCTCCTATGCAATGCTAGGTGTCTCGAGATGGATACAGACTACAAATAAACTCTGTAGTCTGATCATGCAATGACTATTACCTATTCTTTCTTTGCTACAGATAGGTAAAGGTAGAGCAGAGGAAAAGGGAGTTACACATGTCGGCAAAATCCGACTACAACTTTTTTTTGTAGTCTGTAGCCCTGTAAACATATAAATCTGCACAGGGGCTGTAGACACACAATTTTTGAATTTGAGATTTTTAAAGAAAATGTTTGCTTTATTTTGGCCATAATTTTCAGATTATTCACATAGCTGCCATTAGGGTGATTTTATTTTTTGAGCAAAATAAAGTTTGAATTATAGTTATAGAATTTAGAGCCACCACAAAATGTTCACTTAAAAAAATGATGCTGAGGTTCTATTAATGTTAAAAGGTGCATTTAGCTGACAAAACAATTTAAAAAGCACTTCAGGTAATTGACTTCTTGGAACACAGTCCAAGAAGAAAGTTAGTCCAAAAAGGTTATATACAAAAACACACAATCAGAAGGAAATACTCCTGAACACCCCACGGAATACAATGCATGTCTGAATTAGACTGTAAGGAACTGATGAATAAAAATAATAAAAATGTTACCTCCTTATTGCAAAAATGGCTGTATATAGATCTTTTCCAACTTGCCATGTTCGGCCAAGTGCTCCTATGTTCACGATGAGTCACTGCCAAACATTAGATTGGTGGCTGATCCCACCCATGTCAGGTTTAGCAGGTCTTTAGTCTAACGTGTATGGTGGCCTTAATACTAGTGGCTTATTCCTTTGCCTAACTCTATGTCCAGCTATAGCTCCATATCACTACTCCATTTTGTCTCAAAACTCCTTGAGCAGCAGGTCCACATTTAGCTTTCCTCTCACCTCTCACTCAACTCACTCTTCAAAAATCTATCATTTGGCTTCCATCCATTATACTCGGCTGGAACTGCTCTAACTAAAATTACCAACAACATACCATCAAAGCCAACAGACAATGCACTATACTCCTTCTCCAAAACATGTCCTCTGCCTTTGACACAGTCCACCACTTCCTCCTACTACAGATCCGCTCTTCCCTTGGCATCAAAGACCTCACCCTCTCCTGGATCCCCTCATACCTTTGTAACCACACATTTATCGTCTTCCATTCCCATACTACGTCTTCCATTGCCATACTACCTCCTCATCCCACCCACTCTCTGTTGATGTCTCTCAAGGCTCTGTTCCGGGATTTAAACCTTTGGCCTGGGACAACTCATGAAGTCCCATGGCTTCCAGTACCACCTACATGACACGCTGATAACACTTAAATCTGCCTCTCCAGCCCTGATGTCAGCTCTCTGCTGTCCAGAATTCCAGAGTATCTATCAGCTATATCCTCCTTCTCATCATGCTTTCTAAAACTGAATTTGGCCAAAAGTCACTTCATAATCTTTCCTCCATCTCATTCATTCATTCATCATCCCTACCTGATCAATCTATCTAGTCATCTATCACAATAAATGACATCACGCTTTCCCCTGTACCAGAAGTCCGCTGCCTCGGTGTAATCCCTGACTATGCTCTGTCCTTCAAGCACATCCAAGACCTTACCACCTTCTGACACTTCCAACCCAAAAATATTTCTAGAATTCATCCTTTCCACAACTCTGACTCTACTGAACTGTTAGTGCATGTCCCCATCTACTCTCACCTTGACTGTTTGTTAGGTAATCCCTACATGTGTTGGGTGATAGAACAGCTGAGAGCCATGCAGCTGCGGGGACTTGAACATATTTTTCGAGCATGGCGAAGACACTCAGTTAGCACCCGAGCATGATAACACCTTATCCGAACACGTTCGCTCATCACTAGTCTTTATCTTTATAAACTAAATGGTCTACATTAATTTTTTATGAACACATAATTTTTATTTCTCATTAATTTTTTATATTTTCTATCTACAAAATGTTTAAGACATTATCATCAATAACTAGGAATTTAGACCGCTTCAGTTCATGAAATATTAAATATTTATATGTATGTTTTAGATGTTGTCTAGGATTGTTTTGGGATTTTTTTTCTCAGCGTTTATTTTACTTTTTTTTTTTGCTTTTGCACTTACAGGCACGACCTAGTGATTAATAATTCAAGTCAAAAACAGCAGAGCAGGTAGAAAAAATATATTTATATTTTTCATGAAGAGTAGTGTACTAAATTTTTATTAAACTTTTATTCTGAAGACATGTTAAAAGTTCTTTATTTCACCATCATGGGTTGAGGACATTGAACAGGGGCGGCAGGTAGAGGCGAGAGTGCAGGATGACAGGAGTGGATGATGGCCGTTACGCGCCGGCAGCGCTTCAACGGGTCCAACCTGGACCCGTTGAAGCACAGTCGGCGTGAAACGGCCGTCGTCCATTCCTGTCATCCCGCACCCTCGCCTCTACCTGCCGCCCCTGTTCATTGTCCTCAACCCATGGATGGTAAAATAAAGGACTTTTGATTACAACACTAGTGGGTGAGTGCCACATCTTTCTTTCTACTATGCATGGAGATACTACTTGTTTTACGATGTTGAGCACCACGTTGTAATAGTGGAAAATCACCACCAATTGACGGCTATACGGATTGTATCTTTTGCATATACATACTACCACTTCACCTGGTGCCATTATTTTTGCTCGTTTTTTGAGAATAGACTCATGTTAAAGGTTTCTTACGCTAAAGCAAAAGGTGAGAAAAAGGTTTAAAAGTTTGAAAATGAAATTAAAAGAGAATTAGAAAAATCCCAAAATTATTTAATGGGAACCAAAAACCATATAGTACCCACACTATGGTAATATGGTCTAGAAAGCAGTACCATCTAGAAAAGAGTCCCAGTGCATGAAAATCCTCATACAGTCCTCACACTATGACAACACAGTGTCTACACAGTAGTACTACCTTCAAGATAATGCCAAGAGAAGAGTCATCATACTATGACAACATAAGGTCTACACAATGGTACCACCTTGACCAGATTGCCAATTCTTAAGAACCCTCACATAGTCATCATACTATGACAAGATAAGGTCTACACAGTGGTACCACCTTAACAAGAATGACAATTCTTAAGAACCCTTATATAGTCCTCAGACTATGACAACATAGGGTCTACACAGTAGTACCACCTCGACAAGAATCCCAATTCTTAAGAACCCTCATATAGTCCTCAGACTATGACAACATAGTGTCTACACAGTAGTACCACCTCGACAAGAATCCCAATTCTTAAGAACCCTCATATTACCCCATACTATGACAACATAGGGTCTACATATCAGCACCACTTTGACCATCTTAGATCGCTGCTCATATTTGGAAGCAGTGATCTACGATATGTTGCCACCAGCTATGACCGATACAGAGCCCATGGACAGTAGCCTGAAATAAGTAGATTTCTGGTCACATTCTGACAAGAGTCTGGAAGTTCTCTCTGAATATTTTAAGAGTTCATTGGTTATATCGTGAGACTAAGAAGGAAATAATGAGTAAAGATGAACTTTATTTTTATTTCGGCTCTTTAGCTCTTCAGCTACTTTATTAGCGAAACTTGGGAGCAAATATGACTTGGACTATAACTTGTGAAAATGTGCTTTTGACTTCTCATTAAACTTTAAGACTCTTCTCTATAAAAGCCACAAATGCCTTTGATTAATGGCACATAAAAGAGGCATATGTTTCTTCACCGAAGCTCCGTGAATGTTCTTGCTCTACAGCAGTTAACTACGGCTTATCATGCCAACTTAAGAAAGTGCCAAGCTGGAGGCTACAAATCCAAGTTTCTAAAGTACTAAGGAAAACGATTTATTTTAGACAAACTAAGACGTTAATTTAGGGTTGAGAGGTTCATTCTCCTAAAAAAAATTCCATGTCTGCTTTCACGGAGGCCTGACATAAGAGTACAGTGTAACAATGACCCCAATGGTTAATTATTGGTTATTGCTTCCACATATAAGGTGGCACCTTCTTAAAAAAAGACTTTTAAAGGGTACTATACAATACAGTTATGGAGCTAAGAAGGGCTAAATTCTGCCCTAATAATAATTACCTTATTTCCTTAGGGGTTGGTCTTTCCTTTTTAGAACTCTAAATCACTTACTTCAAACAGCCATAATGTTTAATGGTTTGGAGGGGCTAAGAGGAACTATTATAAAGCATAGCCTTCCTTAGTTACAATTTAATTTTGCTTTGAAATGGACAACCCCTTTAAATGACAAAGTCATGACTGTCTGCAGACACCACCAGGGGAGCTCACTTTATACTTATTCATATTGAGGGTCAATAGGAAATGTGTGTATCCATATTGTATAAACTCCTTCTAGTGTTGGTTGCAGGTAGTCTGTATTTTTATGCTTGAAAAGAAGTTGGAAATTCCCTTTAATATTAAAAGTTCGATTTTAAAGTGGTTACGAAAAATATATATTTTTTTCTATAAGGTTAAGACTGGTTTCTAAAATTAAAAGAAATGATACTCGCCCTCTTCGACGCCCAGTAGCTCTAGTTTTGACACTTACTTAGAAACTAGGATAGGGCAGTACTTTAAAGAGATAAGATGGCGGATAAATGCTGCGATGCTGGTGGAATGAGATCAGGATACAGATGAATAAGAAACAACTGCAGTTTTATTCTCAGCGCATTTCTAGGTCACACCGACCACTTCTTCAGAAGAACCAAAATTACAGTCCAAGATAGGGCAGTAAACTCAATTTGTAGGAAAGTCCAGCTATGAAACTAGATAAAGGCTTCAAAAGCTCAATATGGTCTTATCCAAATGGTGAGGGAGAATATTTTTTTAGTTGGGCTCCCCTTGTAAGCTTGTGTGTGACGCAACCACTAAATACCATCTACTCCAACTGGTGCAGCTTCCAAGGAAAGTACTAAAATATGCCTCGGGTGTTGGAAGTAACCGGCGCTGATGGAACAATGACAAGCCGCGGTGGAAAATGAAACGCTGGTTAATTGTCAACGCGTTTAAGAGTCACTCCGACTCCTTCTTCAGGATGACCACAACGAAAGCAATCATTAACTTTTATTGTGGGGTCCTGAAGAAGGAGTCGGAGTGACTCTTAAACGCGTTGACACCACCATTTCATTTTCCATTGCGGCTCGTCATTGCTCCCGTAACGCAGGTTATTTCCAGCTATGAAATTGGACTCAAGTACCAAGTGGTAAGGGTGCTAAGATTGGGTGATGCCCGTGTGCTGCAACGATTTTAAGAAATGGAGACTTGTGAATAAATGTGACAGACTATCGGAAGACTTGCTGAATACGCTCCACAACTGAAAGTATTATAATAACCATTTTTCTAGAATCTTCTTGAGTTTAGTCAATTAATGGCCTCATTTAGGGCTGACAGTTGGAGACTTCCCATCGCTCCATATTTTCTATCATCATCAACTTGTTATTATAGCTCACACAACGCAGCGGGAAACGTTTATTGCTCTTTGTGTTCATCGTCGGGGTCCGTAACTCATTTCGTACATAACTACGGGATAAAGAATAATCTGTTCATATCTATCACTTTCTATAATTAAAGTCATACTTTATAACTAGAGCTTAGCTCGACTGATGGAATGTAAAGGTATAATGTTCCGGAACACAAAACAAGTGGTACCTTATACCGGGGTGACAGGTCGTATTTGTGAAACCTACCTTATTAGGCTCAATGTGAGCTTTCATCATGAAAGGCGCTGAAGTGTGCACTATTAGAAGGGATTCTACAATTCAGCTTAATTAAAACATGCCCTCGTATTTTAACTAAGAAAAAGTGTTGGATAAGTATTTGGCCATTGCGTGTGTAATTATGGTGCTGGAAACACTGTGCCTATTTATAAGTCACTGGGTAACTGGGGAGAGTTACAAATCAAGAGTTAAAGGAACACTCTACGTTTCGCCTAGTACAAGACCTCTGGGGAAAAGCATGACAAGGGATGCAAAGAACCCCAAAGAGAGAAGTTCTGTCATTCTCCAACCCCTCAGGTTACAAAATAATACATAATATAACAAAAAATATATTAAATATTTTGGAAAATTCAAATTACTAAACTTGACTATGTGTCATGTATGTGCCAGATATATCGTACTATGTATAGGTCACAGGGTGACATGGGAGATTTATAAATCAAGGGAGAGGTAAAGGAAAACTCTATGTAATGCCCAGTACAGAACCTCAGGGGCGGAGCCTGACAAGGGATACAAAGAACTCCAAGGAGACAAATCTTGTGTCATTCTCCACCTTTTCTGGTCAGATAATTCTATCACTGTATATTAACATGCAAAGTATTTAGTATTTGGGGCACTAGTTTATGCGTATATGTCCATATCGAATTATGGTGGTGGAAAAACTGTGCTATGTATATATCACAAGGTAACTTGTGAATTACAAATAAAGTTAGAGTTAAAGGAACACTTTATGTAATGATTTAGTATAGGACCTCAGGGGCGGAGCATCATAAGGGATTCAAAGAACCCCAAAGAGAGAAATCTGGCGTCATTTGCTGCCCTCTCAGGTCAAATAATACCATACTTGTATATTAAAAGTATTTAGTATTTCTGGGGTTCAGGTGGACATGGACATGCATAATTATGGTTCTGGAACCACTGTGCTATGTATAAGTCAAGGGTAACTTGGGAGAGTTATAAATCAAGTAAGAGTTATAGGAAACACTGTTGATGCTGAGTACAGGACCTCAGGGGAGGAGCATGGCAGGGGATACAATGTATCCCAAGGAGAGAAATCTTCTGTCATTCGCTACCTCTTCTTGTCACATTTGGGGGGGACACGTTTTGAACTTGCCCATGTTTAATTATAGTGTAATAATCAATGTGACAAGTTACAAGGTAATTGGGGAGATTTACAAATCAATTGAGAGTTAAAGGAACACGTTATGTCTAGCCCAGGACCTCATGGGCGGAGCATAAGAGGAATTCATGAAATTCTAAAGAGAGTAATTTTGTGATACAGCCCCCCACTAGGCCTATCCCAGAGCATCACTAGCCTTAGGAAAGAGTATCAACTTTATATCAGCTTTCCACTTAGCAGATAACATCACAGCTCCATACTCCGAGTAGTGGCCATTCTCAGGTAGTGCAGCACAGATTACATTCACGTTAATAAGACCTTAGTTACAGAACATGTGAATGGCCACTACGGTAGGGATTTGGCTTTGTAATCTGTGAACTTCCATGGCTGTGACTCCAGACATCAGCAAAGTGGTCGGGAGTTTAGAACCAGTCCGTTCTGATATTGGTGATCAAATCCTTAGGATAGATCATCTTCATGTTAGTCCCAGAAAGTCCCTCTATTTGGCACAATGACCCCCTCATTCTGATAATTGGTGGGGGTCCGAGCTGTTGAACCTCCACCAACTAGAAAGTAATAGTCTTGAGGGCCATGAAAATCTTAATGAGCATGCTCTACACACTATGCCACTCAGGGTGGATTAGATAAGGAACCTGTCACCCCCACAGATGTCACCACACAGATGTAGAAGAGATAGTTATTGGAGCATTGTCGATGAGTTAGTATAACTCATTAGGATTCCATAAGACCGAATATAACAGAAAGGGGTATCTCAAACTCCACTCTTCTTGGTCTACTCTTGGTTGGGCTCGTCATTAATGGTGATGAGAATTTGTCCGGATTGTACCTTGGGAGGTTATATAACCTTTGGATTGGTTTACCTTGTATCTGTCCCACTTTCGAAAAAATAACATCAGAGCCAAGAATCCACATACCAAGAAGTTGGAAGGAATATTATTTTCTATAGAAAACCATGGAGGAGTTGAGAGCTGTGTGCTCCCCACTTACATATGGATTACATTGCTGAGGTCATGACGACATATGGAGCACCCTATGGCTCCTCGAATGATGTATGACGCTTTGTGTACCTACTGCATGGAATAGAACAGCTTTGTGTGTGGGTTTTCTCTCTTGGCAAGTAATGATCAATTTGTATTATTTTATTATTTTGCTGGAAGGAAAGAAAAACAAACTAGTGCGGTGGTAGTAAACCTTCTCGAGGAAAATCACATAGCTAAGTAAAGTCAGGGATTAGTATAATTCGGACAACCTCCTGGTTTGGTGGCCTGTTCTCTGATGTGTAGGCGACCATATGGGGCCCCCATAGAAGTCACCGGGATGCTGGGAAAGCAAAGTGAAATCCATATTAGATCTATTTCCACCTGCACTACCTTCATATGTCCTACTAGGGTGGGCAAAGAGGACAGGAGAACTAATGTCTCTTACTGTAGCAATTCACAAGCTATTCTCATTTATCTGCAAGGCCCGTGTCCTTCCTTACCTTGGTGATCCTAAGATATGCAACGCAAGAGGACCCCAGCTTTGAAAAAAAAATTTTTTTTATGATACTCTGATGTGAGATGTTTATGCTGTAGGTGACTATGCACCGACACCCACCCAACGGTTGTTATGTAAATTGCAGCTTGTGCAGGGATTCATTAGCATATCGCGATAATGTATTGAATTTATACCCTGAGAAATTGGAGATCCCTCAGAGAATGAACAGAGAAGTAGCGCACATGTATGACCCCCGTTCCAGATGTTAGTCCAACCACTTAAATAAGTTGTCCCTTAAAGGGACTATGGACGTCATGGAAGAGAGACCTCATTTTAGCCTCTTTTGTATTATTAATATTGGGCGCCATGTATATTTTCACTGTAAAAAAATAGGTGGCCACCAGCAAACTCGCAATGACCAAATGATCACAAGGGCATGCAGGTCATAGAAAGTTGAATACAATAGGTCTTAAAGGGAATCTGTCAGTAGGACCAACACTACTAAGCCGTCCATATGGGCATGTAGGTCGTAGGAAGCTGAATTAAATGATACTTTGATATCTGCAATCCGATGTTTTATTCCAGAGAAATCCATGTTTTTAATAATATGTAAATGAGCTATTAGGATCTATGGGCCGGACATAGATCTCCCTGAGAATCTGCCTCCAGAGCTTATTGTAAATGAAAGAGAAAGTTACCAGTGTGAGACGTGTAATGACTGACAGTCCGCTCTCATGATCTACATGTCTCACACTGGTAATGGTCCCTTTCATTTAAAATAAGCTCTGGAGGCAGATTCTCAGGGAGATCTATGTCCAGCCCATAGATCTTAACAGCTCATTTGCATAAAACAAAAAGGTGGATTTCTCGGGAATAACACATCAGATTGCAGAAATCAAGGTATCATTTTATTCAACTTTCTATGACCTGCATATGACCACACAGACGGCTTAGGAGGGTTGATTCTACTGACAGCTTCACTGTAACACCTATCAAGTTGATAATTGATAAGTAACTTGATTCAATTTTTTTTAAGGAGGGGTTGTGCAGATGTGACATTTTTGAATCACTGATTTATTATACTTGCAATACCATGACTGTTCACATGAGGCGCTGTTAAAACAAAGCTCTTATATTCGCACAGGTACAGTGCAAAACTCTAAAGTGTCATCTAGTGGAAGAAATATTTGTTATAGTAATGCACATTTCTTGTTTCACCATCTTATGTTATTAGTTTCTTTTGATGTGTTGGAACACAGACAATATTTTAAGTCACCTAGTATCAGATGAAAATTGTTTTCTGTTTTATGACATAATTCGCTCTGCTAACAGCTTACCATTCTGAAGGTGATGCAGGGGGTCCTTGATTTATGCAAGCACTTGGATGTAAACAATACAAAATGCGACAACTACCATTTTAAATATTATTAGTCCTCAGCAGACAACATCTAATAATTTCCTGTAAGATATAGCTGCTGCATAAAATTCAAAGAAGTGCATGTCACTTTAAGGGTAAAGGACCTTTTCAAAATGTATACATACACCCTTAAAGGGGTATTCCCATCTCCAAGTTCCAATCCCAATATGTAGTAGGTGTAATAATAATAATATTAGCAAATGCCTCCAATTAGAAATGTAGCATAGTTTTTCTGATTCACTACATCTCTTTCCTCATGTGCAGGCATTGCAGGACCTTAGGTATCCATTGTTACGGCCACTAGCAGCTAGGTAACTGTCACTATATCAGTGGACGTAACCGTAGATACCTAAGGTCCTGCAGTGCTTGCAAATGAGAAAAGAGACATAGCAAATCAGAAAAACTATACTACATTTCTAATTGTAAGTATTTGCTAATATTATTATTATTACACCTACTACATATTGGGATTGTATCTTGAAGATGGGAATACACCTTTAAAGGGACTGTCCCACACTATGTATTATATGCAGGCAACTGAAATGTATGGTATATACAGCCTGTAATACATGGACACATTTTTTTTTACTTACAAGATTAATAGCTTTTGTATATTTTCCTTTGGCTCACAGTGTTATAACTCTGAGCAGCCTAAATATACGCCCCAGAAGATCATGGGAGACATGCCCCAGAAGATAATGTGAGACATGCCCCAGAGGATCATGCGAGACACGCCCCAGAGGATCATGCGAGACAAGCCCCAGAGGATCATGCGAGACACGCCCCAGAGGATCATGTGAGACACGTCCCAGAGGATCATGCGAGACACGCCCCAGAGGATCATGTGAGACACGTCCCAGAGGATCATGTGAGACATGTCCCAGAGGATTATGCGAGACACGCCCCAGAGGATCATGTGAATCACTCCCCAGAGGATCATGTGAATCACTCCCCAGAGGATCATGTGAGACACGCCCCAGAGAATCATGTGAGACATGCCCCAGAGGATCATGTGAGACACGCCCCAGAGGATCATGTGAGACACGCCCCAGAGGATCATGTGAGACACGCCCCAGAGGATCATGTGAGACACGCCCCAGAGGATCATGTGAGACATGCCCCCCCTCCCTTGGTAAAGTCAATAAAAATTAGCACTAAATTAAAAGGTTCATATTTCTGGAATTGTATTAAAAATTTATAACAAAAGGTATAGAATAATGGAGAATTGTGAATAAAAGAAGAGCAAACGTTGGCCACTTGTGACCTGATGAGAGATCTTCTTTAAGGAGAATTTTTTATATATTTTAGTGAATTCTACAGAAAGAACAAATGTTCGAAAACACTACAAGTATATTAGTACAGAATTATGGCTGTGAATGCAGTTTCTTGAGTTTACGGACATTCGCTCTACAATTATTTTTTTTCCCCCTTTTTTATTTCTTTAATCATGGGTTATCAATGTATCATGTCTCATTCTTTTTGCTTGGCTCGGGGCCAGTATTTGGAAACGGGCAGATGTTTGAAGATTATGCACCACAAAATATTGCCAAATGAGAGAGGACATACAATTGTATCCTTTACACTCGCACAATCCGGCATTTAATAAAGGACTGTCGAAAAATGTTTTTCTATTCCTCCCACACGCTATATTTTTCTCTTCTCACAAGCCACATAAACAAGGTTCTATAACTCTGGGACATAAAAATAGAATGGACATCTTCCAAACTGTAGGAGAGGGAGAGGGGAAAAAACGTACAATAGAATTAACTGCACAAGGAAGTAGAGATTTTTAAAAGACTGCAGAATTTCGATTAAAGAAATAAATCAAAGGTTATTTAACCCCTTTCTGACCTCGGACGGAATAGTACGTCCGAGGTCAGCACCCCCGCTTTGAGGTGAGCTCCGGTGTTACACAACATGGTAAAACTAATGGTGTCGTTCAAAAGTACAACTCGTCCGGCAAAAAAAAAGCCCTCACATGGCCATATTGATGGAAAAATAAAACAGTTATGGCTCTGGGAAGGAGGGGTGTGAAAAACGAAAATGCAAAACCAAAAAAAGCTCTGTGGGTTAAGGGTTTAAAGGGAATCGGTCAGCAGTTTTTTTCTATGTAATCTGAGAGCACCGGAATATAGGAGCAGAGTGATGTGTCACGTACTAGTCTGTGTTTTGCTGTTTCAATACAGTGTGTTATCAGCAGGAGATTATCACTACAGGACAACTGGCCTCATGCATCCTAGTCCAACTCCAGCTTACTTTTCTTTCTTGGTTTTGCAATCTCAATGTTCAGTGTATTATTAAGAGGATTTGCCCCCATGGTCTTTATTTTATCAGGGCCAACCCAATATTTCAGCTCCCTGTTATACCTGATTCAGAGACCTCTTTTGGTTGTTGGTCATTGTCAGGGTCAACCAAGGTTTTGAACAATTGTGCCAATGATTTTGTTTTGTTGTCACCGTTCAGGGTCAATTCAATATTTTAGCTTCATGATATACTTGATTTTGGTAGAAATCATCTGCATCCATTGCCCGGTCAATCCAATATTTCAACTCAATGTGACACCCTATACTTAGACTTTATCTCATCATTGTGGCCACTTGTTGGGCTAAGGCCAAGTTTTTAATTTCACCATATCTGATATTGTCTTTTAAAATTTTCAGACCAACTTTTCTTGACCTCACTTAGTGATCGTTTGCACTTTCTCTTAACATTTCCATATAATAGAATTGGTGCTCTTCAATTATCATTGTCAACCAAGGCTTTCTACGCTTGGTCCAACACACAATTTTATTTTTTATTTTTCAATGTTTCAGCTTCACTTATCCGAGTCACTTATCAGGACCAACTCTACATTTCAACACTTAATTTGGAAGTCAAAGCTGAACCTTCTCAATCACTGTTGTCACTTGTCGGAGTCAATTCACTATTCAGAGATGTGACTCCGTGACCTCCTCTACTTAGTGATTACTTGACCTTCACCCTAACATTCCCATATCAAAACTTTATATTTCATGATCAATGCTAATCATCATGGTAACCAAAGCTTTTCACTTTTCAGAGGATCATAGAATGGTAGAGTTGGAGGAGACCTCCAGGGTCATCTGGTCCAACGCAGGATCAATGCAGGATTCACTAAATCCCCCCAAGAGATGTCGGTCCAGCCTCTGTTTCAACACTTCCATGGAAGGAGAACTCACCACCTCTCAAGGCCGCCTGTTCCACTCATTGATCACCCTCACTGTCAAAAGTTTATTCTAATGTCTAATGCTTCCCTTGTTTCCAAGTGCAAATGAGAATAATGATGATCCCTCTACACTTTTGTCCACCACTTGATTTTGTAGGTTCCATCACTTATCAGGATCAGTCCGATGCTTCAGCATTATGTAACACTTAATTCCCAGTCATTTATTATTTTTCCAGTTTTAGTTGAAGCTGGTCAGTCACTGGTGTCAGTTGCCAGAGTCGATTCAACTTCAAGTGACACGTGATTCTGAGAACATATTCACAGTTTTCATTTCTACTTCAGCCTAACATTTCCATATCATTGGTGACTATTGTCGATTGCCGGGGTCAATCTGTATTTGTCTTCAACACATACATGTGTTGGTTCTCATTCTCATTTACCGTGATCAGCCCAATGTTTCAGCGTCATGTGATGCCTGAGTCACTTCTCGTTGGTGATTACTGTCAACTGTCAGGGTCAATCAGGGCTTTCTATATCTGTATACAATAAATTATTTTGTTGGTTCTCATTATTGCATCTCAGGATCAGCTCAATATCTTAGCTTCATTTTATACCTGATTCCGAGTCACTTCTAAGGGTCAATCCTACATTTCAAGACCTCATTTTACAGCTACAGTTGATCTTTATCATTCATCGAAGTCAAATCAACTTTACTTGATATTATTCTGAGACAGTATTCAGATAGCGGTAAAATTCACTTCATCCTAACATTTCCAAATCATTGGTGATTACTTATTGTCAGTTGTGAGGGTAAATCAGGGCTTTCTATATTTGTCTTCAACACATACATTTGTTGGTTCACACTGACATTGATCAGGAGCACCCCTTATGAAGCACGCTGTGCGAAACGCAAGTTGGGGTGGCTGGGCACCTTCATTCCCTTCCATCTTGGTTGGTGCCATGCATTCTGATTATGTTGTATTTTCTTTTTGGTGCATTTCTCTGTGGTTAATGACACCAGTTATTCATTTATACACTTTCATTACCAGCATATTGATTGTCCTTTATGTATTTACTGCTTGCTGACCCTATTAGATATACTATGCTGATCACTGATGACTACGGCACCTTTTTCTTTTTACATATTGTTACATACGGGTCCTGGACCCGTGCTTTGCCACCCTCACATCAGTCAGCTAGACTCTGTTGTACTCAATGTCGGGCTTTGCAAATGACCCGGCGTGATCCCATGCAAGCATCTGCCTGGACCTATATTAGGTTCACTAAGACATTCACCTGTGTCATGGTATTAAGACTTCAGTGCTACTAAGACTCTGAGTTTCTTGGTACACCTTGACATGCTCTGCTGCTGGCTGTCTGCGGTCTACATGATGTCTCCTGCCTCACTGCAGTTTCCCGCATACCAGCTGCCTATCTACAGTCTCCTGGACGTCTCCCGCCAGCTTGCGGTTTCCAGCATCCCAGTTGACTGTCCATGTCCAGTCTCCTGGACACCTCCCACCTGCGGCTTCCAGCATGTCAGCCACTTGTCCACAGTCTCCTGTACACCTCCAGCCTGCAGTTTCCAGCATGTCAGTCACTTGTCCATGGTCTCCTGGACACCTCCAGCCTGCGGTTTTGAGCATGTGAGCCACTTGTCCACTGTCTCCAGGACACCTGCAGCCTGCGGTTTCCAGCATGTCAGCCACCTGTCCACAGTTTCCTGGACACCTCCCACCTGCCTGGTGTTTCCAGTATTCCAGTTATCCATGTCATGCGTGCCTCACCCGTTTGCTGTACTGGTGCCGTGGTCCTTGTGTTCACCTGGACCTTGGGCTTCGAGAAATCCACCTCACCTGGTGAGCATAACACATATACTTCTTTTTACATATGTTTAATTAATTTGCTCTTTCCATGTGTTCCTATACGCTCACCTGCATTGTACCATCCCTTGGGGTTTCTAGCTGCCCTGCCATTTCTCTTTCTTTCTTTCTTTCTTTTTCCTTACATTGAATGAATTCCTTGTACTGTATTTTCGCACATTTTTAATAACTTTTCAATAAAGTTATGGATTTTTTCATTATTGTATGGTCACATACTTTCTTTGTTAGGTTACTTATCGGGATCAGCCCAAACGTCTCAACTTCATGTGATACTTGATCAACTCTTCATATCAAGACCTCATTTTACAGCTATAGTTGAATCTTCTCAGTCAATATCATCATTATCGGAGTCAATGTGACTCGGATACTAGACATTGTCGGTTGTGTCATTCGGAATAGAGTCTCAACAACATTAGTGATGTTTATGGAAGGGCGATCACATATAATTTACTTTCAGCATTGCAGGTGAAAGCATTGATAATAGTCCACCAAATGCCTGCTTTTCTAATGCTTTGTTTACTACTTTCTGCTGAAAAATGATTTTTCATTACATTTGGGGGGTGGGGGGGGGATGAACAAAACCGATCTCGGTTCAACCATAATTAGCCTACAGAGAACACTCTGTCTGAGAAAAATCCTTTATAATAAATACAAGCTTACATATGATGCCGGATGAATTAAAGGACGGAACAAAAATATCCATGAAACTGAAATCAAAGGATATGGAATCTCGTGCAATATACCTATCCTTCCCTGCCAATCTAAGAGCTGCTTTTAGTCCCTTCACCTATAAAAATAGGTAATTTCTCTTTATGAAAGCTTTATGTCTAAGGACGTTTTAAGCCTGATACATTAATGTGTAATGATACAGGGGTACTACTACGCATGTCCTACCCTAACCTTAATTCTAACCCTTAGCCCTCTTTCACACTTCCGTCTTTCTTTTTCCGTCACAATCTGTCGTTTTGTGAAAAAAACGGATCCAGCAAATGGGGCTGCTGGATCTGTTTTTTTCTCATAGACTTGTATTAGCGACGGATTGTGACGGATGGCCATTCGTTTCATTCGTAGTGCACTGGATCCGTCGGAAAATTGCTGTCCGTCGGGCGGAGACAACGCACAGAGGAACGTTTTTTCTGCACGTCGGAAAATCGCTCAGCGATGGATCCTGCGCTGCCCATCGTTGGCGATAATGGAAGCCTATGCACGCAGGATCCGTCGCTGGATCCAGCGACGGATGTCGTCTTTTCAAACTGAGCATGCGCAGAAGAATTTCCCGCCTATGCAGCATCAATAGTAAAAAGATATAATGTTAAAAATAATTAAAAAAAATAAAAAATCGTGATATTCTTACCTTCCGGCGTCCCCCGCAGCCTTCCCGTCGCCCCCCCGATGCTCGCGATGCTGCCGGCAGCTCCAGTTCCCAGTGATGCATAGCAAAATGACCTGATGACGTAGCGGCCTCGCAAGACCGCTACATCATCACAGGTCATTGTCTCACTATGCATCACTGGGAAGGGAGCATCGCGAGCATCGGGCTGAGCGGGACGCCGGAAGGTAAGAATATCAAGATTTTTTTTTTATTATTATTTTTAACATGGGTTGTGTTGTGTATGCTTTTTCGCAGCGAAAAACCGCGGGGAAGACGCATACACAACGTGTGCACATAGCCTTCTAGGATGCACTGGAGCCGTCAAAAAAAGGCCCCAGTGCATCCGTTTTTTACAATCAGCACAGGATCCATCTTTTCAACATTTTGACGGATCCTGTGCAGATTGTAAAAATGGAAGTGTGAAAGAGGCCTAAACTTGCTCTATCCCTAACGGTAAGTCACAATTGTCCTTTATCCCTAACCCTAACCAAATTGTCCTCTATCCTTAACCCAAGCCCAATTGTCTTCTATCCCTAATCCTAACCAAATTGTCCTCTATTCCTAACAGTAACCCAATTGTCCTTTATCCCTAGCCCTAACCCGGTTGTCCTCTATCCCAAACCCTAACCAAATTGTCCTCTATCCCTAAACCCGGCCCAATTGTCCTCTATCCTAACCCTAGCCCAATTGTTCTCTTTCCCTAGCCCTAACCCAATTGTCCTTTATCCCTAACCCAATTGTCCTCTATTCCTAACCCTAACCTTACTCTATCCTAACCCTAGCCCAATGGTTCTCTATCCCTAGCCCTAACCCAATTGTCCTCTATCCCTAACCCAATTGTCCTCTACCCCAACCCTAACCAGATTGTCCTTTATCCCTAACCCGATAGTCCTCTATCCCTAACCCAATTGTCCTCTATCCTTAATCAATTTATAAGAAGGGTGTAATTTGACATAAAAGGCACAATTACCAGGTAACAACCCGCATGATTATTATCCCATATTACTTGGACACATAATTATTTTTGCCGTTGCACTTAAAGGGAAAGTATCGGGATGATTTTATTACTGAAACTACGTGTATGGCTATATAAGATCTAACCATACCATTTATATGGCAATCTGATTAGCCAGCATTAACAAAGCAAGCTTTGAAGCCACATGTAAATTAGCCCGCCACTGGGGGTGTGTTGATGCATTTCGAGGTTTATTAAAAAAAAATATCTGTGGCTTCATATCTTGATTTCTCAGCAATGGGACATCAGTTTACTACAAAACAGGTATCATTGTTATTGTTGGTCTGCAGCCTGGACAGCCTCATTACTAGTTTGATTTGTAAAATTGTCCAGTTTGTTTGCCTTTAAAGGCAGTGTTATAGCGTAAACACGACATGCTGTATAGACTTGGACAGAATGGACAGAGTCATCTCATTATCAAACTTACACCATCATAGTGGAGGTTGTTTGAGTTAATCACCGATCTAGTACTAGTGGACGTCTAGATAAGGCAGGATAGGAACCCTACAATATAGCTAACCAGTAAAGTTGTTTCTTAAGACTCAATGTCGATTCTGGGGAGGATGAGTAAAGAATGGTTTGGTTATTTTTCCAAGCTGTGCTTCACGACACAACTTTTCAAACAAATGTAAAAATCCCTTTAAGCACACATATTGGAGTCATTAATAATTTTTGCAAGCTTACCGACATCAAGTAATATTATGAAGGCAGTGACATGTGCAGAAACTAAGAGCCTGAACCTATACAAAAGAAACTTCAGTTCTAATTATCTCCATGACAACAAGCCTGTGGGTGGTCTTCGACTGAAGTTTATGGCTTAACATAGGTCAAATAATGTGCCCCTAAAAATAAAACAGAAGTGGAAATAAAGAAAATCCTTATCAGACCGGGGGAAGGGGAGTAATGCATCATATCACCTCCATCAGCATAATACATACACTGTAAATGTCTATGCGGACATATAATAAAATCCCTACAGGAGGCTCAGTGATGAAAATTACTTACTGTTACCTCACATAAAAGGGACATATAAAAAAAATAATTGGCAAAACGTAATTATTTAATATACCTCAATTACACTACTGAATTCTGAGAGGTGGAAACAAAAGCATCACAGCACCAGCAATGGATCAATAACAGCTTACACAGTACAGTACAAGAAAGGATAAGCAAGGAGGCAATTTGGGAGAACACAGATTCAATAAAAACACTATTTCTCATCACCAGATCCCTAAGTACAAGAATATAACTACTATAATACTGCCCCTATGTACAAGAATATAACTACTATAATACTGCCTCATATGTACAAGAATATAACTACTACAATACTGCCCCTATGTACAAGAATATAACTACTATAATACTA
This sequence comes from Ranitomeya variabilis, assembly GCF_051348905.1. Lineage (NCBI taxonomy): Eukaryota > Metazoa > Chordata > Amphibia > Anura > Dendrobatidae > Ranitomeya > Ranitomeya variabilis. The sequence goes on along the minus strand of NC_135234.1, from coordinate 754,387,150 downwards.
CCCCTATGTACAAGAATATAACTGCTATAATACTACTCCTATGTACAAGAATATAACTACTATAATACTGCTCCTATGTACAAGAATATAACTACTATAATACTGCTCTTATGTACAAGAATATAACTTCTATAATACTGTCTCATATGTACAAGAATATAACTACTATAATACTGCTCCTATATACAAAAATATAACTACTATAATACTGCCCCTATGTACATGAATATAACTGCTGTAATACTGCTCCTATGTACAAGAATATAACTACTATAATACTGCCTCATATGTACAAGAATATAACTACTATAATACTGCCCCTATGTACAAGAATATAACTACTACTGCTCCTATGTATAAGAATATAAGTACTATAAGACTGCCCCTATTTACAAGAATATAACTACTATAATACTGCCTCTATATACAAGAATATAACTACTATAATACTGCTCCCATATGCAAGAATATTACTACTATAATACTGCTCCCATATACAAGAAGAATATAACTACTATAATACTGCTCCCTATGTACAAGAATATAACTGCTATAATACTGCTTCTATGTGCAAGAATATAACTACTATAATACTGCTCCTACGTATAAGAATATAACTACTATAATACTGCTCCCATATACAGGAATTTAACTACTATAATACTGCCCTTATATACAAGAATATAACTACTATAATACTGCACCTATGTACAAGAATATAACTACTATAATACTGCCCCTATACAAGAATATAACTACTATAGTACTGCTCCTATGTACAAGAATATAACTACTATAATACTGCTCCTATGTACAAGAATATAACTACTATAATACTGCCTCCTATGTACAAGAATACAACTACTATAATACTGTCCCCTATGTACAAGAATATAACTACTATAATACTGCCCCTATGTACAAGAATATAACTACTATAATACTGCTCCTATGTACAAGAATATAACTACTATTATACTACTCCTATGTGCAAGAATATAACTACTATAATACTGCCCCTATGTACAAGAACATAACTACTATAATACTGCCCCTATGTACAAGAATATAACTACTATAATACTGCTCCTATGTACAAGAATATAACTACTATTATACTACTCCTATGTGCAAGAATATAACTACTATAATACTGCCCCTATGTACAAGAATATAACTACTATAATACTGCCCCTATGTACAAGAATATAACTACTATTATACTGCTCCTATGTACAAGAATGTAACTACTATACTACTGCTCCTATGTACAAGAATATAACTACTATAATACTGCCCCTATGTACAAGAATACAACTACTGTAATACTGTCCCCTATGTACAAGAATATGACTACTATAATACTGCTCCTATGTACAAGAATATAACTACTATTATACTGCCCCTATGTACAAGAATATAACTACTATAATACTGCCCCATGTACAAGAATATAACTACTATAATACTGCCCTTATATACAAGAATATAACTACTATAATACTGATCCTATGTACAAGAATATAACTACTATAATACTGCCCCTATATGCAAAAATATAACTACTGCAATACTGCTCATATGTACAAGAATATAACTACTATAATACTGCTCCCATATGCAAGAATATTACTACTATAATACTGCTCCCATATACAAGAAGAATATAACTACTATAATACTGCTCCCTATGTACAAGAATATAACTGCTATAATACTGCTTCTATGTGCAAGAATATAACTACTATAATACTGCTCCTACGTATAAGAATATAACTACTATAATACTGCTCCCATATACAGGAATTTAACTACTATAATACTGCCCTTATATACAAGAATATAACTACTATAATACTGCTCCTATGTACAAGAATATAACTACTATAATACTGCCCCTATACAAGAATATAACTACTATAGTACTGCTCCTATGTACAAGAATATAACTACTATAATACTGCTCCTATGTACAAGAATATAACAACTATAATACTGCCCCTATGTACAAGAATATAACTACTATAATACTGCCCCTATACAAGAATATAACTACTATAGTACTGCTCCTATGTACAAGAATATAACTACTATAATACTGCTCCTATGTACAAGAATATAACAACTATAATACTGCCCCTATGTACAAGAATATAACTACTATAATACTGCCCCTATGTACAAGAATATAACTACTATAATACTGCTCCTATGTACAAGAATATAACTACTATAATACTGTCCCCTATGTACAAGAATATAACTACTATAATACTGCCCCTATGTACAAGAATATAACTACTATAATACTGCTCCTATGTACAAGAATATAACTACTATTATACTACTCCTATGTACAAGAATACAACTACTATAATACTGTCCCCTATGTACAAGAATATAACTACTATAATACTGCCCCTATGTACAAGAATATAACTACTATAATACTGTCCCCTATGTACAAGAATATAACTACTATAATACTGCCCCCTATGTACAAGAATATAACTACTATAATACTGCCCCATGTACAAGAATATAACTACTATAGTACTGCTCCTATGTACAAGAATATAACTACTATAATACTGACCCTATGTACAAGAATATAACTACTATAATACTGCCCACTATGTGTAACAATATAATGTTATATTACTGTCTGAGACGCAATGATGTTAGTTAGGAGACATTTCTGAAATAAATGTCACATTTCAGGCGGCTTTATGTGGTGTTACTAATTCTCCATATTACATACACAGAACACTTTTTACCTTTTCTTAATATCTTTCTGTAATTCTCCACCTGTCATCTCTCGGCTTTGCCGCTTTACCGTAGGCTGCATTTATGCATCATACCTTCGATAACAATTAACTGCACAGATGTAGTGGTCTAAGAAGCCAAGATTCAACCCACCATCATCCACCTACATACTATTCTACCTGCAAAATTATACAATTACCGATAATAGAATATATTTATGATATGAAGTCAATGTAATATGTAAGACGGATTATATGGAGAATTCGAAGATCATTGGATTCTTTAAAGGGGACTTTTTGGTCTTAAGAAGCCATGTTTTTTGTAAGATGATTAAAATCAGTGGTGGGGGAGTGGAGGACATGTAGAAAGTGTCTAACTTCCCTGCAGTGCCTCCGCAGGAAATACAAGGAATTACACGCACTTAAATGCAGGATCCTCCAGAGAAAGACAAGTACTTGCAGCATTTAATTTCTAGAAATATGGAGGTGGTTGGGAATTTCCTTATATTTAATGGTCAAGTTACTGGTATAACTGATAAGAAGATGTCTTCTCTAACCAATGGTGGCCAGCTGTGATCAGTGGGGAAAAGTCTGGCTTGGAAGACATTTTCTCTGTGGTGTCCACTACAGGGAAATCCAGGGTTACATGCATGACATAAAACATATGCCAACCATTTCATGCATGGTCAGTGCAAGTCCTATAGTGCCGGCAGTCCCGCTCGTAGAGTAGCTGTCTATTGTGGCTCATAGAGGGACCCCAAGTGGGAAATACCCCCCTCTATCACATCTCCTGTTGTGAGTAGGACAAGATGAGGTCAATGTAGCATAAATGCACATATTTAACTGCCCGTGGAGTGTCTCAAATTCTCTATGCAAATTGCTTCTTCACAAAGGAAAAGGACTTGACCTGTAACACCACCTATTGGAAATGGCAATCCTAAAGGCCAATACCGACCCTTGCTACATGGCTTTGGATAAAAGCCAAACCAGAATTTCACTTTACAGACACGGTGTTTCAGGGTGTTGCCCCTACTCAGGGCAAAGCATGAGATCTGAATTGGCTAGGTGAGAGACCTGGCTGGGCTCTACGGTTTAATGTTAATGCCCAACATGCCAGTGTAAGTAGGCTTATACTCTGTGCAGCCCATCAAATATCATGCTTTGCTCTGAGGAGGGACAACACCAAGAAACCCGCGTCTGCTAACTGAGATTCTGGTTTGGCTTTTATGTGGCAAGGCTAGTTAAAAGGTCAATATTGACTTTTAGAATTACTACTTCCAATAGATGGCGCTATAGTTCAAGTTCTCTTTTTTTCTGAAGAGACAATTTGCATATTTAATTTCCCAGAGGAGCTTCGCATGGCTTATAAGCCTTCTTACCCTGGCATGTCAGATATGTCACTCTCCACAAAGAGTAACACACTACCCATTAGATCAAATTCTCTGAAAATAAATTCTCTTTAGAAAAAGTGAAGTATCTAAAACCACAAATTGGGTGGCTTGACAGCCGATATCTTTCATCGTTGACCTACTATAGTAGAAGACCATCAGCTATCTAAAGGGCTTCTATGGACAGGCTTTGTGCTAGCCACTCCATTTACCGAGTACCAGGGGAACCAAGGCTTTCACACTTTAATCCCTGCACTTGGATCTGGACTTACGCTTGCACCCTTGCGTTAAGTCCATACACTGGCTGTTGGCCGGTGTAGTGGGCTGATAGAGCATGGTCAGAAACCTGGATTACTACCAAGAGGTCAGAATAAGAAACAAAGTTGTCAGCCAACAGAATATTCAAAGCCGAGGTCAGTAACCGGAATCCATTCAGCAGAGCAGGAACATACTGAATGGCAGGAACCAGTGTTGGTAGAACTTCTAGGGACTGGAGATGCTACACCCACCTTTTGACCCTCAAAGTTTTTGGTTGTAAGGAGATCCAGACTGGACTAAAAGAAAGGCTGATATTATACAATGGCATGTAAAAGTTTGGGCACCCCTTGTCAAAATTACTGTTATTGTGAACAGTCAAGCAAATTAAAAATGAAATTATCTCTAAAGGGCCTAAAGTTACAGATGACACATTTCCTTTGTATTTTAGGCCAAATCTATATATATAATTGTCTAAGGGGTACTTCCGTCTTTCTGTCTGCAACTTCCGTCACGGAAATCCCACGTCACTGATTGGTCTCGCCAGCTGCCTGTCATGGCTGCCGCGACCAATCAGCGACGGGCACAGTCCGATTAGTCCCTCCCTATTCCCCTGCAGTCAGTGCCCGGCGCCCGCTCCATACTCCCCGCAGTCAGTGCCCGGGCCCGCATACTCCCCTTCACTCACACAGGGTTAATGCCAGCAGTAACGTACCGCGCTATGCCACGGGTAACGTTACCGCTGCTATTAACCCTGTGTGACCCCAACTTCTTACTATTGATGCTGCCTATGCAGCGTCAATAGTAAAAAGATCTAATGTTAAAAATAATTAAAAAACAAAAAACCTGCTATACTCACCCTCCGTAGTCCGACGATGCGCTCACGGCTGCCGCCATCTTCCGTTACCAGAGATGCTTTGCGAAATTACCCAGAAGACTTAGCTCTCTTGCGAGACCACTAAGTCATCTGGGTAATTTCGCAATGCATCCTGGGAACGGAAGATGGCGGCAGCCGCGCGCATAGGGACAGCTTCGCTGGATCCCAGTGGGTGAGTATATAACTATTTTTTGTTTTAATTATCTTTTTTTAACATGGATATGTGCCCACACTGCTATATACTACGTGGGCAGTGTTATATACCGCGTGGGCAGTGTTATATACCGCGTGGGCTGCGTTATATACCGCGTGGGCTGCTATATACTACGTGGGCAGCTATATACTACGTGGGCAGTGTTATTGTTATGACCTGGTGGTTAAGGAGCAACATGGGACGAGCTCTGAGGAGATGGTATCTTTACTGACCGCAGTTCCTGAACCTAACACAACACTAGAAGTAGCCGTGGAATGTTCCTGTCACTCCCTAGACATCTCGTCACAGCTGGAGAACTAGCTACCCCTAAAGATGGAAACAGGAAAGCTATCTTGCCTCAGAGAAAGTTCCCAAAGGACAGACAGCCCCCCACAAATATGGACTGTGAGTGGAGAGGGAAATGACATACACAGAATGAAAACAGGATTTAGCAAAGGAGGCCACTTCTAACTAGATAGACAGAATAGGAAAGGATACTGTGCGGTCAGTATTAAAAGCTAGAAAAATCCATCACAGAGTTTACAAAAAATCTCCACACCTGACTAACGGTGTGGAGGGCAAATCTGCTTCCCCAGAGCTTCCAGCTTAACAGAATATTGAATACTGACAAGCTGGACTAGAGCAAACATAAAATGAGCTGAATGATTAAGTCCACAGCAAGAGGACAACAAATGAACATGCAAGGACTTATCTTTGCTGAACAGGACCGACTATCAAGGAAATCCAAGGAGAGATCTGAATCCAACCAAGAAACATTGACAGCTGGCACTGGCTGAAGATCAGAGCCAGGCTAAATAGCAGAGCAGGAGAGACGATCAGTGGAAGCAGCTGCTAAGCTAAATCCAAGGAGCAGCAGTTCCACTTAAAACCACCGGAGGGAGCCCAAGGGCAGAATTCACAAAAGTGCCATTTACAACCACCGGAGGGAGCCCAAGAACGGAATTCACAACAGTACCCCCCCCTTGAGGAGGGGTCACCGAACCCTCACCAGAGCCCCCAGGCCGATCAGGACGAGCCAAGTGAAAGGCACGAACCAAATCGGCGGCATGGACATCGGAGGCAACAACCCAAGAATTATCCTCCTGGCCATAACCCTTCCACTTGACAAGATACTGAAGTCTCCGTCTCGAAAAACGAGAATCCAAAATCTTCTCCACCACATATTCCAACTCCCCCTCAACCAACACCGGGGCAGGAGGATCAACAGAGGGAACAACGGGCACCACATATCTCCGCAACAAAGATCTATGGAAAACATTATGGATGGCAAAAGAGGCAGGAAGGGCCAAACAAAAAGATACCGGATTGATAATCTCAGAAATCTTATAGGGACCAATAAAGCGAGGCTTGAACTTAGGGGAAGAAACCTTCATAGGAACATGACGAGAAGATAACCAAACTAAATCCCCAACACGAAGCCGGGGACCAACACACCGACGGCGGTTAGCAAAACGTTGAGCCTTTTCCTGAGACAACGTCAAATTGTCCACCACATGAGTCCAAATCTGCTGTAACCTGTCCACCACAGAATCCACACCAGGACAATCAGAAGGCTGAACCTGCCCTGAAGAAAAACGAGGATGAAAACCAAAATTACAAAAAAAGGCGAAACCAAAGTAGCCGAACTAGCCCGATTATTAAGGGCAAACTCGGCCAACGGCAAGAAGGCCACCCAATCATCCTGATCAGCAGACACAAAGCATCTCAAATAGGTTTCCAAGGTCTGATTGGTTCGCTCAGTTTGGCCATTTGTCTGAGGAAGAAACGCCGAAGAAAAAGACAAATCAATGCCCATCCTAGCACAAAAGGACCGCCAAAACCTAGAAACAAACTGAAAACCTCTGTCAGACACAATATTCTCCGGAATGCCATGCAAACGAACCACATGCTGAAAAAACAATGGAACCAAATCAGAGGAGGAAGGCAATTTAGGCAAAGGTACCAAATGGACCATCTTAGAAAACCGGTCACAAACCACCCAGATAACAGACATCTTCTGGGAAACCGGAAGATCAGAAATAAAATCCATAGAAATATGCGTCCAAGGCCTCTCAGGGACCGGCAAAGGCAAAAGCAACCCACTAGCGCAGGAACAGCAAGGCTTGGCCCGGGCACAAGTCCCACAGGACTGCACAAAAGAACGCACATCCCGTGACAAGGAAGGCCACCAAAAGGACCTAGCAACCAAATCTCTGGTACCAAAAATCCCAGGATGACCAGCCAACACCGAACAATGAACCTCAGAGATTACCTTACTAGTCCATCTATCAGGAACAAACAGTTTCCCCACTGGACAGCGGTCAGGTTTATCAGCCTGAAATTCCTGAAGCACCCGCCGTAAGTCAGGGGAGATGGCAGAAAGAATCACCCCCTCCTTGAGAATACCAACCGGCTCAAGGACTTCCGGAGAATCAGGCAAAAAACTCCTAGAGAGGGCATCAGCCTTAACATTCTTAGATCCCGGAAGATACGAGACCACAAAATCAAAACGGGAGAAAAACAGGGACCATCGAGCCTGTCTAGGATTCAACCGCTTGGCAGACTCGAGGTAAATCAGATTCTTATGGTCAGTCAAGACCACAATGCGGTGCTTGGCTCCCTCAAGCCAATGTCGCCACTCCTCAAATGCCCACTTCATAGCCAACAACTCCCGATTGCCGACATCATAATTACGCTCCGCAGGCGAAAATTTCTGGAGAAGAATGCACACGGTTTCATCAAAGAACCATCAGAACTTCTCTGAGACAAAACGGCCCCTACCCCAATCTCAGAAGCGTCAACCTCAACCTGAAAAGGAGGAGAAACATCCGGCTGACGCAACACAGGGGCAGAAGTAAATCGACGTTTAAGCTCCTGAAAGGCCTCAACAGCCGCAGAGGACCAATTCATCACATCAGCGCCTTTCTTCGTCAAATCGGTCAGGGGCTTAACCACACTGGAAAAGTTGGCAATGAAACGGCGATAAAAATTAGCAAAGCCCAAAAATTTCTGAAGGCTCTTCACAGAAGTGGGTTGAATCCAATCATGAATGGCTTGGACCTTAACAGGATCCATTTCTATAGCCGAGGGAGAAAAAATAAACCCCAAAAAAGAAACCTTCTGAACTCCAAATAGGCATTTAGACCCCTTCACAAATAAAGTGTTAGCACGAAGGATCTGAAATACCATCCTGACCTGTTTCACATGAGACTCCCAATCGTCGGAAAAAATCAAGATATCATCCAAATATACAATCATGAATTTATCAAGATAATTCCGGAAGATATCATGCATGAAGGAATGAAACACAGATGGGGCATTAGAGAGCCCGAATGGCATCACAAGGTATTCAAAATGGCCTTCGGGCGTATTAAATGCAGTTTTCCATTCGTCACCCTGTTTAATACGAACAAGATTATACGCCCCTCGAAGGTCAATCTTAGTAAACCAACTAGCCCCCTTAATCCGAGCAAACAAATCAGAAAGCAAAGGTAAAGGGTATTGGAATTTCACCGTGATCTTATTAAGAAGGCGATAATCAATACAGGGTCTCAAGGAGCCATCCTTCTTGGCAACAAAGAAGAATCCCGCTCCCAACGGTGACGAAGAGGGCCGAATATGCCCCTTCTCCAAGGACTCCTTAATATAACTCCGCATGGCGGAATGCTCTGGCACAGACAGATTGAAAAGTCGGCCCTTAGGGAACTTACAGCCAGGAATCAAGTTAATAGCACAATCACAGTCCCTATGAGGAGGAAGGGAACTGGACTTGGGCTCATCAAATACATCCTGGAAATCCGACAAAAACTCAGGAACTTCAGAAGAGGGGGGAGAGGAGATTGACATCAAAGGAACGTCATTATGTACCCCTTGACAACCCCAACTAGTCACAGACATGGATTTCCAATCCAGCACTGGATTATGTACCTGTAACCATGGAAAACCCAGTACAACCACATCATGCAAATTATGCAACACCAGAAAACGACAATCTTCCTGATGTGCTGGAGCCATGCACATGGTCAGCTGAGTCCAGTACTGAGTTTTATTCTTGGCTAATGGTGCCGCATCAATGCCCCTTAAGGAAATAGGGCTCTGCAAAGGCTGTAAGGAAAAACCACAGCGTCTGGCGAACTCTAAGGCTAGTTTCACACTAGCGTTAACTGCAATACGTCGCAAATGCGTCGTTTTTGCGAAACGCCGCATCCAGCAAAAGTTTTTGCTGGATACGTTGTTTCGTCATAGAGTAACATTAGCGACGCATTTGCGACGCATTTGCGACGCATTTCCAAACGGTGAATGCGTTTGGCGGCGTTTGGGCGTATGGTAGCGGTCCGTCGGGAGAAAAAAACGTTACATGTAACGTTTTTTGCTCCCGACGGTCCGCTTTCTCCGACCGCGCATGCGCAGTCGGAACTCCGCCCCCACCTCCCCGCACTTCCCCGCACATCACAATGGGGCAGCGGATGCGTGGGAAATATGCATCCGCTGCCCCCGTTGTGCGGCGGAGACCACACTAGCGTCGGGAACGTCGGCCCGACGCGCAGCGACGGGTTGTTCCCGACGCTAGTGTGAAAGTAGCCTAAGTCCATTAAATTCAGTGCAGCGCCTGAATCCACAAATGCCATGACAGAAAAGGACGATAATGATCAAATCAGGGTAACAGACAAGAGAAATTTAGGCTGCACAGTACTAATGGTAACAGACCTAGCGACCCTCTTAGTACGCTTAGGGCGATCAGAAATAGCATGAGCAGAATCACCACAGTAAAAACACAGCCTATTCTGACGTCTGAATTCCTGCCGTTCTACTCTAGTCCAAATCCTATCACATTGCATAGGCTCAGGACTCTGCTCAGAGGACACTGCCATATGGTGCACAACCTTGCGCTCGCACAGGCGCCGATCAATCTGAATGGCTAGAGACATAGATTCCTTCAAACCAACAGGCGTGGGGAACCCCACCATAACATCTTTAAGGGCTTCAGAAAGACCCTTTCTGAAAATTGCAGCCAGAGCATCTTCATTCCATTTAGAGAGCACAGACCATTTTCTAAATTTCTGGCAGTATACTTCTGCCGCTTCCTGACCCTGACACAGGGCCAACAAGGTTTTTTCTGCCTGATCCACAGAATTAGGTTCATCATACAGTAATCCGAGCGTTTGAAAAAATGCGTCTACATTAAGTAATGCCGGATCCCCTGACTCAAGGGAGAATGCCCAATCCTGAGGGTCTCCACGCAGCAGAGAGATGACAATTTTCACCTGCTGAATGGGGTCACCAGAGGAACGGGGTCTCAAAGCAAAAAACAATCTGCAGTTATTTTTAAAGTTCAAGAACTTAGATCTATCCCCAAAAAACAAATCAGGAGTAGGAATTCTAGGCTCCAAAACCGGAGTCTGAACAACATAATCTTGGATACTCTGTACCCTTGCAGCAAGTTGATCCACACGAGAGAACAAACCCTGAACATCCATGTCAGCGCCAAAATCCTGAACCACCCAGAGATTAAGGGGGGAAAAAAGACAAAACAGGCTGCAGAGAAAAAAAAATGGCTCAGCACTTTTTTTTTCCCTCTTTTGAGATGCATTCAATACAATGAGGGCCAGCTGTACTGTTATGACCTGGTGGTTAAGGAGCAACATGGGACGAGCTCTGAGGAGATGGTATCTTTACTGACCGCAGTTCCTGAACCTAACACAACACTAGAAGTAGCCGTGGAATGTTCCTGTCACTCCCTAGACATCTCGTCACAGCCGGAGAACTAGCTACCCCTAAAGAGGAAACAGGAAAGCTATCTTGCCTCAGAGAAAGTTCCCAAAGGACAGACAGCCCCCCACAAATATGGACTGTGAGTGGAGAGGGAAATGACATACACAGAATGAAAACAGGATTTAGCAAAGGAGGCCACTTCTAACTAGAAAGACAGAATAGGAAAGGATACTGTGCGGTCAGTATTAAAAGCTAGAAAAATCCATCACAGAGTTTACAAAAAATCTCCACACCTGACTAACGGTGTGGAGGGCAAATCTGCTTCCCCAGAGCTTCCAGCTTAACAGAATATTGAATACTGACAAGCTGGACTAGAGCAAACATAAAATGAGCTGAATGATTAAGTCCACAGCAAGAGGACAACAAATGAACATGCAAGGACTTATCTTTGCTGAACAGGACCGACTATCAAGGAAATCCAAGGAGAGATCTGAATCCAACCAAGAAACATTGACAGCTGGCACTGGCTGAAGATCAGAGCCAGGCTAAATAGCAGAGCAGGAGAGACGATCAGTGGAAGCAGCTGCTAAGCTAAATCCAAGGAGCAGCAGTTCCACTTAAAACCACCGGAGGGAGCCCAAGGGCAGAATTCACAAAAGTGCCATTTACAACCACCGGAGGGAGCCCAAGAACAGAATTCACAACTAGTGTTGAGCATTCCGATACCGCAAGTATCGGGTATCGGCCGATACTTGCCGTATCGGAATTCCGATACCGAGATCCGATACTTTTGTGATATCGGGAATCGGTATCGGGATTAATATCAATGTGTAAAATAAAGATTTAAAATAAAAAATAGGGATATACTCACCTCTCCGGAGGCTTCTGGCGGTTACCAACATAACCGGGAGCCGTTGTACCTAAGAATGCGCGCTTGAAGGGCCTTAGATGAGGTCACTGCGCTCTGATTGGTCGCGTAGCGGTCACGTGACCGCTACGCGACTAATCACAAAGCCGTGACGTCACCTAAGGTCTTTCAAGCGCTTGAAAGACCTTAGGTAAAGTCACGGCTTTGTGATTGGTCGCGTAGCGGTCACGTGACCGCTACGCGACCAATCAGAGCGCAGTGACCTCATCTAAGGCCCTTCAAGCGCGCATTCTTAGGTACAACGGCTCCCGGTTACGGCGGTAACCGCCAGAGGCCGCCGGAGAGGTGAGTATATCCCTATTTTTTATTTTAATTCTTTATTTTACACATTGATATGGATCCCAGGGCCTGAAGGAGAGTTTCCTCTCCTTCAGACCCTGGGAACCATCAGGATACTGTTCGATACTTGGTGTCCCATTGACTTGTATGGGTATCGGTATCGGATTAGATCCGATACTTTGCCGGTATCGGCCGATACTTTCCGATACCGATACTTTCAAGTATCGGACGGTATCGCTCAACACTATTCACAACATGTTATATACTACGTGGGCAGTCTTACATACTACGTGGGCAGTGTTATATACCGCGTGGCAGTGTTATATACTACGTGGGCAGTATTATATACCGCATGGGCTGCGTTATATACCGCGTGGCAATATACTACGTGACTGGGCAATATACTACGTGGCTAGGCAATATACTACGTGGTTGGGCAATATACTACGTGGCTTGGCAATATACTACGTGGGCTATGCAATATACTACATGAACATGCATATTCTAGAATACCCGATGCATTAGAATCGGGCCACCATCTAGTATATATATATATATATATATATATATATATATATATATATATATAATTTTTTTAATCTCTTACATTAAAAAAAATTTACAATAAGGTAAATGGGCACCCTGCATGGTTAGTACCTAGAGAAAACACCACAAAAAAACAGGCAAAGGTGCTTACCTGTCTAGGCCTCAAAGCAAGATGATTTCACTGCACTCAAACAAGAAACACTTGCATTCACATCAGCTCTCACCTCTGCTAAACAGGCCTACTTCACAACCCTCGTATCTTCCTTATCCCACCACCCCAAACAGTTGTTCAACACTTTTAGCGCCTTTCTCCGCCCACCACTGCCCCCTCCAAGTTCCCTAATCGTTGCCGAGGATTTTGCCATGCATTTCAAAAATAAGATCGACCAAACAAGGCAAATCTTTGTCGTCAAACAACCACAACCCCTTTCTATACCAGACCAATGCCCAAACCCCATACCTTCCCTCTCCAAAATCACTGAAGGGGAGCTTGTTCATCTTCTCTCCAAATCACACCTCACCACTTGTGCACTTGACCCCATCCCATCCCACCTCCTCCCCAACCTCACCACCACACTAATCCCATCCCTAACCCATCTCTTCAACCTATCACTAACTTCTGGTACCTTCCCCACTGCTTTCAAACATGCCACAATCACACCTATCCTCAAAAAGCCATCCCTAGACCCAAGCACTATGTCCAGCTATCGCCCCATATCTTTGCTCCCATTTGCATCCAAACTCCTTGAGCAGCACGTCCATGCTGAACTTTCCTCTCACTTTGCATCTAACTCTGTCTTCAGCAACCTAAAATCTCGCTTCCGTCCCCACCATTCCACTGAGACTGCCCTGACCAAAATTACTAATGACTTACTTACAGCCAAAGCTAACAGACAATTCTCTATACTCCTCCTTCTAGACCTGTCCTTTGCCTTCGACACAGTTGACCACTGCCTCCTACTACAGATCCTCTCTTCCTTTGGGGTCAAAGACCTCGCCCTATCTTGGATCTCCTCATACCCTACCAACCGCACATTTAGCGTTTCCTACTCCCATACTACCTCTTCATCTCGCCCCCTCTCTGTTGGTGTCCCTCAAGGCTCTGCCCTTGGGCACTTACTCTTCTCAATATATACACTCGGCCTGGGACAACTCATAAGGTCCTATGGCTTCCAGTACCATCTATATGCTGATGACACTCAGATCTACCTCTCTGGCCCAGATGTCACCTCTCTGCTCTCCAGAGTCCCTTAGTGTCTATCAGCCATATCCTCTTTCTTCTCCTCTCGCTTCCTCAAGCTCAATGTGGACAAATCTGAGCTAATTATCTTTCCTCCATCTTGCATATCTTCCCTACCTGATCTATCTATCAAAATAAATGAAATCACACTTTCCCCTGTCCCAAAAATCCGCTTCTCTCGGAGTAACCCTGGACTCTGCCCTGTCCTTCAAACCTGTCCTTTCCTCAACTGTCACTCTACCAAAATGCTTGTGCATGCCCTAATCATCTCCCGCCTCGACTACTGCAACATCCTCCTCTTTGGCCTACCTTCTAACACTCTCGCACCCCTCCAGTCCATCCTTAACTCTGCTGCCCGACTAATTAATCTCTCTTCTCGCTACACTCCTGCTTCCTCTCTTTGCAAATCCTTTCACTGGCTCCCAATTTCCCAGTGTATCTAGTTTAAACTACTAACGCTGACCTACAAAACCATCCATAACCTTTCTCCTCCATATGTTTCTGAACTAGTCTCTCAATATCTTCCCTCACGTAATCTCCGGTCCTCCCAAGACCTCCATCTCTCCTCCACACTTATTCGCTCCTCACTCAATCACCTCCAAGACTTCTCCGAATATCCCCCATCCTCTGGAATTCTGTGCCCCGGCCCCCAACACGTCCGGTTATCCACCACATTTGGATCCTTCAAAAGAAACCTGAAAACCCATCTCTTCAAAGAAGCTTACAGACTGTAATGAGCACACGGCCACCTCAACACCATTGGAGCTACTGCAACCCTCGACCTACTGTCTCTTTTCCCATAATCCTGTAGAATGTAAGTCCGCAAAGGCAGGGTCCTCTCCCCTCTGTACCAGTCTGTCATTGTTAGTTTTGCTTACTGTAAGTGATATTTGTGTTTTGATGTAACCCCTTCTCATGTACAGCACCATGGAATTAATGGTGCTATATAAATAAATAATAATAATAATAATAATAATAATAATAATAATAAATGCACTTTCATGGTGCAACGGGCCCAAGTAAAGATGGCAACTACACAGGAGCGGTAATACCAAATGAGACAACCAGCCTACAATCAGGGATTGGCCGCTTGGCACACCAGTGCAAATAAAATTTTGCGCTGTTTACTCTAGAATAGTGGAGGTTTTTCCCTCCTTTTTTCCTCCCATTGAGGTTTTTGCTGTTAGAGTAGGACTGGCAAGTTTGAGGACCCATAACGTGGGTAGCCAAATACCTTAAATACATTGATATGTTTTTGTGCACTTTTTTTACTTGTAACTTTTAAAGTGAAAAAAGCGACTATATATATATATATATATATATATATATATATATATATATATATATATATATATATATATATATCTTCTCATTTAAAGAGTTTTCTGTATTATCCTGACTATGAAAATTGTACATTCACACTGAAGGCATCAAAACTACGAATTAACACATGTAGAATTATATACGGTACTTAACAAAAAAGTGTGAAACAACTGGAAATATGTTTTATATTCTAGGTTCTTCAAAGTAGCCACCTTTTGCTTTGATGACTGCTTTGCACACTCTTGGCATTCTCTTGATGAGCTTCAAGAGGTAGCCACCAGGAATGGTCTTCCAACAATCTAGGAGTTCCCAGAGATGCTTAGCACTTGTTGGCCCTTTTGCCTTCACTCTGCAGTCCAGCTCACCCCAAACCATCTCGATTGGGTTCAGGTCTGGTGACTGTGGAGGCCAGGTCATCTGGCGTAGCACCCCATCATTCTCCTTCTTGATCAAATAGCCCTTACACAGCCTGGAGGTGTGTTTGGAGTCATTGTCCTGTTGAAAATTAATGATGGCCTAACTAAATGCAAACCCGATGGAATAGCATGCCGCTGCAAGATGCTGTGGTAGCCATGCTGGTTCAGTATGCCTTCAATTTTGAATAAATGCCCAACAGTGTAACCAGCAAAGCACCCCCACACCATCACACCTCTTCCTCCATGCTTCACGGTGGGAACCAGGCATGTAGAGTCCATCAGTTCACCTTTTCTGCGTCTCACAAAGACACGGTTCAAATTTGGACTCATCAGACCAAAGCACAGATTTCCACTGGTCTAATGTCCATTCCTTGTGTTCTTTAGCCCAAACAAGTCTCTTCTGCTTGTTGCCTGTCCTTAGCAGTTGTTTCCTAGGAGCTATTTTACCTTGAAGGCCTGCTGCACAAAGTCTCCTCTTAACATTTGTTGTAGAGATGTGTCTGCTGCTAGAACTCTGTGTGGCATTGACCTGGTCTCTAATCTGAGCTGCTGTTAACCTGCGATTTCTGAGGCTGGTGACTCGGATAAACCTATCCTCAGAAGCAGAGGTGACTCTTGGTCTTACTTTCTTGGGGCGGTCCTCATGTGAGCCAGTTTCTTTGTAGCGCTTGCTGGTTTTTGCCACTGCACTTGGGGACACTTTCAAAGTTTTCCCAATTTTTCGGACTAACTGACCTTCATTTCTTAAAGTAATGATGTCCACTCGTTTTTCTTTACATAGCTGCTTTTTTCTTGCCATAAAACAAATTCTCACAGTCTATTCAGTAGGACTATCAGCTGTGTATCCACCAGACTTCTGCACAACACAACTGATGGTCCCAACCCCATTTATAAGGCAAGAAATCCCACTTATTAAACCTGACAGGGCACACCTGTGAAGTGAAAACCATTCCCGGTGACTATCTCTTGAAGCTCATCAAGAGAATGCCAAGAGTGTGCAAAGCAGTCATCAAAGCAAAAGGTGGCTACTTTGAAGAACCTAGAATATAAGACATAATTTCAGTTGTTTCACACTTTTTTCTTAAGTGTATAATTCCACATGTGTTAATTCATAGTTTTGATGCCTTCAGTGTGAATGTACAATTTTCATGAAAATACTGAAGAATCTTTAAATGAGAAGGTGTGTCCAAACTTTTGGTCTGTACTGTATATATTACCTAAAATACAAAGGAAATGTGTCATCATTTACGGTTAGGCCTTTTTTGAGATCATTTAATCTTCACATTGCTTAACTGTCCACTATAACAGTAATTTTGACCAGGGGTGTCCAAAACTTTTACGTGCCTCTATTCGACCGACCACCAGTTGCCAATCATTTAATTGCACATCATTCCACCCAAGAAGGTGGTTCCATCAAGACTATAACTTCTACACAGTAGACACCAGAAAAGAAGACCATTGTAGAAGGATCATGTTTATTAGTGTATAGTTTCCTATATTTTATACAATACACAGTTGCATTTATTTCTAGTCGATGTAGACAGACTTCTCAGCTTAATCCAACAAATTTAGATGGTTCCTACAGGTTACAGACTCTGTGTTTTTAGATGTTTTATGACGATATCCTGAAAATTGGTCATTACGAGACCATGCAGTCCAATAAAGCTCAAGACTCATGATATATGTCCCTGCAGGACGCCCCCAGGCTACAATAGTCCTGATAAATAAATCATAAAATATCCCAAAAATCGGTCTCCTTCATATTACATAACACTGTTTACCATCACATATCTTTCCCATGCGTGCTCTACTTTTATACAACTCTTTTTGATAGCTGAAATCAGTGGTAACAGATTCGTCTGTATTTACTTAATTGCGAGGCGCTGACAGATTTCACTATTTAGTAATGAGGTGTGAAAATATGCTCTAGTCTTACTAGTACCAGCAGTAGCGTCTGCATCAAACTCTCCAGCTCTGCTGAAAGTGCGAGTGAATATAAGAAACTTTGTTATATCTTATCAGAAAAATATGCTGCTTTTGCCACTTATGAGCCTCTTCTTCTCCTCTCCCCCATTCCGAGTCCCGAATGCATCATTCACCCTGAAAAACGACTCAAATCCATCTTGCTCAAGACAACTGTTAGCTCGCTATCTATTGAAGTTTATGGAGAGGTTAGAATTAGCAGAATAAGAAGGAAACAGAGATACAAAGAGAAAATATTGCTTTTTTTCTAGTAAGTGTTTTATCTCAACTCAGAGCTAGCTTAACAGCTACACTGCTCAGTATTACTATATAAAGGCCTCCATGTTGCTGCTTCATATAGACAGTGTAGCAAGAACCCCTCAGGTTTGTGTGCTGTGTAGGGCAAACATCATAGAAGCTAGTCTCCTCACACCAACTGAAAATTTGAGAGGGAGCCCATAGAGGAGAATTCAGGTGAAAAATGCAGGATATGAGTCAAATAATGGCCAGAAATAGTTTTATTCCATATGTATACACACAGAACAGTTATGCCAAATCATCATCTGGTTCACTTAAAGTTTGATATTGAACATTGTCCTGGACAAAGTGCTACTAAAATAGTCCAAAATGATAAAAATGGAGCAAAGGAACTTAAGTAACAGATTTTTTTGTAATAGTTGATCCTGCAGAAGACTTGTAGATGAATGGAGATTGAACACATTAATAGCCACCAGCCCTGCAGGTTTTGGATTATTACATATTACTGGAATTTTGAAGTGGTTCTTGGTTGCTCTATCTCCAGAATTGAAAAGTAAGGTGTAATATACTAAAAAAGAGGTGTTTGTCTTGTGTGCAAGACCTCAGGGGTGGAGCTTGACATGAGGAGTCTAGGAACGCCCATGAGGAAATAAATTTGACAAGAACTCAAGGAAAAAACAAAAGTAAAACTGTTTGGAAAGTGACATAATTTTAGAAATGCCCTCTAGGACTGCCTTACATCTGAAAGGGTTTTTCTGAGCATTGAAATTTTCTCTTTAACATCCATGTGACTTCTTTATTATAGGTAAACATCAGCCCACTACTTTACCCTAGATCGCCAGGGAACAGGATACATATCCCCTGGTGGTCAGGTGTACAGATAGATAGATAGATAGATAGATAGATAGATAGATAGATAGATAGATAGATAGATAGATATGCACACACACACATACACATACATACCCATATAAATAAACATATATATATATTTATTTATATAGTCCTAGAGGGCATTCTGCAACCCTTCCTTGGGCCTCAAGGGAGTCTGTCTTGCTCAGGGACACATATCCATATATATTTTCATCCCACTTTACCCTAGACCACGAAGAGATTATATATTTATACACATATACATATAAATATATATCTTGACCTCTGGTGTTTAAAGGGAAGTACTCATATTAAAGGGAAGAGCTTAAACTACTCCATCACCATTAGGCCATCGTAGTCAGTTTCTGATTGATACTGTCAATTCCTCATTCTGACCATGCGCCCCAGGTACGAAAATATGACCCCAGATTAATAAGTAATAAAAAAATGAACTGTCCTTAACAACACTAGACCACAAGGACTAATAAATGACTCCCATTTCCCAAGACCACTAGGGAATTTTTAAAATTTAACTTTCGTCAACTAACCTAGACCACAGAGGCTACAATTTCACTCCTTAAACTACCATAGACCACTAGAGAAAAAAAAAATGTTTCTTAACTACACTATACTACAGGGACGAAAATACGATCCAACCCCAACACTGTAGTACCCTAGACCACTAGGATGTAAAAAATTAAACTTTCCTTAGCTACACTAGTCGCCCGAGATTCGCATGACGCTCAGTTTAGATCATAAAAGTACGCTGAACACTTTTCGACAGCAAAACATTAATGAAGTGAAAGGCACAGCAGAGCTCAGTTTGTCATCTGATGCAACAGTCCCTGATGTGGTAAAGTACAGCAGAGTTCACCTTGTCATCTAATGCAACTAAATCCTGAAAACACAATTGGAATTGTACAAGTAAAATATCTTATCAGTGATTTTATTAGGGAAGGAAACAGGTAGCTGACAAATTCAATTCAGTTACATCTGTAGATATGAGAAAGTCGCTATTGTCAGATTATTATGATATTAGGATTTTTTATTTAAAATGCGAACAATCAGATGCAGTAAATCTGAGCTAAAAAAATCCCAAAAGTCTAATAACAGAAAATTCAAGTTCCCATCATGCAGGGCGTAGTGTTACATTGTAGAATCTGTTCTTGCTGATTCAGAACCATAGACCTGATTTTTATCGATATCGTCAAAAATCCACTGACTGTCATCTCATTGCTATGATTAACCCCGAAGATACCAGTGACATAGCAGAGTCGTATGAGTTGAAGTTCTGCAACGCAGCCACTTTTTCCTGCATTCCTGGGCAAAACCGCACTTAACACACTGTACAGCTCATCAGGAGTTTTCACAAATAACAAACTTGTCTCTAATGTTTCTGTTAAGTAGGAAGATTTATTACACCCCCTCCCAACAAAAAATATAAGAAATGTCAATCTGTTATGGTGTGTATATATATATATATATATATAATATTATTAAATTATATCACAAGGAAATGAGTTGAATCAAAGCAATATATTGCAATAAAATAATATAAAATAATAACTGAAAACATCATAATATATAATTATCTAATAACATATACATGAAATTAAGTGAATAGGTAATATATCAAATATTATAAATATTTGTCATAATAAAATAATGAAAATATATAAAATGGTATAAAAATGGAAAATAATATAGAATATTATAAAATTATCTAATAATATGAACATAAATTTACATGAATAAAAAAACTAAAAAAAAATCAAATAATAATATAAAATAATAATGTTATACTACAACTTCTAATAATACCAACAATAATAATACATAGAATTTAATAAAAAAAAAACAAAATAATATAAAAGTAATATATTACATTTTCTAATAATATATACATAAAATTACATGAATAAATAACTTAATAAACATATCTAATATTATTATTATTATTAGTAATAATAATAATACATAAAATGGCGTAAAATAATATACAGACATAAAATTACATGAATAAATAACTTAATAAACATATCTAATAATGTTTAATAATATAATAATGTAATGATAATAAAATACATGAAATGGTGTTAAATAACAAAATAATATAACAATATACAATTATCTAATAGATAAATAAATTGCATGAATAAGTAACTTAATAAGCATTAATAATAATAACAACAACAACAATAATAATAAAGTACATAAAATGTGTAAAATAATATAAAATATTATACCAATATACAATTATCTAATATATAAATTACATGAATAACGTAATAAACAGATAATAGTAGTAATAATAATAAAAATGATGCAAAATAAATAAAATGGTAAAACCATGTAAACTAAGTAGTAATTATAAAAAATATAATAATAGAAATGTAAATTATCTAAAATAATATATTTGTGGCATAAAAATGCATAAAATGAAATAATATAATAATAATAATAATATACAAAAATTCAAATATAAGATTGTAAAAAAAAAAAAGGAAAAACGATAGTGATGTAATAATCAGCATAATAAAATCTAAATAAATTCAATACAAAATGATAAAATAAATTTTGTATTGTACCTTTTGCAATTTGGCTTTCCTGGCATTGTGGACAAACCTGCGCCCCAGCTTCTTGGCGTACCAGATAGAGGCAAACATCTCTGAGATGGAGGGGTTCAGACTGAAGATGCTGGACGTGAAGGTCCCAAGTGCTCAGCTCTGGGGCTGGAAGGAGCCTGGAGATGTTGCTTCCTACAGGTATCACACTGTGTGGGAGACGGTGAGTCTGCAGGTAGATCTACATGCTGCCAGCAGGGTGGCTGCTGCCATGAAGCATCTCTGTACCCAGCTCACATCCAGTCTCCTGCTAAGTGCTTGTCTGCTGCAGTTCTTGAGGAGAGAGCGGAGGATGATGATGATGATGCTGACAACTACATGTGTGCCAGCTGGGCACAGGGGCTGCACCAACACTGTACACACTGACACTATAGTGATGGTAGAACAATGGGAGTGAGGGTTTTTCTTCTTCAGACTTGGGGGGTGGTAGACTTAGGAAATCACATTCACATTTGCTTTTATACGCTTGGAAAGCGACATCCCACTGCTGTAAACTGCAACACAAGCAACATTAAAGCAAATTGTTCATTGCTTTAATAGACGAGAGGCCATTCAGCGGTGGGAAAAGTCAGAAATCTTATCGTAGGATTGGTATATGGCCGCTGGTATAATGCATGAATAGGATGTAATATTAATAATAACCACGCACGTCGGATGGTGGCTGATGCCGTAACTTCTACCCCTTTTCCTATATAATATACAGTTTATAAATTACCATACAATTACTAATTCTCAGCATTGTATAGTACGGTGCCATTGAATGTCCACAGAACAGAAATAATTCTATGCTGATCCACACGCACTGAAAAATAATATACTATTCTCCAATAACACCCAACAGTGACCAAATAATACCGCCATACAGTGCTTAAATAATAACATTATACAGAGCTTAAATAGTACCGCCATACAGTGCTCCAATAATAACACTATAGAGTGCTTAAATAATGCCATCATACAGTGCTCAAATAATAACACTATAGAGTGCTTAAATAATGCCACCATACAGTGCTCAAATAATACCACCATACAGTGCTCAAATAACAACACCCTACAGTGCTTAAATAATGCCATCATACAGTGCTCAAATAATAACACTATAGAGTGCTTAAATAATACCGCCATACAGTGCTGAAATAATGCCACCATACAGTGCTTAAAAATTACTATCATACAGTGCTAAAATATTACCACCATACAGTGTTGAAATAATACCACACGTGACTAAATAATACCAGCATACAGTGCTAAAATAATACCACCAGACTGTGCTTAAAGCACCACGCTAGCGGTTTTTTTTTTCCAGCACTGGAGTAGCAATTTAAATCTTAGCCCCCGGCATTAGGACATCTACTCACCCTCCGGCGTCTTCGGTTGGCTACTTTCCAGTCCTGCGGCGCTATCTTGCGAGTGCAGATTCTGACTGTCCGGAAGTCAGAAGCTACATCGTAAGCTCTCAAAGCACATCAATGGGAGCCAGTACGAGGTCCGAATGACGCTCTCATAGAGATGTATTGAAAACTGACCTCCGCACAGCTTCATGAAACACTTGAGCTGCCGACGGGTCACTTTTCACCAGAGACCGATGGCAGCAACGCTGGAAAACGATGAAGGCGGCGGCAAGTGAGTAAGGGATGGGGGCAAGGGAATTACATTTAAAGCACCACTCCACCAGTGCAATAAAAAAATAAAAAACACTCTGGAGTGGTGCTTTAAATATCACCATACAGTGCTCAAATATTACCAACACACACTACTTAAATTATACCACTAGGGCCTAAATAATACTAGCATACAGTGCTCATATAATATCACCAGACTGTGCTTAAATAATAAAGCTATATAGTCTATATGGTGTTTAAAACATATCACCATACAGTGCTCAAATAACACCATCATGTACAGCTGGATTACCACCAGTGCTCATATATTGCCACTACGTCATGATTAAATAATACCACAGTGAAGTATTCAATTAATATCACTGTACGGTACTCAAATAATACTACAACATAACACTCAAATATCCCCACACCACCACATGTTAAAAAACAAACACCTTACAATGCTCAAATAATACCACCAGACTTTATCTAAAAAATACCCACTGTAGTGCAGCGGTGTCCTCACTGTGCAGTGATCAGGCAGTTACCCAGGAAAGTTCAAAAGTAAACAGAGTTATAATGTCCAAATTCAAAAACAAAATACATGGTATCCTCCGGACCGCAGCCGGGAAACAAAACAATAAATACGTTGGGTTGCCGAGGGCGACTGCACCACGTTATTATGCTGCGTGGTGCCAGGAGTGCGCTCCGCTTGACTCTGTGTTCCCTCACACATGCTGAGCTTTTGCAGAGCCATCTTCTCTGCACCTTGCAAACTCCACACTGACATACCAAACCCTGTGATGCAGGTTTTTTACAAAGAACCTGTGGCCACATATAAAACCCAGGCCTGGGGGAGGAAAGGGACCGCCCCGCTACCTTCCTGTAGTCCATTTCAAAAATAAAAGCCCATGGAAGGTTTTTCTAATTTGCCTTGGACAAATAGCTTGTCCAAGACCAACACTCACTTTTATTCCGCATTGCAATCACAGATACGCCTGTGACTGCAATACACTCCCGCGGCCTCAATATGCATCTTTGCACATCCTGGGGAACAAATAGCGACCCTCGCATATGACCCCGGTCACTGCCTCACACCACATAAAGTGGTCAAATATTACTACCACATTGTGCTCAAATATCACTACCATATACTGCTCAAATA
Source organism: Ranitomeya variabilis (assembly GCF_051348905.1). NCBI lineage: Eukaryota > Metazoa > Chordata > Amphibia > Anura > Dendrobatidae > Ranitomeya > Ranitomeya variabilis. The sequence goes on along the minus strand of NC_135234.1, from coordinate 754,362,742 downwards.
TTACAAAACTGCCCATTAATAGTACTACCATACAGTGATCCTATATTGCCACCATACAATGTTCTAAAAACAAGAAAACATACTCAAATAACCAGTACTTAAATAATACCACCATACAGTGCTCAAATAATACCACTAGACTCTGTTTAAATGATACCACCATGCAGTGCTCAAATATTAGCACCATACAACCCTCAAATATTACTAACATGCAATGCTCAAATAAGACTACAATATTCTAATTAAATGATACTACCATACAGTGCTCAAATTATGACACCATAGAGTGCTCAAATTATGACACCATACAGTGCTCAAATAGTACTACCATACAGTACTCAAATAAGACTAAAATTCTGTTTAAATGATACCACCATGCTGTGTTCAAATAGTACCACCTTACAGTGCTCAACTATTACCACCACACAATGCTCAAAACTGATACCATACAGTACTCAAATAATATAATCAGTACTTAGATAACACTATCACACAATGCTTAATGCTTAAATAATACCACACCATCGTGCTCAAATAATACCACCATAAAATGCTCAAATGTCACCACTAGGGCCTAAATAATACAACCATACAGTGGTCAAATAATATTAACAATGCCCAAATTATACCATTAAATATTATTATTTATTATTATAGCGCCATTTATTCCATGGTGTTTTACATGTGAGGACGGATGTATGCAGCGCCCCAGAGTCCTGGTCGTTGCAGTACTGAAGCTCTGCCGCTATGGGGAGCTATGGTACGTCTGATGGCACTGAAGGAGTTCATCTGACCAGGTATCACATACACCAATACATTTCACAGTCGGGCCTCCAGGGGGAGCTAAGGGTGCTATTTATTAGGCCACTCCTCACCATTGTGGGTAAACTGGGGGTCAGGCAGGAAGTTAGGCAGAAAGCTGACTGGGTTGGAACCAGGCAACACCTTGTGGCAGCGGGTGTTGCGGGGGAAGATTCGGTAGGGTCTCTGTCAGGTTTGGGACCCTGACAGAGGCCTGGCAACAAGGAAGAACGTCACGGGACCGTGCCTGCTCAGCATAGCGGCGGTGCCCTAAGAAAGGATAAGAAGCGAGATATATTGTGCTGAGTGAGAAACGAGATCAAAGCAAGAAGGAGAATACCAGTAGGAGTCGTGCTGTAAGACCGAGGCAACATCTTACTGAGGCGCACAACCGGTGGCCGGAACGCCGAGGAAGTATTTATATATCTAGCTCCAAGCAATACTTCAAACCAACGGCAGGACAGTCAGTCATAGGCGGGCTGTCTCACTTAAATCATCTAAGAAGACATAGGGGGCAACTTGTGGAGAGGGGCAACTCTAGGGTCCCGGAAGAGCTCAGAGCCTACCCGTCATACGGGTGCGTCCCAACCATAACACCGGGAGGGACGGAGGATTAGCAGAACATCATCTAATCGAGTTGTGAGGGAACATGAGAAACAGACACAACAGTTGTGGGGACTTTCCGTAAGCACAGCAGGGAAGGACCACAACACATAGCGCTAGCAGGAAGGCACAGATTTCCACCTGCAAAGAGAACTCTGGAGGTGCCATTGGACCGGCCGGACTTGCGCAGCCTGGTTATCCGGATTCCGGACTGAGGACCCAGAGATCTTCAGTAAAGAGGTAAAGAGACTGTAACCTGGTGTCCTCGTTATTTACCGCGACTGGCACTCCACAACTACACCATCATTCTCCACACTTTCACCGGACGTCCCCCTGACAGGCAGGGCCACGGACCGGGCCTAGCCACCGTGACAACCCCCCAGAACAGAGACTCTGAGGCCCGGTACCGGGTGCCCCTCGGCCCTGCGGCGGTGGGGGCGCTCCATGTACATAATAAAAACAAGTACAATAATCTTAAACAAAACAATAGAAGTCACAATGGTACAGGAGGAGAGAGGACCCTGCCCGCGAGGGCTCACAATCTACAAGGGATGGTTGAGAATACAGCAGGCGAGGGTATTATTATTATTTATTTATATAGCACCATTAATTCCATGGTGCTGTACATGAGAAAAGGGTTATAGATAATGTTAACAGTAAACAAATTTACAATGACAGACTAGTGCAGAGGGGAGAGGACCCTGTCCTTGCGGACTTACATTCTACGGAGCTTTTCATGCAGTGGTTTGGTGGATCGGCAGTTACTGCAGGTTATAGGCTTGTCGAAAGAGGTAGGTCTTCAGGTTCTTTTTGAATGTTCCCATGGTAGGTGAGAGTCTGATGTGTTGAGGTGGAGAGTTCCAGAGTAGGGGTGATGCGCGGGAGAAATCTTGTATGCGATTGTGGGAAGAGAAGATAAGAGGGGAGTAGAGGAGGAGATCTTGTGAGGATCGGAGGTTGCGTACAGGTAAGTACCGGGACACGAGGTCACAGATGTATGGAGGAACCAGGTTGTGGATGGCTTTGGTTAGCGTTTTGAACTGGAGTCTTTGGGTAATTGGGAGCCAGAGCAGGGATTGAGAGGGGAGAGGCTGTGGAATAGCGGGGGGGACAGGTGGATTAATTGGGCAGCAGAGTTTGGAATACATTGGAGGGGTACGAGAGTGTTAGAGGGAAGGCTACAGAGTAGAAGGTTGCAGTAGTCAAGGCATGAGATGATGAGGGCATGGACTAGGGTTTTTGCAGATTATTGGTTGAGGAATGTAAGGATACGTGAAATATTTTTGAGTTGATGTCGGCAGGTGGAAAGGGCTTGGATATGTGGTTTGAAGGAGAGATCAGTGTCAAGGATTATCCCGAGACAGCGAGCTTGTGGGACTGGGGAGAGTGGGCAGCCATTTACTTTAATGGATAGGTCTGTTGGGGTCGAGTGAGATGGGGGGAAAAGATGATGAATTCTGTTTTGTCCATATTAAGTTTTAGAAATCTAGCAGAGAAGAAGGATGAAACAGTGGACAGACATTGAGGGATTCTGGTTAGTAGGGAGGTGATATCTAGTCTAGAGATGTAGATCTGTGTGTCATCAGCGTAGAGGTGATACTGAAAGCCGACAGATTCTATGAGCTGTCCGAGGCCAAAGGTGTAAATGGAGAAGAGCAGGTGCCCTAGGACTGAACCTTGCGGGACTCCAACAGATAGGGGGCGAGGGGAGGAGGTGGTGTGCGAGTCGGAGACACTGAATGTCTGGTCTGTTAGGTATGATGAGATCCAAGATAGGGCCAAGTCTGTGATGCCAAGAGATGAGAGGGTCTGTAGTAATGGGGAATGATCCACTGTGTCAAAGGCAGAGGGCAGGTCCAGGAGGAGGAGGATATAGTAGTGTCTATTGGCCTTGGTGGTTAATATGTCATTGGTGACCTTAGTTAGGACAGTTTCAGTGGAGTGGTGTGGCCAGAAGCCAGATTGTAAGCGGTCGAAGAGGGAGCAAGAAGAGAGATGGGAGGACAGTTCAAAATGGACGTGTTGTTCCAGTAGTTTTGAGACATAGGGGAGCAGTGATATGGGGCGATAGCTAGATACAGAGGATGGGTCAAGAGAGGGCTTTTTGAGGATAGGTGTGATGGAGACATGTTTAAAGCTTGAGGGGAAAACATCAGTTTGTTAGTGATAGGTTGAAGAGATGGGTTAGGGTTGGGATGAAGACTGGTGAGGTTTGGGATGAAGTGGGATGGGATCGGGTCAAGTGCACAGGTGGTGAGATGTGATCTTGAGAGTAGAATGGAGAGTTGATCTTCTACAATGGTGGAGAAGTTAGTCTTGTAGGAGGAGGGCTGAGCAGCTAAGGAGGAAGGGCTCTGGGGATTGTCGACTAAAACTGTCTCTGATGTTCTCAATCTTCTGCTTGAAAAGTAGATGAGGCAAAGTGTTCAGCTGAGATGAGTGGGGAGGGAGGAGGTGCTGGGTGACGGAGGAGAGAATTGAAGGTGTTGAATAACTGTTTAGGGTTGTGAGACAGGGAGGATATGAGAGATGAGAAGTAGGTGTCACGCTCGCGCCCAGACTGGTTGGCGCGGGCGTGTGGGGGTGTGGCCCCACTGTGCCACAGACCAGACTACCCTGTAACTATGTAGCTTCCTTGGTCTTCGCTGGAGCCTCTGATAGATGGTGAGGTCAGGCTTGTGCGGCAGGAAGCTACCAGGTACCACTCCAGGGTGGTGTCTGGCTGTGGCTGCTGATCCCACTGGAAGAACGGAACACAGAAAGGCAGGCGGGCACAGCTGGCACTCTGGCAGACAGGCGGGCACGGCTGAGACACAGGCAGACGAGTACAACAGAGACACTGGCAGGAAGGCAGGCATGGCTGGCTCTCTGGTAGGACAGGTGGACAAGGCAGGTACACGGAAAGAACCGGTAGAGACCGGTCTGCAGGCAGGTATGTAAAACGGTAAGAACCTGTTCAGACAGGAGGACTTAGGTAGAGAAAGACCGCAAGAGCAGATGCAAAGCGGAAGCACAGGAGCTAGAGCCAAGAACAGAAATGCAGGTGGCGGAGCCAAGAGCAGGAGGCGGAGCCAAGCACAGAAATGCAGGAGGTGGAGCCAAGAGCAGGAGGCAGAGCCAAGTGCGGAAATGCAAGAGGCGGAGCCAAGAGCAGGAGGCGGAGCCAAGTGCAAAACCGCAGGAGGCAGAGCTAAGTGCAGGAGGTGGAGCCAAGTGTGGAAGGGCAGGAGGTGGAGCCAAGAGCAGGAGGCGGAGCCAAGTGCAGAAACGCAGGAGGCGGAGCCAAGAGCAGAGATGTAGGAGGCGGAGCAAGGTAGAACCGCAAGGTGCGGAGCCAGGTAGAACTGCAAGGAGCGGAGCCGCAGAGCACAGAGCAGAGAAGGACCACAGACTGCAGAGCCGAGAGCGGCGAAAAGTAAGACACTGACTGTAGAGCTGAGAGCAGAGCAAAGCAAGACACCAAGTGCAGAGCAGAGAGCAGAGTACAGTCACAGTGCAGACCTGAGTGCAGAGAAAGACACAGAGTGCAGAGCCGAGAGCAAAGCCACAGAGTGCAGAGCAAGGTACAGAGTGCAGAGTCGAGAGCAAAACCACAGAGTGCAGAGCAAGGAGCAAAGCAAGGTTGCAGAAAGCAGAGCAAAGCAAGACACAGAGTACACACAGCAGAGAAAGCAAGCCAAGACAGGGATATAAACGAACACAGGAACAGGACTAGACTAAGACAGAGTCAGGAATGGGACAAGGCACAGAGACACAGACACAAGCCAGGGTACGACGCCCCACTGGGTGTCTACACAATGACACAGGCCAGGGTACTACGCCCCACTGGGTGGCTACACAGGACACAGACCAGGGTACAACACCCCCCTGGGTGGCAGACACAAGAATCACAAAGACAGGGCCTGGCACCTCAGCAGCTAAGAACTGACTGAGGGAGAAAGTTGCACAGGCCCCCACCAATGGGTGGGGATGTCTTAAATACAGGAAGCCTCATGGCAATTGGCTGGGGACACCTTAGCAAGGTGCACACAGTCTCAATAAAACACAGGAGTTGCCGGCGCCGCCCCCCTATGCACATAGACAGAGCATGCACAGAGCAAGCAGCATGGAGCTGGCAGCAGAGAGAAGTCACAATATGGCCCAGAGAAGTGAGTTGAGTGTAATGTAGGTGGGGGACGGGAGGCCATGAAGTGATGCCAGCAGGGTTGTTACAGTTGTTACAGTAGGTTTGTTTTGCTGCAGCGAGTGTGGCCTTGAAAGTAGTGAGGGACTGTTTGAATGCGATGAATTCCTCATTAGAGTGGGATCTTTTCCATCTCCGCTTAGCAAACCTGGAAGCCCGTCTCAGTTCTTTGGTCAGGCTGGTGTGCCAGGGCTGTCTGTTGATTTTGTGAGCTTTGGTATGTGTGAGAGGGACAACCAATTACAGAGCTACAGCTATTGTGTTATATAGAGCAGCAGCCGCATCCGCATTGTGAAGGGAACTTACTGTCTGAATCTCTCCTCCCTTTTACAGATATGAGTGTAGATTGAGGTGTTTAAGACTTCTGCGAGGGTGTGCAAGTTTGTGGGGTGGGGATTGTGGACAAGGAGTGGAGAGGGAAGAGAATGTGAGTAGGTTGTGGTCAGAAAAAGGAAGAGGTGAGTTAGAGAGGTTAAATAGGGAGCAGAGGCGGGTGAAGATGGGGTGCAATGTGTGGCCATCTTTGTGAGTGGCTGCAGAAGACCAATGATTGAGGGTGAAGGAGGAAGTGAGAGATAGAAGTTTAGTGGCAACTGAGAGGGAAGTGTCAATGTGGATGTTGAAGTTGCCCAAGATGATAGTGGGAATGTCAGAGGAGAGGAAATGAAGTAGCCAGGTGGAGAAGTGGTCAAAGAAGGTGGTGGCTGGCCCTGGAGGGCGGTAAATGACAGCCAGATGGAGGTTAAAGGGGGAGTAGATGTGCACAGAGTGCAGCTCAAAGGAAAGGAGGGTAACAGAGGGTAGCAGTGGGATTGGAGTGAAGGAGCAGTTACCTGACAGTAGAAAATCAACTCCTCCACCATGCTTGCTGGGGCGGGGTGTGTGGGAAAGGTGGAATCCACCATACAAAAGTGCAGCAGGAGAGGCTGTGTCAGAGGGGGTGAGCCAGGTTTCGGTGATGGTGAGGAAGGAAAGTTTGTTAGTAATAATAACAAATAGTGCTTGAATAATACCACCAGACTGTGCTTAAATAAAAGCAACAAACAAAGTTCTCAAATATTGCCACCTTACAATGCACAAATATTACAGTGCTCAAATATCACCTTCATATACTGCTCAAACATTACCAAACTACACATTAAAGGGAACCTGTCACCCCCAAAATTGAAGGTAAGCTAAGACCACCAGCATCAGGGGCTTATCTACAGCATTCTGTAATGCATTCTTTAATGCTGTAGATAAGCCCCGGATGTATCCTAAAAGATGAGAAAAAGAGGTTAGATTATACTCACTCAGGGGCTGTCCGGGTCTGGTTCTGGTCCGATGGGCGTCGCGGTCCGGGGCTTCCCATCTTAAGATCACATCCTCTTCTTGTCTTCACGCTGCGGCTCCAGCGCAGGCGTACTTTGTCTGTCCTGTTGAGGGCAGAGCAAAGTACTGCAGTGCGCAGGCGCCGGGCCTCTCTGACCGTTCCTGGCGCCTGCGCACTGCAGTACTTTGCTCTGCCCTCAACAGGGAGACATTGAATATTGCCTCCATACAATGCTCAAATAACTCTACAACACAGTGCTCAAATAATACTATTATACAGCGCTCAAATAATACCACCATACAATGCTCAAAAAGACAACATAACATACTCATATAACCAGTGTTTTACTGCTTAGATGTTACCACCAATACCACCTAACAGTGCTCAAATAATACTACCTGACTGTTCTTCACTATACAGGGCTAAAATATTATCACACAATGCTCAGATATTACCACTTTACAGTGCTCAAATAATACCACCAAAAAGTGCTCAGATAATACTGCCAAATGTGCTCAAATAGTACCACCACAAAATGCTTAAAAAATAACACAGTATTCAAAAAATACCACCAGTGGCTAAATAACACTATCAAAAGCTCAAATAATACCGAACTGTGCTTACATGATACTACTATATAGTACTCAACCAAACCAAACAAAAATGAACAACTGAGCTGAGTAAAATTATATATCCAATTTATATTAATGCAATATTAATTCCATAAATGATCAAATATAATAAGAGACAGTTAAAAACGGGAGCGACACCATTAGTGCCACATCCCATACAGGAATAAATAACAGATGGAAATGAGGGTCAGTTCAAATGCAAAAAGCAGCAGAATACAAGCTAAGTACAAATTTGAAATCCGCACGATATTAAAGAAGCTGCTCCATATTATATACTTATTAATAGCATAGTCAGACTATAATACATGGTTTCAGTACCGCAATAAAATATATAACAAGCTGCGTTACAAATCGTAAGTGAAAAAAGAAATAATGGTAATAATTTGCAGGAAAGTGATTTGGGATGTGGGAGACCGGGAACCCCAACGCGCGTTTCGCACTCTGCTTCTTCGGGGGGCGTGGTCTCCCACGTCCCAAACAGGTTGGTCAGGTTTAATTGTAGTTTGGCAGCGTCATCACCATTTGTATTATTGAGTATCTATTATATTTGAATTAATGTATATACATACGGTCTAGGTGTTTACTTACATATTATTTCAGTTTGCACTTAAGCACTTATACAGTGCCCAAATAATACCACCAAACAGTACTCAAATCATTCCATCACACAGTGCTATAATAATAAGACCAATAAATGCTCAAAACTAACACCATTCAATATTCAAATAATGTACTTAAATTATACCACAATACAATGCTTAAAGGGAACCTGTCACCCTGTTTTTTCCGTATGAGATAAAAATACTGTTAAATAGGGCCTGAGCTGTGCATTGCAATAGTGTATTTTGTGGACCTCGATTCCCCACCTATGCTGCCGAAATACGTTACCAAAGTAGTCGTTTTTGCCTGTCAATCAGGCTGGTCTGGTCAGATGGGCGTGGTGTCTTCCCCCAGATCTTGCTTAGTTTTCCGTTGGTGGCGTAGTGGTGTGCGCATGTCCAAGGTCCCGAATCCACTGCACAGGGGAGTGAAAAGAGCGCGATGTGCGCTATTTCATTGGTGATCGGTGGGGGCGGCCATCTTCCTTTGGCCGCGCGTGCGCAGAAGCGGCGCTCTGCTGGCCGCGGCTTCAGGAATATGGCCGCGGGATGCCGCGCGTGCGCAGATGGAGATCGCGGTGGCCATTTTCCTGAAGCAGAGTTCGCATCTCGGCTTCAGGAAAATGGCCGCCGCGATCTCCATCTGCGCACGCGTGGCATCCCGCGGCCATTTTCCTGAAGCCGCGGGCAGCAGAGCGCTCAATCTGCGCACGCGCGGCCAAAGGAAGATGGCCGCCCCCACGATCACCAATGAAATAGCGCACATCGTGCTCTTTTCACTCCCCTGTGCAGTGGATTCGGGACCTTGGGCATGCGCACACCACTACGCCACCAACGGAAAACTAAGCAAGATCTGGGGGAAGACACCACGCCCATCTGACCAGACCAGCCTGATTGACAGGCGAAAACTACTACTTTGGTAACGTATTTCAGCAGCATAGGTGGGGAGTCGGGGTCCACAAAATACACTATTGTAATGCACAGCTGAGGCCCTATTTAACAGTATTTTTATCTCATACGGAAAAAACGGGGTGACAGGTGCCCTTTAAATATTATCACTATATTATACAGTGCTCAAATAAAACCATCAGGGCATATATAATACAGCCATACAATGCTCAAATAATGCTAACAGACTGCTTGAATAATACCAACATACATAGGACTTACATATCACTATTATACAGTGTTCAAATTATACCACAATAAATAATATCACCATATAGTGCTAACATAATACATGTTGTTTTGCATTTTGCATCATATCAAAGAAGTTAATCTCCCCACAAGTACAAAATCTGTCATATTGCGCCTTAAAGAGTAACCGTCGTTTTAATTTTGTTTTCATTAATCTATAGTACATGTGAAATTAAGAAACGTTGTAATTATCTTTGTAATGGGAAAACCTGTCTTCACTGAATATAGATTTTACAGATTTTAACCATAAATTGAGAATGAAAGATCAATTCAGGAGGAGAGAGAAGCAGATATCTATGATAAGATATATTAAAATGTTTCTTGTTTTCATGTGATCCATTAATTTATTAAATAAAAAGTAAAATGATGGTTACGGTATGACAGTTGGTGCTTTTAAAATTCTATGGAGATTTGAAGAGGGAGGAGCTAGAGGCAGACACAATCATTCTACTTCAAGTTCTACTGAAACAACAGTTACAGTTCTCCGTAGAACTTTATTAGCACCAACTGTCATCTCCTATATCTTATGGGAAAGTCTGTATTCACTGAAGCCAGATTTTACCTGTGAAAGATCAGACCGGGAGGGAAAAGAAGCCGATTTGTCTAATAAGATATATTACAAAAGTTTTTTTTTTCATGTGTAGTATTGATTTCTGGAAAAAAAAAATTTAAATGACGGTTAATCTTTAAACTGAGCACCACCTCCTACAATTTTCGCTGCTTCGCTGATTCAGGAACAGTTTTTCTTTTTCTTCTCTCACCTTCCGTTCCAAAGTTATCCTTCGTAATAAAGGTGCAAATTTTCCTTAAACAAACAACTTCTCTGTGGGTGTGGTCATGTTTTTATTGGCCAGCATCAGAGGAGAAAAATCTCTGTGGGTGTGGTCATGTTTTTATTGGCCAGCATCAGAGGAGAAAAAGCTCTGTGGGTGTGGTCATGTTTTTTATTGGCCAGCATCAGAGGAGAAAAAGCTCTGTGGGTGTGGTCATGTTTTTTATTGGCCAGCATCAGAGGAGAAAAAGCTCTGTGGTACACGCCCATTTAGTTAAAGCGATAATCTGCACCTTTATTCCAAGGGGCATAACTTTGGAACGCAGGGACACAGAAGAAAAAGAAAAACTGTTCCAGAATCAGTGGAGCCGCGCCAATTGGACAAGATTGGATGGCTTTCTTTACATTATTGCTGCTATTTCTCCTTTAAGACATGATCTGCCTGTTTGTATCCAGCCTATTAAAAACCCGTAATGTAGGATTCCTCAATATCTCATTTAAACAATCCAATTTCTCACCTCTGCAGATGAGAACAATTTGTGTACTTTGTCAATATAACTTTATTGCTTCCTCGCATGTTCACGGTAAAATGACTGAACTACTTAGAGGGCAGAAATGATTGTCTTTCACCCGTGCGTTAAAATCGTTTGGCTTTTTTTCTTACTTTTTAATTGAAAACTACATTTTACCTGAAGGCCAACAGCTCCACTGAAGACGTTAAAAGAAAACACAATCTCCATTTTTAATCTGTGATAAATTAGGACTAGTGATGCGCTGACAGCTCCGAAGTGAAACGCGACGTACAATAATTAATTCATGCTTAGGAGGCTAATAATTAATATTCATGTCTCCTGGCATTAAATTAATTAAGACTCATCACTATTCAGCCTCAATCTTAGAGGCTTTTTCTGTTAAAAACAAAAAACTTACTAAAATATACAATCTAGAATTATATATAGTTATCAGGTGCAATTTCAATTTGCTGTAGAACTCAATTAGTTTTTAAAGACGAATTCCACCATTAGTTGTTGACTGTAATAAATGCCAATTTTCAGGCTGAAAACTTTTTTCATGGCTCTGCCAAGTTTTCAGACCATTCCCCCCATTTGAAGCTCCTTACACATCCATTATCCACCTTCTGAATGTTTGTATGGATACTGTGGCATTATCTGATGATGGCACATCCAACTTTTTGGACACGAAACCTCTTGGAAGAGCTCCTTCCCCTGAAGTTCTGGCAGTGTATTGGAAATTTTCTAACTCCTTTGAAAGTCCAGGAGTCTCTCCGTCAAGAGTCTGATGGACTTTCCTGGGAAAGCTTGCACGTATGGATAAATCACACATGTCAGATAAAAAGGTGGTGGAAGGGGAATGGTTAAAGGGTTTGGGTATTCCACATTCTGAGGAACCTAGTAATTGGAACTATGGAAAAAAGTCTAAGAGCCTCATGGATATTCCTGAGAGAGTTGGTAAGTATGAGTAACTCACACATGTCAGATGAAAATGATGGAAAGGGGATGGCTCAAGGGTTGGATTAGATCAATGTTACAGAACTCTCTGAAGAAGAAGCGGAATCTAGTCATTGGCACTAAGAAAGTCTAAGAGCCTCGTGAATATTTCTAGGAGAGTTCGCAAGTATGAATAAATCACATGTGTCAGATGATAATGATGATGGAAAGGGAATGGCTCAAGGGTTGGATTCGTCCACTCTTTAAAGAATTAGAACCTAGACCAAGAAAGTCTAAGAACCCCTTTCCGTTTTTTTCTAATGCAATCTAGTCGTTACTAAGTCTAAGAGAGAAATGGACTTTCCTGGGAGGGATAGCAAGTATAGATAAATCACACATGTCCGATGAAAATTATTGTGGAAGGGAAATTGTCAACGGTTGGATTAGTCCATTCTTTGAAGAAGTGGAAACTAGTTCTTGGCACTAACTAAGAATGTCTAAAGAACAATTTCAATTTTTTGCATAATGGAATCGAGTTGTTCGCCACTGACTAAGAAAGTCTAAGGGCCTCATGGACCTTCCTGGGAGGGATGGCAAGTATAGATAAGTCACTAGATGAAAATGATTGTGAAAGTGGGATGGCTCAAGGGTTACATCAGTCCACTTCTGTAGATTAGAGCCTAGTCAACGGCACTGACTTAGAGATTCTAAGAGCCTCATGAATAGTTCTAGGAAAGTTCACAAGTATGAAAAAAATCACACGTGTCAGATGAAAGTCATGGTGGAAGGGGAATGGTTCAACCGTTGGATTAGTGCTTTCCTTGAAGAAGTGGAACCTCGTTCTTAGCACTAAAAAGTCTAAGAAACGTTTTCCATTTTTTTGTCTAATGGAATCTAGTCATTGCCACTGACTAAGAAAGTCCAAGAGCCTCATGGACCTTTACTGGAGATTTGGCAAGTAACACATAGTAGATAAGTCACACATGTCAGATGAAAATTATTGTGGAAAGGGGGGTGGCTCAAGGGTTGGATTAGTCCACTCACTAAGGAATTGGAACCTACCCATTGACTAAAGAACCTTCCCATTTACACCATTAAAGGGATCATATAATGAAAAGACTTCCATTTTATGAATTGGAGGAGACAACTTCTTTAACCTATCATGGAGGTATGGACTTTCTTGAAAAGATCCCAAAGTTTGAGAAGTCTCTCAAGTTGCAGTAGCGATGTTGAAGATGTCATGGATGATACAACAGTGTGTCACAGAATAAGTCATGGTCAATGCCAAAAACAAGGTAAATTAAGGTGGCTAGCATTAAGTTTACGTATATGTATATTTTCTGCAAACTCGGCAGACTTACTTCACCTCCTGTTTATTTTGCTTATTTCTTCCTTTTCAGAGTTGAGACAACAATAATTCATTTGTACAACCGCTTCCTCAATCTTCAGATTAAAATTCAGGGCCTGGAACACGACTATTGATCCAGTTCAGTAAAATGTGTTTGCCAAGAGTATCTGCTTAATCTGTAAATTGGTTTGTGAATGCACAAATCTGCCGCCGGATTCGAGAATTGCATCAAAGGAGTTGAAAAAGAGAAAGATTTACATTTAATATCCATTAAATGAAAGAAAAAAATCAAACTGAACCAACATCTCCTGTCCATCATTTATAAGGCATTCAGGTCATGTCGTATATTCTGAGCTCCAATTCTAAGGGTTTGTGTTAGTGTTCACTTTGCAATGGATCCGTTTTTACTAAAAGACTCTTGGAACACCTTTAGTGTTCTGGACAAGTGAAATGCTTAACCAGTTCAGGACTGCCATTTTCCCACTGTTTCTTACCAGGCATATTTTCGAGTTTTATCATACATGGCTTTAAAAAATCAAAATAATTTGCCTCTTTTTTTTCGTGGTACATGGTACTTAATTTTTAGCTAATTTTTATATTCCTATTTTTTTTGCTGATCTTATTTTTTTTAGTTTTGCCTTATTTTTTTTCCTTTTTTTCTATTTTGTTTTCATTCATTTCACACTTATTTTGCCCCTGTGAGGTTTTAAAAGACCTCTTGGGGACATTTTACATATTAATACATTTCTCTTATTGCTGATTTCCCATGTAACTAGGGCTGGCATATTAGCTCCAGTTACAGGGAAACTCAGTCTTCTGCCAACATAGCAGATCTGACTCGGTCTCCTAGGATTCAACAGCTCCTGCTGTCTCCATACACCCAGCGATCACATGATCACTGGGTCCAGAGGAGGAAGCACGGTCAGTGCTTCCTAATATGCATACACAAGAACTGGATCAAGATTGCAGAGGAGGTAATACATTATGTCTACCTTCTGCGTGGAGTCTGGCTGTGTCTGACAGATGGTTCTTCACCCCCACAGCTAAACATTCTCCTAAAATCTGCTTAATCTGCACTGACATTTTAGATTCTCAGCGCAGACTAAAGTGTGGACCGCCAAGATATAGTTTATGGATAGTCAAAAAGTAGTTAAAAAAGCAAGTCCATTAATAGATGACATAACGGATGACCATACATTATGATACATTTCCTGAAGTCTTCAATGTTAAAAAAAAAAATAAAAAATACTTTTTTGATTTAGTGAAAAACTTGTAGATATCAAAGGTGTGCTGTCACTGCCATGAGGCCCTCCCATTTAGTAATAGTACATGCGTTTATGCAAATGTGAACAAGACCTGAATATTTTTAGTCCCTTTCAGGGCAATCTTGGAACATTGGGAGATAGTGAAAACAAAATACATTTCTTGCTTTCCTTAAAGAATAACTAAACTTTTATTTTATTTTTTAAATACCGTTTGGCCAGCAGAAAAAGTTGTAACACTTTGCAAATCACTTATTCAGGGGATACCGGAAAGATCTGCATTGGCTTCCATGCCCTGACTTTCACCAATTAATTTCCCCACCTTTAGCTGCATTGATATCACAACATACTCATGTGAAGTACAGATGATGGCAGTGAAAGGGTCAGTACCTGGGTCTCACTAACTCTGGGGATAAGCTGCTGCAGGAGATTTTTTTAAGAAGCACAACACTCAGAGGGGGATACAGGATAGTGAAACCACCGGACAAAAAAATGTGTCCACTGCTCCAAAATCCTAAAACGACGTGCTTTACACCACTGCAGCAGACACCTGACATTGAGCCTATGTGTAAATGCTCCACCATGGTAATCCATTTTATGGTACCAGCTAGATCTATTATGTGACTGTGTGTGACTCCTTAGAAACGCAAGGGCTTAAAAGCAAGTAGGGAGTGTGACAAGTCCTGTTTATTACACATCCAATATTCATGGTTCAAGTAAGGACCGTGATGAGATTATAGGTCTCCTGAGCTGAGCTCAAGAGCTCTACACTCACTGGCCACTTTATTAGGTACACCTGTCCAACTTCTTGTTAACACTTAATTTCTAATCAGCCAATCACATGGCGGCAACTCAGTGCATTTAGGCATGTAGACATGGTCAAGACAATCTCCTGCAGTTCAAACCGAGCATCAGTATGGGGAAGAAAGGTGATTTGAGTGCCTTTGAACGTGGCATGGTTGTTGGTGCCAGAAGGGCTGGTCTGAGTATTTCAGAAACTGCTGATCTACTGGGATTTTCACGGACAACCATCTCTAGGGTTTACAGAGAATGGTGCGAAAAAGAAAAAAAATCCAGTGAGCGGCAGTTCTGTGGGCGGAAATGCCTTGTTGATGCCAGAGGTCAGAGGAGAATGGGCAGACTGGTTCGAGCTGATAGAAAGGCAACAGTGACTCAAATCGCCACCCGTTACAACCAAGGTAGGCCTAAGAGCATCTCTGAACGCACAGTGCGTCGAACTTTGAGGCAGATGGGCTACAGCAGCAGAAGACCACACCGGGTACCACTCCTTTCAGCTAAGAACAGGAAACTGAGGCTACAATTTGTACAAGCTCATCGAAATTGGACAGTAGAAGATTGGAAAAACGTTGCTTGGTCTGATGAGTCTCGATTTCTGCTGCGACATTCGGATGGTAGGGTCAGAATTTGGCATAAACAACATGAAAGCATGGATCCATCCTGCCTTGTATGGAGCATCTTTGGGATGTGCAGCCGACAAATCTGCGGCAACTGTGTGATGCCATCATGTCAATATGGACCAAAATCTCTGAGGAATGCTTCCAGCACCTTGTTGAATCTATGCCACGAAGAATTGAGGCAGTTCTGAAGGCAAAAGGGGGTCCAACCCGTTACTAGCATGGTGTACCTAATAAAGTGGCCGGTGAGTGTAGATGTGCCTATGAGTGCGGGTCAGGAGATGTGTGTCTGGTATGGACATGGTGGTCCATACTTTCATGTTGAACGTGTGATATGAGCTTAACAAAGTACTCTCTAGCCTTGTGGTTCTTCAACACCTGAAGGCTACAATTCTCAACCGGCCGTGAGGTAATGTTGGGAGATATAGTTTCCAACGGTTGGAGACCATCACTTTAAGGTCTTTGCTACTTTTTCATAGAAAAATAGCCAAGTAAATATAGCTGAGTGAAAACCAATGAGAGGGAATGAAACATGTTGTAAGCGAGCCATATAAAGAGCTCCATGGTAACCGATGACTGCCGCAGTTTCCTCATTTCATTAGAAACTCTCTCAAAATAGAATGAGAACCATTTAACAATGTCATACACCAAGAAGAACATTGGAAACAGATGCCGTCCGTTCACCAAGTCATAAATGTGCATAGACCATTAATTCTTTCAGATACGGTGCCCAAGCGTGGTCTTCTGGGCAATGTAAAACATATCCTTTAAAGAGTGCAAAAGATGGTTAAGAGACCCATGAATGAACACTAAACCTTCAATACAATGTAGGAATGCTTTCCCAATATGAAGTTGTTCACTATTTCTATTATCAGCATGTCATATTAACGTTTTCAAAAATTCACCCGAAAAAATTTATAAAACTCAGATGTCATTTGATCTGGGAGCTTGAGGATTCTAGGTCTGCACCATACTTGAGAACTCTTCAGAAAAGTCAAGGAGGCTCTGGAAAAAGTGGAACTGACCTATCTCCCAGGTGCTGCCGAGACTTACCAGAAAGCAGCACATCCGGAGGGTTTCTTGTGCAATAAGCCAGGGAGCTCCATCTGTATCCAATTGTACCTTAATGGGACGGAAAATGGAGCATGATAAGTTTATGATCATTGGGGATTCGACCAGTGCGGCCTCAATCATACTAGACAATGAGGCTCTGAAATGCCAAATTGGAATGGAGTAATGGAATCCTAAATGTCCAGCAGTGTCATAGAGAATGAACATAGTGGTGGCCTACATGCTTTTCAGAGCCCCCCTTTCTGGATCAAGCGAATAGCTATGGGTAAATGAACAATGAAGTCACTGGACAAGGTCTTCAATCGAGGACAATTTTACTGGTGGTGTGTACATCTCATACATAGTTTAGTGACATATGGATGCAAAACCTGGACGATAAAGAAACAAGACAGAAGAAGAATCGATGCCTTCAAAATGTGCTGCTAGATAAGTCTGTTATCAATGCCATGGATGGCAAGGATAGCAAATAAATCAACTTTTAAACAAATCAAGCCAGACATGTCACTGGAAGCAAGGATCACCAAGCTATGACTTGCCTACTATGGACACATCATACAATGAGAGCAATCACTGGAGAAGAACATCATGGTCGGAAGAATAGAGGAAAATAGGCGAAGAAGAAGACCAGCAACCTGATGGCTTGATACTATCAAGGTGATAGCAAAGAAGACCATGGTGGACCTATCTAGGCTTGTAAAAGATCAGTCTTACTACAGATTGTTCACCCATCAAGGTGCCATGGCTAAGGATAGAGCTGAAGGTCAGTTAAAAAAAAGGAGGGGACTGAAAGAAGAAAGCACTGGTTAATAAGGACGAAGTGGGACAAAGATGTTTAAAAGAAAAAACAGAACCCTTAAAAGAAAAGAGCCCAAACAGTAAAGTACTTTACCACAGGTCTTCAAATAGTAATTAAAGAACCATTGAGGGTCTTGTTAAGAAGCGGTATGAGGGCTGCTCCAAGTCAAAAGCCATACTTCTTCCTGAGTAGTCAGGAGCCAAATACTGATCATGCATTGAGGCCAACATCTTGGTTCTGCCGACCCCTCGAGAAACTTGCTGGTTTATTCTTCATGAGTGATAGCGATACCAAGTTATCCCCTAAATGTTAAAGATTTAAAGGGTTATTACCATTTCAGCAACGTCTTAACTGACCAAATCTGTATTCATGACCGATTCCTAAAACACGACTCTCAGATGCCCTGTTCCAATGCAGCAATGGCTGCGCATGTACACTGTCTAAAGATCTGCCGGAAACAGCTAAGTGCTTGACTATCTCCTGCTGTCCCATAGACAATAAGTGGCTCATGGGCATGCTTGCGAGGCTATCACTCCATGGCGATGTGGCGTTTCCAAGTCCTATTCAGAGGACTGGTGAGAACATAAGTGATTTAGACTGGAATCACCCTTCAAAGGACTTGTCTAGAAAATCTTCTTTCTTGCCTTCTCCATTAGCAGCAGGCATACCGTATTTTAATTATTGTATTTCATTCTCCCAATGTAATTGAGTTGACAAGCTGCTTGGGTTTACTGTCACTAGTGGATCTCCAGAGGCCTTAAAACAACATCCGTCTGCTTCCTGACACCATTATACACTAGACTACTATACAGTAGGGATAAAGGAAATAACAAGAGAATGGAGATAACTGGTACAGGTCAATGTTTCAATGGCATAATTACTTTTTTTTAATGATGGAAAGATTTGTCTTTGAGTCAATGCATCCATAAAAGCAATTTTCAATTTTATATAGAAATATAAATCAAAATATTCCATTATATTATGTATGTATATATACAATGGTGTTCAAAAATCCTGCATAGGCGTGAAGAAAACTATATGTTTCATACTTCTGCATCTCTACAGTGAAACTGGTGGAACATATATGTTTTTGTAATCCCTCATTGTATGCCATACTCATTTTTGAATGTCCCAAGTGTATAAATTGTTATGGTATGCGCATTTTTGATAATTTTTTTTACACCATAACCATACCTACACCAGTACAGTGTGTAGAATGGTGAACAGGTTTATAAGTTCATTAACTTCCAATGCAAGGTAACACAGACTTAAATTTTACTTTTTAAGATTTATTATTTTTTATTTAATTCAGAGTCCTGAAAAGGGCCTTTTGAGTGCATCTTTAGTTTCTAATACTTTATTGGCCAGCGTTTGCTCTTGAGCACCAGCTTGCATCTCTGTGGCATTGAGTGAACAAGCTTCTGCAGATGTTCACGAGTGATGATGTGGTTCCAGGCCTGTATCAGAGCCTCAATCAACTCACTCTTGGTCCTTGGCTGTTTTCTAGATATCTCTAATGATACCTTGGGCCACAAATTTTCAATTGGATTGAGGTCCGGGGACTGAGCTGGCCAGTCAATAGTAGCCACCTTGTTCTTTTTTTTCCATTCCGTTACTGTCTTACCTCTGTGACAAGGAGCATTATCATCCTGGAAGATGTAATCCCCTGAAAAGAGGTGTTGAGCAGAAGGAAGCATTTTCTTATTAAGGATGTCTATGTATTTTTTTGCATTAACCATACCCTCCACAATATGAAGCCTTCCAACACCATTGGCTGCCATACAGCCCCAGACCATTACTTTCATCGGATGTTTCACAGAGAAGCTCAAACACTCTGGCTTGTACTCTTCATGTGGGAACCTTCTCACATAAGACTTGCCATCATTTCCTAAAATGCAAAAAGTGCTTTCATCACTAAATAGCACTTTTTCCCACTCCTCCTTCCTCCATTTTAAATATTTCAATGCCCACAGTTTTTGCCTTTGTCTTTGTATGGCTGTCATCAATGGCTTCTTTCGGGCCTTGCACCCTTTCAATCCTGCTTCCAAACATCTCTTCCTAACAGTTGATGTTGCTACCTCAATATTGCACTTTTCTTGCCATTCTCGCAGAAGCTGAGGAGAGGTGAGCTTTCGATTGGCAAGGGATGTTCTTATCAGTACTCTATCCTCCCTTTTAGTTGACTTTCTGGGCCGACCAGATCTGGGCCTGTCCTGGGTAATTCCAAGCTGCTTATGTTTCTGCAAAATTCTTACGACTGTACTCTGATTACAGCCGACCTTCCTTGCGATCTGGGGGCCAGTATAACCCTCTTCATGTAGCACCACAACTCGCACACGATCCTCCGCTGACAAAAATCTGAAGGCTCCCATCATAAAACTCTACAGTATGATTCACTAGATAGACCAACAGATAAAACAAACAAACAAAGCAGCAGATGTGATGCAATGTAATGCAATGTGATTGGCTGCCATATCCAGGTTATGATTGGTCACAAGAACATCATCTGTGATTGGCTAATTTTGGATCTGAAGCTGTACAATATTTAGTTGTGCTTTCAATTCCCATATTGTTGCAATAATATCAGGCAAAACTGCTTCAAAAGCTAAAAATATTACAGGGAGAGAATGCAAAATTGTATTCTGAACAAAACCATATATAATATGTCATATTAGCATCGAAGATATTCGACAGAAAACGTTTAAAACTTGAAAAATCAATTTATCCTATGCCTATGCAGGACTTTTGAACACCACTGTATATATATATATATATCTATATATATCTATATAGATATATATATATATATATATATATATATATATATATATACACACACACAGTTGTGTGAAAAAGGGTTTGCCCCTTCCTGATTTCCTATTCTTTTGCATGTTTGTCACACTTGAATGTTTCAGATCGCCAAGCAAATTTAAATATTAGACAAAGATAACACAGGTAAACACAAAATGCAGTTTTTAAATGAAGGTCTTTATTATTAAGTGAAAAAGAAGTCCAAACCTACAGGGCCATGTGTGAAAAAGTGATTGCCAACTCCCCCTCCACCCCTGTATATTAACTGTGGATTATCACATTTTTAGGAAGCTGAGTTCACATTCCATAGCCAAACGCAGGCCCAATTACTGCCACACCTGTTCTCAATCAAGAAATCACTTAAATATGATCTGCCTAACAAAGTGATGTAGACCAAAGGATTCCTCAAAAGCGAAACCTCATGCCACAACCCAAAGAAATTCTGGAACAAATGAGAATGCTTTGGAACTCCAGCGAACCACAGTGAGCCATTATCCACAAATGACGAAAACATGGAGCAGTGGTGAACCTTCCTAGGAGTGGCTGGCTGACCAAAATTACCCTAAGAGCGCAACTCATCCAAGAAGTCTCAAATATACCAAAACGACATCCAAAGAATTGCAGGCCTCACTTGCCTCAGTTAATGTCAGTGTTCATGACTCCATCTTAAGATAGACACTGGGCCAAAATGGCCTGCATGGCAGAGTTCCAAGACAAAAAACACTGCTGAGCAATAAGAACATAAAGGCTCATCTCAGTTTTACCAGAAAACATCTTGATGATCCCCAAGACTTTTGGGAAAATACTCTGTGGACTGATGAGACAAAAGTTGACTTTTTGGAAGAAGTACAGTGAAGGAAAGTAAGTTTGCCCACTGACAAAGACATGAACAGTCTATAATATTAAAGGTAGGTTAATTTTAACAATGAGAGATAGAATATCAAAAATAAAATCCAAAAAATCACGTCACTAAAAAATATCTCTAAAATCCATCCTTTCCTTAACCCTGAATCTACTAAAATGCTAGTGCATTCCCTCAATATCTCCCTCCTCGACTACTGCAATATATTCCTTTGTGGCCTCTCGACTAACACTCTCACATCTCGCCAGTCAGTCCTTTACTGTGCTGCCCAAATAATAAACCTCTCTCCTCGCTACTCCTCTGCTTCACCTCTCTGCAAATCCCTTTATTGGTTCACAATTATCCAATGTATCCAGTTCAAACGGCCGATATCGACCTTCAAAGCCGTCCATAATCTGTCTTCCCCATCTCTAAACTAATCTTTCTACATCTTCCCACACGTAATTTTCGGTCCTCCCAAGACCTTATTCTCTCCTCCTTACTTGTAGTCTCCTCACCTCATCTCATGAGTGTCCCCTAGCCTCTCGAATTATGTGCCCCAACACGTCCGATTATCCACCACATTCTGAACTTTCAGATGGAACTTGAAAACCCATCTCTTCAAGAAAGCTACAGCTTGTAATGGACCCTCTTCCACCTCACTACCACCTCACCAAGAGCGGAGCTGCCGCAACCCCCAAGCTTTTGTATTTTTTATGTAACCCCTTATATTCTGACTCATGGGTATGTAGAACGCAGTGGTGCCTGGATAGACCTATTCTTTTGGGCGCTTCCGTATTGACCTGTACTCACGTTCATACCGATTTATCAGATAGCTTAACTCAGCCACGATCTCATGTAAGAAGACTCCAGGAAAAGAGGATTGCTTTAACCGAACTTCTTGTATTATGATGAAAGTAGCAGGTAAAAAGGAATATTCAACAGAGTACATGCAGTAGGATGCATACAGATATGGTGATGATGACAAAATGGAGAATAAGGGCGTGAACAAACATACATCACAGGACTACAGTGAGAGAGTTGGGACAAAATACAGGGAAAAGCAAACTTCTGCCTAGAAAGAAGGATAAAACACAAACAATGCAAACATTAAATGATTTCTCAAGTCGTGGGACATGACACTCCCCGTCTGAAATCCTTGGATTTCACGATGTCCGTAATTTTTCGAAGTCGTTCGAACCTGAAAAAACAAGAGGAAGAAAACATGCATGCAATAATAAACATAAAAGATTTTTAAGTCCAACTCGTTGTTGTTGACCCGTAGATCACACCGAAAGATAAGTTCAAGTATATAAAACCCATCTTCAGATTGGGGAAGCCGCAAACATGCAAACTCTTCCACCAACCCAGAATCCAATGGGAATGTTAAGGGTTCAATCCAATGGAAAATGTCAACATTCAATAAACTGGGGGATGAGGAGGAATGCTCCCCGCCGTGAACAACGTCCAGGAGCATGTTCAGTTCATGTGATGTCCTCCTTTCGTAGAAGCAACACGAGTTCAGTGACCGGGCGGAAGAAGGTTCGGGTAGAGCCCCCTTTTGTCACCTTAACTTCTACCTTACGAGTCTTTCCGTCCTCACTGGGTAGGACCTTGGTGATAAGTCCCATTGGCCAGTCATTACGATGAGCCTCTTTGTCCTTTAAGAGAACAAGGTCTTCTTCTTGGATATTGGGACTGGGCGTCTGCCATTTGTGACGGTTTTGAAGCAAGTGTAAATATTTGGTCTTCCATCGATGCCAAAACACGTTAGCCAGGTGTTGTACTTGCCTCCACTGACGTCTGTAAATGTCCTTGTTATCGAAGTTCCCAGGTGGAACTGTAGCAGCTCCAATCTTCTGTGTGAGAAGTGTGGCTGGAGAAATATCAGAACCCAAGTTGAGGTCCTTTAGGTTTGTGGCGTGGTCCTCAGATGGAAACGCGTTCATTACGTCTTGTACAACTTCAGCAATTTCTACTGCCAATACCGCAGCGCAAAGCTCGAGTCTGGGTACAGAGTGTGCAGGCTTTGGAGTTAATTTGGCTTTACCCAGGATGAAACCACAGTGTACCTTGTTAGCTCCTAAGGTCATCAGATAAGCTACTGCGGCTATGGCTTCTGTAGATGCGTCAGAGAAAATATGGACTTCTCTTCTGATTGCAGTCGAAGGTGATCTTGGAGAATAACAACGTGGGACTTGGAGTTGCTCTAAGAACTTCAGAGACTTCTTCCACGCCTCCCACCTTTGCTGTTTCTGAGTTGGGAGCGGGGTGTCCCAATCCGTGTTCTCGGCCGTAAGCTGTCTTAACAGTATCTTGCCTTGAATAGTGATGGGTGCTACAAACCCGAGAGGATCATAGATGCTATTTATGACAGATAGGACTCCTCGTTTGGTAAAGGGTTTGTCATAGGGTGACACTTGGAAAGTGAAGGTGTCCCGTTTGATATCCCACAGTAGACCAAGGCTGCGCTGTGTTGGAGGAACATCGGAACCCAAGTTGAGGTCCTTTAGGTTTGTGGCATGGTCCTCAGATGGAAACGCGTTCATTACCTCTTGACTGTTAGAGATAATCTTGTGGAGTCTGAGGTTTGATGTGGATAGCATTTCCTGTGTTCTGGAGAGTAGGTCAATTGCATCTTCGCTTGTGGGCAAGGACTTGAGCCCATCGTCCACGTAGAAGTTCTTCTCTACAAATTGCCGAGCATCGGAACCGTACTCTCTCTCACCTTCCTGGGCTGTCCGTCTCAGTCCATAGATCGCCACAGCAGGTGAGGGACTGTTGCCGAAGACATGGACCTTCATCCGGTAGTCTATGACCTGATTGTTGACGTTGTTGTCCTTGTGCCATAGGAACCTAAGATAGTTTCTGTTGTCTTCTTTCACAATGAAGCAATGAAACATCTGCTGAATGTCGGCCATTATGGCAACAGGTTCTTGTCTGAAGCGGATCAATACTCCAAGGAGGCTGTTGTTCAGGTTGGGCCCAGTTAGGAGCAGGTTATTGAGAGAGAGGCCTTCAAACTGAGCACTGGAGTCAAACACCACTCTGATCTGATTAGGCTTGCGAGGGTGATAGACACCAAAGGATGGAAGATACCAACATTCTTCTCCCTCCCTCAGTGGTGGCGCAGGTTCAGCATGATTTCTGTCAAAGATGTTCTGCATAAAGTCAATGAAATGCTTCTCCATCTCTGGTTTCCTCTTTAGGGTACGCTTTAAGGATGAGAACCTTGCAGTTGCTTGCTGCAGGTTGTTCGGCAACCTCACTCTTGGGAAACGAAAGGGTAAAGGAGCTACCCAACTGTTGGAGTCGTCTTGAACAAATTCTTTATCCATAACCTTTATAAATTCTTTATCTTCCCTTGTGGGTGCCAACTTGTTGTCATTACTTGTGGAATCGAACACTGATGACCCGAGGTTTTCTTCCCAGGACTGGAGTGTGTTCATGTTGTTGAAGGATTCCTGTTGCCACTTGGTGTTGCTCACTTTCTCTTTCACCCAGTAGTGATGTGGGCATGGTTGGAAATGGGTGCTGCGACCATTTGACAAAATGTGTGTCTTGTAAGAGGAGATGTTGTTAGGTCTCTTCATCTTGTGTATGCAAACATTGCCTATGATTACCCAGCCTAGATCTAAGCGTTGGGCAAATGGTGCATCGTGTGGTCCATTAATTTGCTGACGCACCTTGTGCAGCCGGAGGATGTCTCTGCCTAGCAGAATCAGGATATCTGCACTGTTGTTGAGGGCTGGTATCTTGTTTGCTATCCCCTTGAGATGTTGGTGATGAAGAGCAGCCTCTGGCGTTGGGATCTCTTCTCGATTGGATGGAATCTGGTTGCACTCGACCAGTGTAGGTAACGGTATCTCGACGGTGTTCTCGAGAGATGTCGCTGTAAGACCACTGGCCCTTCTCCCATAAACCTCTGTAACACCACTGCAGGTACCTAAGGTGTAAGGGTAGGCATTTCCCTTTAAGTTAAACATATCAAAGAGTTCTGACCTTGCAAGTGATCGGTTGCTCTGATCATCCAGAAGGACGTACACCTTCACGGCTTTCTCTGGGTGACCGTTGGGATATACGTTCACCAGGCAAATCTTCGCACAGGACTTGTCCCAGAGGTCTTCTCCGCAGACTTCTGTGCATGAAGAAGATATTGTGGTATGGCTTGCAGTTTGAGCTGCGTCCTCCCCGCCATGGCTCGTGGTGGGGGAAGGAGTAAGTGTAGAGTCAGGACGGAATGGGTGGAGTGCTTGTACGTGGTCCTCACTGTCACACTCCATGCACTTAATTGTAGTTTTACAGTCTTTAGCAAGGTGTTCAGTAGAAGCACAACATCTGTAGCATACCCCGAACCTCTTTAGAAGCTCCTTGCGTTCCTGGAGCGGTTTCTTCCTGAAGCCGATGCACTTTTTTAAGGGATGTGGCTTCTTGTGGATGGGACATTCACGATTTGGGTTCTCTATCTTTTCACCTTTGTTACTCTTGTCTGGGGCTGGTGTTGGTAAGGGAAGAATATCCGTCTTCTTCACTGACACTGGACCCCTGCGGTTTCTGTCGTTCGAGCGTGCGCTGACGTATTTAGAAGGAGGTGAAGCTGGGCCACTGGATTCTTGGTAGGAAAAGCTTGGGTCGTTCTTGCGCTCTGCCACATCTTTTATAAACTCACAGAAGTAGGAGAACGGAGGAAATGACACTTGATGGTCTTTCTTGTATTTTGACCCTAGTGTAGTCCACTTTTCTTGTACGTTGTACGGTAGCTTGGAGATAATGGGATTTACTCCACGAGCAGTGTCCAGATAGCTGAGGCCAGGTAGGTGGGTGTCTGCCTTGGCCAGATGGAGCTCTAACAGCAAGTCACTGAGCTCCAGGAACTTTGAACTGTCTTTGCTTGATATCTTTGGAAAACTCTGTAGACGCTTGAACAGTGCATCCTCTATGGCTTCTGGACTGCCAAAGTTTTTCTCTAGTCTTTCCCATGCAGCCATGAGACCAGCCATTGGATTACTGGTATGTACAGACCTGAGTCTCTTGACACGCTCTGTGGATTGTGGTCCTAGCCATCTGATTAGCAGGTCCAGCTCTTCGGCAGCAGTGATGCCAAGGTCACTAGTTACGGTTCTAAAGGCATTTTTCCAACCTCTGTAATTTTCAGGTTGGTCGTCAAACCTTGTGAGACCGGTTTTAGTAAGTTCGCGGCGAATCATGTACCTTGCGAAGTCGGACATGTCTGTTCTTTCTGACTTAGGATGCACGAATGTGGGCTGAGCGGTGTTGTACATAGGAGTGGAGACGTCTTGGCCTTGAAATGTGGGTAAGTATTGAGTGGCATATGCATTTAGTCCAGCAACCGGTTTGGTGGGTATAGTCTCTGCTACATGCGGAGCTGGCACTGTGCGGTTGTCGAGAGTATAATGACCTGCCGGTATATTGGGTTGCGTGTAGATAATAGCCTGTGGAGTTTGATGAGATGCAGGGTCTTGGCGCATACTGGAATACGAAGGAAGTTCAAGTTTGGGAGCATTGTACTGACCTTGAGTGTAGGGTTCTGTAAGTTGATCGGCATCCTGGTGTCCTGGAGAAGCATGAACGCCATCAGAAGTGTTAGTGATGATCTGCGGTTCGCCATTTTGGCTTAGCACGTAGTCTCTTGTGCGTTCAATAGGGTCCTCCGCCTCCACTTCACACAAACTGATGCTGTCTCTTTGACTCCCACTGATAGCTCGCTCCAGGATCCTTAACTCCGCCATGGCTGTTGCGTGCTCACATTCCTTCTCCAGAGCTTCCTTGCGTGCTGCATCCGCATCCATTTCTGCTCTCTTTTGTGCTGTGGCTGCATCCATTTCTGCTCTCTTTTGTGCTGTGGCTGCATCCATTTCTGCTCTCTTTTGTGCTGTGGCTGCATCCATTTCTGCTCTCTTTTGTGCTGTGGCTGCGTCCATATCTGCTCTCCTTTGCGCAAAGGCTGCTTGTATCTTAGACGTTTCTACCTTAGCACGTGCCCTTATAAGCTGCTGGCTGAGAGTGGAATATTTTGATGAACTTGACCTAGATGAGCGTTTTGAGTGCTTAGACGATTTGGATGAGCGAGATGATGCATCTGGTGTCCGTGCAATTTTAGCCTCTATCTTGGTTTTAATGTCACGTACGGTGCAGTCCCTTTCAGAATTAAGCTGCTGGAAACTTTGCAATTCTTTTAAAGTCTCTGGCAGATTCAGTTTCTTCAGGAGAGTAATGTATTGGTCAGTCTTCTCCATATACCTTTGGTATGCTGTGCATAATTGTTCTAGGGCTCCCTCAAGTGGTAACTCATGAGAAGCAGGCCTTGATACAGTGTCTATGTGACTCAGCACTTTCTCCCATAGTGAAGACACATCACTATATACAACACATTTTTCAGTCTCTAAATTCTCCATGACTTTCCATGTAGGTTTAACTGTACGTTTTCCTCTTTCACTAGCTGGTGGATGGGGATCTAGGTCTCTTTCCTGTGTCTGTAAGTCTGGTAGGGACATTGTATACCTCGCTTCAGACATGATTTGCTTGCAGGCAGGAAGAGTGGATGATGAGGGTTATACTTCTCACTGTTTATCTGCAGTGTGTGCTTCTATGCACGCTGGGGTCTGGCTGGGAACTGGGTTACTGTGTATCTGGGAAATGTCCTTTTCCACTGAGGTTCAGCACAGACCTTGAGTTACTGTCTCTGAAGGCAGGCTATTCCTTTTTACTATTCTGACTCATGGGTATGTAGAACGCAGTGGTGCCTGGATAGACCTATTCTTTTGGGCGCTTCCGTATTGACCTGTACTCACGTTCATACCGATTTATCAGATAGCTTAACTCAGCCACGATCTCATGTAAGAAGACTCCAGGAAAAGAGGATTGCTTTAACCGAAATTCTTGTATTATGATGAAAGTAGCAGGTAAAAAGGAATATTCAACAGAGTACATGCAGTAGGATGCATACAGATATGGTGATGATGACAAAATGGAGAATAAGGGCGTGAACAAACATACATCACAGGACTACAGTGAGAGAGTTGGGACAAAATACAGGGAAAAGCAAACTTCTGCCTAGAAAGAAGGATAAAACACAAACAATGCAAACATTAAATGATTTCTCAAGTCGTGGGACATGACACCTTATATACAGCAACTGGGAATCAATGGTGCTTTAAAAATAAATAATAATAATATATAATATGTTTATTATAATAATAACTGCCTGCCGTTCTACAAGTAGATACTGCATGTCAGGTGTTGAAGAGAAAAGAAGGAAGCAGGAATTGGTTCAGCAGTGGGACATGAGTAGAGGAAGCGAGCATGTCCCAGAGGAAACACCCACTGAACTCAAAACCTGCAGCTCTACATATAGATATGCCATAGAAATCACGCTTTTAAAAGAAAAGAAGAATGCAGGAGTGAGTTCAATACTGCAACATGTGCCTCACACACGTGCGGACATATGGCATGTGCTGCACAGAGGCCCACGGGGAGGGAAGCCCAATGAGGCTGATGAATACCGATTTTGGTATAGGAAGGAACGAGGAGCCCTCTGTGTATCTGGACTTACTTTTTATTAGGTTTTAACTAACAATCAAACAAAGGGATTGTAGCCTGGAAGTCATAAACATTAACTATGAGTCACAGACTGCACTATTACATGAAGGAGAATGTTTTCTACCTAAAGATCTAAATAGTATTCTTCTCTGTTACATATTATTTAGGGACACAGTGTTGGACTAGGTTTCCTAGGTCCGACCAGTGAGATTGATTTCAGGGGCCCATCAAAGAGGTAAATGCAAATGTACCCAGTTAGCCAATCCCTGGCCGCGACATTCTCTGGCCATAACAGCATGTTGTGACGCGGTACACACTCTGACAACCTGTGAAAACCAGTCTCTTTCTATATGACTTGGGGTGGCTGAGAGAGGGCCCTCTGTGTGGGGTAAGCGGCAGCCTTAATGCATCATACATTTATAAATTATTAATAATTATCCACAGTTCCCAGAGAATACCATACTTTACCCAGTTTGTACTCACACAGTTCTAAATTGTACCCACATAATGTCAAACTTTTGCCCACACCAATGCCCCCACTGGATATAATTCCCAGTTGAATGCAAGACCAGAAGATCTCTATGTGGGTTTCAGTGTCACGCTGTCATGGTCTTTGGTAAGGAAGTGGGCTCTCAAACTGTCCCTTGAACTGGGACCATAACTATCCCTGTCCCGTGGGTACTCTTGAAGGTACAGAGGCTCGGGTCTCTTACATACTGTGCTCTATCAAACTCTAATATGTCCACTCCCTCACCCCATGATGCATGAGACAGAAAAGTAAGGTAAACAAGACACAAAGCCAAAGCAGGGACAATAAAAAATGGCTATCATACAAAAGCACAAACCAACAATAGGGAGAAGGATAGGGACAGGGAGAAATAAATTAAATAGGAGCAGGGACCAAGAGGTAAAGACACATGTACTACAGCAAATTACAGATCACTACTACAACAACTCCACTCCAACCATTTAGCTTTAGTACTCAGCACAGGAAGACAAATCTTTCACCAGCAGGGACTAAACAAACAGTATACACTCACTGGCCACTTTATTAGGTACACCTGTCCAACTTCTTGTTAACACTTAATTTCTAATCAGCCAATCACATGGCGGCAACTCAGTGCATTTAGGCATGTAGACATGGTCAAGACAATCTCCTGCAGTTCGAACCGAGCATCAGTATGGGGAAGAAAGGTGATTTGAGTGTCTTTGAACGTGGCATGGTTGTTGGTGCCAGAAGGGCTGGTCTGAGTATTTCAGAAACTGCTGATCTACTGGGATTTTCACGCACAACCATCTCTAGGGTTTACAGAGAATGGTCCGAAAAAGAAAAAAAATCCAGTGAGCGGCAGTTCTGTGGGCGGAAATGCCTTGTTGATGCCAGAGGTCAGAGGAGAATGGGCAGACTGGGTCGAGCTGATAGAAAGGCAACAGTGACTCAAATCGCCACCCGTTACAACCAAGGTAGGCCTAAGAGCATCTCTGAACGCACAGTGCGTCGAACTTTGAGGCAGATGGGCTACAGCAGCAGAAGACCACACCGGGTACCACTCCTTTCAGCTAAGAACAGGAAACTGAGGCTACAATTTGTACAAGCTCATCGAAATTGGACAGTAGAAGATTGGAAAAACGTTGCTTGGTCTGATGAGTCTCGAATTCTGCTGCGACATTCGGATGGTAGGGTCAGAATTTGGCGTAAACAACATGAAAGCATGGATCCATCCTGCCTTGTATGGAGCATCTTTGGGATGTGCAGCCGACAAATCTGCGGCAACTGTGTGATGCCATCATGTCAATATGGACCAAAATCTCTGAGGAATGCTTCCAGCACCTTGTTGAATCTATGCCACGAAGAATTGAGGCAGTTCTGAAGGCAAAAGGGGGTCCAACCCGTTACTAGCATGGTGTACCTAATAAAGTGGCCGGTGAGTGTATATAGAGAGAGTAAATGATAGGCATTTGCAGCTGAGAATAACCAGGATGTATGATCTCAGCCAGCATGGAAAAGTCCTTAATCCTCTCAGCACCGAAGGAAACCAAATCCATTTAAAATAGGACATGAATCACACCATCTGTAAAGAAGACCAGTGATTCATTAACCAACGTGACAGTCTAACTCCAGGTTTTCCAGGGGAAGTAACACCTTCATGACATTTGAACAGGGGCCTTTTATCTATCACTGTCCTTCCCTTTCCTGCTTTCTGGAAAGACAGATACAAATACGTTTTTACTGTCAAAAAATACATATCCAATTTAAATCAATAATATATTCAGCTTCTCGGGTCTCCCTGGCAGTGTGAATATAGTTACATAGTTACATAGTTATTAAGGTTGAAGGACGACTGTAAGTCCATCTAGTTCAACCCATAGCCTAACCTAACATGCCCTAACATGTTGATCCAGAGGAAGGCAAAAAAACCCATGTGGCAAAGAGTAACTCCACCATGGGGAAAAAAAATTCCTTCCCGACTCCACATACGGCAATCAGACTAGTTCCCTGGATCAACGCCTTATCAAGGAATCTAGTGTATATACCCTGTAACATTATACTTTTCCAGAAAGGCATCCAGTCCCCTCTTAAATGTAAGTAATGAATCACTCATTACAACATCATATGGCAGAGAGTTCCATAGTCTCACTGCTCTTACAGTAAAGAATCCGCGTCTGTTATTATGCTTAAACCTTCTTTCCTCCAGACGTAGAGGATGCCCCCTTGTCCCTGTCTCAGGTCTATGATTAAAAAGATCATCAGAAAGGTCTTTGTACTGTCCCCTCATATATTTATACATTAAAATAAGATCACCCCTTAGTCTTCGTTTTTCCAAACTAAATAGCCCCAAGTGTAATAACCTATCTTGGTATTGCAGACCCCCCAGTCCTCTAATAACCTTGGTCGCTCTTCTCTGCACCCGCTCCAGTTCAGCTATGTCTTTCTTATACACCGGAGACCAGAACTGTGCACAGTATTCTAAGTGTGGTCGCACTAGTGACTTGTATAGAGGTAAAATTATGTTCTCCTCATGAGCATCTATGCCTCTTTTAATGCATCCCATTATTTTATTTGCCTTTGTAGCAGCTGCCTGACACTGGCCACTGAATATGAGTTTGTCATCCACCCATACACCCAGGTCTTTTTCATTGACGGTTTTGCCCAGAGTTTTAGAATTAAGCACATAGTTATACATCTTATTACTTCTACCCAAGTGCATGACCTTACATTTATCCCCATTAAAGCTCATTTGCCATTTATCAGCCCAAGCTTCTAGTTTACATAAATCATCCTGTAATATAAAATTGTCCTCCCCTGTATTGATTACCCTGCAGAGTTTAGTGTCATCTGCAAATATTGAAATTCTACTCTGAATGCCCCCTACAAGGTCATTAATAAATATGTTAAAAAGAAGAGGGCCTAATACTGACCCCTGTTGTACCCCACTGCTAACCGCAACCCAGTCCGAGTGTGCTCCATTAATAACCACCCTTTGTTTCCTATCCCTGAGCCAGCTCTCAACCCACTTACACATATTTTCCCCTATCCCCATTACTCTCATTTTATGTAACAACCTTTTGTGTGGCACCGTATCAAAAGCTTTGGAAAAGTCCATATACACTACGTCCACTGGGTTACCTTGGTCCAGTCCGGAACTTACCTCTTCATAGAAGCTGATCAAATTAGTCTGACATGATCGGTCCCTAGTAAACCCGTGCTGATACTGGGTCATGAGGTTATTCCTCTTCAGATACTCCAGTATAGTATCCCTTAGAATGCCCTCCAGGATTTTACCCACAGTAGAGGTTAAGCTTACTGGCCTATAATTACCGAGTTCAGTTTTTGCCCCTTTTTTGAATATTGGCACCACATTTGCTATACGCCACTCCTGTGGTACAGACCCTGTTATTATGGACTCTTTAAAGATTAAAAATAATGGTCTATCAATGACTGTACTTAGTTCCTGCAGTACTCGGGGGTGTATCCCATCCGGGCCCGGAGATTTGTCAATTTTTGTGATTTTTAGACGCCGCCGTACTTCCTGCTGGGTTAAGCAGGTAACATTAAATTGGGAATTATTATCACTAGTCATATTGGCTGCCATGGGATTTTCTTTTGTAAATACTGATGAAAAAAAGTCATTTAGCATATGATCTGTCGCCGCTGTTATAAGGCATGAAAAGTGAGAAAAAGATAAAAATGTAAACTAATAAGTAAACTAACATGGGCTTTAAATGAGATGTCTTATGCTCTATTAGGGAATATAAATATCATATAGATATAGGTGTATAGATAGATATAGATGTCATGGGGGGTTAAAGTCATATATCGATTCATCTGAATTTCATCTGAATAGTTAGTGTATAATACCACATTTCACCTGAAGTGGCCACTGCAGGGAAACTGCATGGCTGCCTGTGGTTTCCCCCAGCTGATCACCTGATCTGTCTACAAATAATTGCTTCTGTTTACATAGTACCCAAAGTATACTCTAAGGCACCGATTCATCATATCTGATATTTGTATGCTAGTAGAGTGCGCTGGAGTAAAATGCGCCTCTTCCTGAATTTGACACAACTTTTATTTGCTGTGCTCCACTGGAAGAAATGTATGCCAGTCAGGAACTGGAAATAATTCCTGTCGTAATTTCCACTAATTTATGATGAATTTGTTGGCCGTGCCACTTTCGCTCTTTCTACGATCCTCCCACCTGCTAAAAATAAGGTGGCAGAGTTGGACAGGATTGTCGGAAATATGCCAAAAGTAGCAACGTTTATCTAAAATTTTGCATAATTTCAAACAAATTTACGCGAGAAAACTGCTGGAATTGAGACCTTCAAGACTTTTTTGAAGGAAGGGTGGGTGAGAACATCCATAGATGCTGATGTTCAGGAAGGACACATAACCTAAGGCAAGTAGGATTGACACAGAAAGTGAGAACTAGAGAGGACCCAATGTTTCACCGTGTCAAAAATTTTGCCAACCACTGGAAATTCAATTCTGGACTAAGAATTTAGTAAATTTACCAGAAAGACAAATATTGTAAAACAACAGGACTGATACTGTCAGCTCAATGCTCATATTACTGCATTCTCATAGGATCGATACTCTCAAGACCGATAATGTTAGCTCAATACTCCTATTATTGGATTCTCTTAGGTCCGATACTCTCAGGACCGATACTGTTAGCTCAATACTCCTATTGTTGGATTCTCTTAGGACCGATACTCTCAGGACCGATACTGTCAGCTCAATATTCCTTTTGCTGGATTCTCTTAGGACCGATACTCTCAGGACTGATACTGTCAGCTCAATACTCCTTTTGCAGGATTCTCTTAGGTCCGATACTCTCAGGACCGATACTGTTAGCTCAATACTCCTTTTGCTGGATTCTCTTAGGTCCGATACTCTCAGGACTGATACTGTCAACTCAATACTCCTTTTGCTGGATTCTCTTAGGACCGATACTCTCAGGACCGATACTATCAGCTCAATACTCCTTTTGCTGGATTCTCTTAGGTCCGATATTCTCAGGACTGATACTGTTAGCTCAATACTCCTATTGTTGGATTCTCTTAGGACCGATACTCTCAGGACCGATACTGTCAGCTCAATATTCCTTTTGCTGGATTCTCTTAGGACCGATACTCTCAGGACTGATACTGTCAGCTCAATACTCCTTTTGCTGGATTCTCTTAGGTCCGATACTCTCAGGATCGATACTGTCAGCTAAATACTCCTTTTGCTGGATTCTCTTAGGACCGATACTCTCAGGACCGATACTGTCAGCTCAATACTCCTTTT
The DNA here is from genome assembly GCF_051348905.1 of Ranitomeya variabilis. NCBI lineage: Eukaryota > Metazoa > Chordata > Amphibia > Anura > Dendrobatidae > Ranitomeya > Ranitomeya variabilis. The sequence continues at coordinate 754,328,297 of NC_135234.1, read as the reverse complement.
GCTGGATTCTCTTAGGACCGATACTCTCAGGACCGATACTGTTAGCTCAATACTCCTTTTGCTGGATTCTCTTAGGTCCAATACTCTCAGGACCGCTACTGTTAGCTCGATACTTCTATTGTTGGATTCTTTTAGGACCGATACTCTCAGGACCGATATTGTTAGCTCAATACTCGTACACTGTGTTCCAAATTATTATGCAAATTGGATTTAAGTGTCATAAAGATTTAATCGTTTTGTTTCTCAAATAAACTCATGGATGGTATTGTATCTCAGGGCTCAATGGATCACTGAAATCAATCTTAAATACATGTGATAATTAGTTTTCCAGTTGATTCTAATTAAAGGAAAACTACTTAAAAATGATGTTCCACATTATTAAGCAGGCCACAGGTTTCAAGCAATATAGGAAATAAAAAGGATCTCTCTGCTGCTGAACAGTGTTAAATAGTGCGATGCCTTGGACAAGGTTTGAAAACATTAGATATTTCACGAAAACGTAGGAGTGATCATCATACTATGAAGAGATTTATGACTGAAACAGAGTTCATGCAGATAAAGGCATATTGAGGAAGGTTTCTGCCAGATAAATTCATTGAATTAAGAGAGCAGCTGCCAAAATACCATTACAAAGCAGCAAAAAGTTATTTGAAGTTGCTGGTGCCTCTGGAGTCCCTCAAACATCAAGGTGTAGGATCCTTCAAAGGCTTGCAGTGGTGCATAAACCTACTATTCGGCCAGTCCTAAACAGTGTTCACAAGCAGAAATAGTTGCAGTGGGCCCAGACATACATGAAGACTATTTTTCAAGCAGTCTTGTTTACTGATGAGTGTCGAGCAACCCTGGACGGTCCAGATGGATAGAGTAGTGGATGGTTGGTGGATGGCCACCATGTCCCAACAAGGCTGCGACGTCAGCAAGGAGGTTGAGGAGTCATGTTTTGGTCCAGAACAGCTGGTAGGGCCCTTTAAGGTTCCTGAAGGTGTGAAAATGACCTCTGCAAAGTGTATAGAGTTTCTGACTGACAACTTTCTTCCATGGTATAAAAAGCAGAAATGTGCCTTCAGGAGCAGAAGCATCTTCATGCTGACAATGCACCATCTCATGCTGTCATGCTGCAAAGAATACATCTGAGTCATTGGCTGCTATGGGCATAAAAGGAGATAAACTCATGGTGTGGCCACCATTTTCCCCTGACCTCAACCCCATAGAGAACCTTTGGATTATCATCAAGCAAAAGATCTATGAGGGTGGAAGGCAGTTCACATCAAAACAGCGGCTCTGGGAGGCTATTCTGACTTCATGCAAAGAAATCCAAGCAGAAACTCTCCAAAAACTCACAAGTTCAATGTATGCAAGAATTGTGAGGCTGATATCAAAGACGGGTTCCTATGTAAGGCTACTTTCACACTAGCGTCGGGCTCGGCCAGTCGCTGTGCGTCGGGCCGACGTTCCCGACACTAGCGTTGTCTCCGCCGCACAACGGGGGCAGCGGATGCATTTTTCCAGCGCATCCGCTGCCCCATTGTGAGGTGCGGGGAAGTGCGGGGAGGTGGGGGCGGAGTTCCGGCCGCGCATGCGCGGTCGGAAAAAGCGGACCGTCGTGAGCAAAAAATGTTACATGTAGTGTTTTTTGCTCCCGACGGTCCGCCACTGGACGACGCATCCGTCGCACGACGGGTGCGACGTGTGGCAATCTGTCACAATGCGTTGCTTAATGTTAATCAATGATGAAAAAACGCATCCTGCAAACACTTTTGCAGGATGCATTTTTTCGGCAAAACGACGCATTGCGACGTATTGCAGTTAACGCTAGTGTGAAAGTAGCCTTACATGTAACTTGGCCTGTTAGGATGTTTTGGCATTAAATAGCTTTTTTATTCAGTGAATGTGACCTCCTAATGCTGCAAATTCTTCAAATGAGCATTTTCAGTTCTTTAAAACAGATCAAATGTTTAGAAATTCTACTGTGCCTAATAATTTGGAACAGTGCATTTTGAGTTTTTATTCATTTGCGAGATTAAACTGTTATCATTGGGAGGTTTCTTCAATAAAATCCAATGTATACGCTAACGGGTGATGACTTTTATTAGACTGAATGTCATTTGCACCGACCATTTAGGACAATCAGAGAAAAATGTCATTTGCATAATAATTTGGAACATAGTGTATTGTTGGATTCTCTTAGTTGATTTTTACTTTTTTATGTTACTTTTTACTATGAATATCGTAAAAAGAAAATAATATTTAAAATGTCTTAAAAAATGTTTTAAAAAGAAGTTACAAAAAATGTAATTTTTAATAAAGTCTTGATGACTTTGGACTCAAGACATTGTTGGAGGAAGGATGGGTGAAAACATCCATAGATGGTGAGGTGATGTTTACGAAGGACGCATAATCTAAGGCAAGTAGCATGGATATAGAAAGTGAGAACTAGAGAGGACTGAAAGTCTCACCCTGCTAAAAATTTTGCCTGCCATTGAAAAATTAGTTCTGGACTAAGAAATTAGTAAATTTACCAACTAGGCAAACATTATATAACAGCATGACCCATACTGTCCGCTCAATACTCCTATTACTGTATTCTCTAAGTTGATTTGTACTTTTTTATGTTACTTTTTACTGTGAAAATTGTAAAAAGAAATATCTAAAATCTAATTTAAAAAAATGTTTTAAAAAGATATTACAAAAATATCCAAGCAATTTAATTTTGACATAAAGCTCAGGATAAGGTCTGCTTCTGAATACGGTCTCTGTCTCATCTCTTCCATCGGGTTCACATCATTTATTAATGTTTAATAACATCCGCCGTACGGGGACAAATCCAATATATGGGCATTAAAATAAATCATTTGTTATAGAAGTTTATTTTTTCCTGCTCGGGAAGCCAACTCAACCTAACAAGCCCACGATTCCTATTTATAGAGCTGATCCTCGGCATCATGTTCATCCACTACGTAAAAAACCTACATCATCCCTTCCCTTGTCCTGGGCAACGACAAGAATATTTCCTGAAAATCCCAGTCTGTCCATTTACCATAGGATTTTTTTAAGAGGATTCATAATACTTTATTATCTACTTTCTTAAAAAAAAAAAAAAAAAAAATGGTCTCCTCTATCCCATTCATGCTATTGGATCCAAACTGAAATACTAGAAACAGCCAGAAAAAAAAAACAGATCATCTTTAGCAGATCATCTTTAGGCTTTGCTTACACTGATTTTTTCGAGGCGTTGAAAAAAACATGAGTTTTTCAAGTAGAAACTTCTGAGAGTTCTTCTTTTCCTGAAGAATTTCCTGAAGCATTTTTGAAGAGTTTTGGAGAAGTTTTCCTTTTCCTTAAGTTTTTTTTCAGCCTATTGATTTAACAGCACCTAGTTTGGAGAGGTTTCCTTCAATTTATGCTTCAAAAAAGTGAGATGAACAATTTTTTTTCCACCAGGCGTTTTTCAAAATCTCTTAGGCCAGTCTCACACGTCCAGATAATTCTGGAGAAATCGGTACCGGAGTTATCCGTGTCCGTGTGTCCGTGTGCTCACGTGGCACATCAGTGTGGCACACGTGCGGCAGCCGTGTGCCGCCCATGTGCCGACTGAGGACCACACGGACCATGCAGGAGACAGCATTAGAGTTAAGCGCTGTCCCCTGCTTTTGGTGCTGAAACCGGCATTCATTCCTTCTCCCCAGCAGCGTTCGCTGGAGAGAAGGAATGAAAAATCAAGGTTTCTTTTATTTTTTTTTGTTAAGAATAAAGTTCGGGGTCACCTCCCGCCTCCCACCCCCTGTGCGCCCGCCTGTTTGCATCAAAATACTCACCCAGCTACCGCGATGTCTCCTCTCAGCGCCGGCAGCTTGTCCTGTGTGAGCGGTCACACCTATAGGGGTGAGAGGCGGGAGGTGACCCCGAACTTTATTCTTAGCAAAAAAAAACAAAAAAAAAACCTTGCTTTTTCATTCCTTCTCTCCAGCGAACGCTGCTGGGGAGAAGGAATGAATGCCAGCTTCAGCACCAAAAGCAGGGGACAGCACTTAACTCTAGCGCTGTTTCTCCTGCGGCGGTACGTGCACACAGAGGAGAGTGCACACTGTTCTCCGTGTGCACGTGTGCGGGAGGTTTTGCGGACTGTGCTGCCGGAGAAACGTGGACATGTCTCCGTGTTTTGTACACGGACACACGGTCCGCAAAAAATCACTGACATCTGCAGAGACACATTGATTTAATGTGTCTACGTGTGTCAGTGTCTCCGGTATGTGAGGAAACTGTCACCACACGTACCGGAGCCACTGAGGTGTGAAACCGGCCTTAAGAGGAGAAAAAAAAACTAAAAAATGTCACCATATGAACAACATAGAAATGAATTAGAATTTTAGAATTTAATTTTTGAGGATGAATTTGGTTGAATCCACTCTGAACTAAGAACTGTGTAAAAATATGCTTCAGGCAAAAAATCTTCCAAAAACTGTGTGTGCACACTGAGTTATTTACTGAATTTTTGGAGCAGAAACTTGTGACTATGGAGGTTTTTTTAGAGGAAACTGAGCAAAAACTCTACAAATCTCAAAACTGCTAAAAAAATGTAAGTTTCCATTCATTCCATTTTGCTCTGAAAATTCAACAACTAGATGGAGTGTTTTGAGTTTTTGAAGAGTGGCTAGTTTCCGCTTTAAAAACTCCTAAAAAAAAAAACCCTCTGTATAGACATAACCCAACTTCTCAAACCAGTTTTAGGAAACGAGAACCTCACCAAAAATGGGGCATTTCCTGAAGCCGTCTCCACTTGAAAAAAAAAATTGTGGTTTTTGAAAGCCTCAAAAAACTCCAAGTAAACAAAGCCTAAAGCTATGACATACATTTTTAGGGGCGTTTTGACGTTGTGTGGAGAATTTAAAGATATTCCGCTTAGTGGGTATGTTCACGTGGAGTCTTTTTGGATTAGAAACTTAGAGGATACACTACAAATCCTCCTCCAGAATTAAAAACTACTCAAAAGCTTGGAGGTTTCTGCTCTGAATACTCTGCAAGAAGACTTATGCTCAAAAGACGCCTTGTTAAAAACTTTCATGATGAACATGATCACCTAGACAGAGCCATGCAGTGTGCAGATGGTGCCTTCAGAATCCATTTTCTCCAGACAGGTCCAAATTTGGTAAATTTGGTTAAAGAGTCACTAAACTTTTAATTCTTACTTTATTTATATAAATAACTTTGTCTATCATAGAAAGTTCTGAAAGTTTGCAAATAACTTTATTAGGGGATTTGTCCTTCATTCCTGTAAAAAAAAAATAAATTAATGTATCTTCCAAATCCCGGCTTATACCCCATCTATTCTCCTGCCTTCATCTGCGTTGATATTACAACTCATTTGGAGTACAGATGATGGCAGTGATGGGTCAGAACCTGTCTGTCACTAACTCTGGGGATAAGCTACTTACTGCAGGAGATTGTTCTGAAAAGCACAACGATCAGAGGAGGGGACAGAGGCTGCCCCATCACTGCCATCATCTGTACTCCAAATGAGTACATTCTAATATCAGTGCAGCTAAAAGCAGACAAATAGACTAGGGAAAATCCAGGGTTTGAAAGCAATTTATATGCTTTTTTTTAAGGAATGAAGACAAATCCCTTAATAAAGTGATGTGCAAAATTTAATAACTTTACATGCTGGACAAAAGTATATAATAAAAATAAAACTTAATTACTTTTAAACTCTCAAATACATTATCGCAACATGCTAGGAAAACCTTTAACAAGCTACAATTCACATTAAAACCAATGGATGGCTACATACAGATGCATATAGCAAAAACGTTTCCAAACAGAGCATCAAGAAATAATGTTTTTATCAAAGTTTGTCACCTCAAACTGCCCATCTGGGATATGGGAAGGCAAGGGAAAAGGTAGAAAGTACGGAATTACCATACTTTACCCAGTTTGTACCCACACAGTTCCATATTGCACCCACATGATGTCAAACTTGTGCCCACAGCAATGCCCCCACTGGATATAATTCCCAGTTGAGTGCAAGACTAGAAGATCTCTATGTGCATTTGAGTGTCACGCTGTGACGGTCTTCAGTAAAGAAGGGGGGCATCAAACTGTCCCTGGAACTGGGACACTAACTATTCCTGTCCTGGGGATACGCTTGAAGGAGAGACCTGAGTCTCCGACCTTACTATGCTCCTGTTAAACCCTGATCTCTCCCCTCCCCATGAGACATGGGACAGAAATGTGTAAGGTAAACAAGACACAAAGACAAAACAGGGATAACAGAAAACCTCTATCATACAAAAGCACTAACCAACAATAGGGAGGAGGATAGGGACAGGGAGGAAAAAACTAAATGGGAACAGGGACCAGGAGATAATCACACATCACACACATACTACCACAAACCACAGATCACTACTACAACAACTCTACTACAATAACTTAGCTTTAGCACACAGCACAGGAAGACGAATCTTTCACCAGCAGGGATAAGAAGGTCTTAGGAGTTTTTATAAGAAAAAATAATGACCAGATCGGAAGTAGCTGAAATGGAGCTGCATGGCTCTGACCTGCACAGAAAGGGTCGTTAACCTCTTCTGTACTAGAGGAAACTAAATCAATTTAATATGAGACACAAATCACATTATCCCTAAAGAAGACCCGCATTCATTACCCGACGTGACCGTCTAACTCCAGGTCTTCTAGGGGATGTGACACCCTCGTAACATTCAGCTAACATGTGAAAACATGAATGATCCAATTCAATGACAGAGCAGAGATATCGAAAATTATGAAAAATTTCAAAACAAAAGTATATTAGAAAATTGCAGATTTTTGCAATCATGTCCCATGACCAACACATGAGTGAAACAGCAGGTGGTCACATATAAGGTCAACTCCCCCATAAAGACCCTTATTCAGATAGATCCATAACGAGCGATTATTCCTAGAAACCCCGACATTCCCAGGCATTATTACTCGATGATGAGGAGTGATTATGTCTGTGCTGATTTACATGGGACCTCGTATTGTAATGAGGTGACTAATGAGGATGTTTACTCTATAGAAAGATTGAAGATGTTTTCTTCTCCTCGTCGTACGGAGGATGGACCCCATATAACCATAGAAACATGAGCACAGAAGGACGGGTAACCATGGGGAGCCGCAGTGTATATATAAATACTTCGATGTTGTGCACAAAGCAGATTTCACGGAATGCGAAACATTTGTTTTTCTTGGCTTAAGTGAATGGAAATGGAATCTGCGGAGAACGTTCTGCAGCGAAGGGTGGTGAGAAATTAATAAGTTAATGGAAGATCAGAGTGACTCACGCTGGGGGGAGGGACACAAATGAGCGTACATGAATATTAAGACGTTACATTCATTTATCACGCTCTATCCAATTATTTCATAGCCGTGCGAATTGACGGCGTCATATTAAATCATTTCACGCTACGGAATCATCTGCGGGCGGCACCGGCTGGAAATTAAGACTTCAATGGAGGAGTCTGGGAGGCAGGGGGGAAGATTTACCACCAATCAGAAGGAGCTGATGGCATTTCGACATTGCAATAACTCCATTATGTAGTGATCAGGCAAGATGAGCGAATCTTCCCGAAAAATTCATTTTGGAGAGATTCTCTCAATTCGGTCAGCCGAGACAAATCGGTCTGAATTGAAAGTTCCTCGATTGCAGTAAAAATGTTTATTATGTTATTAGATCTCTCCAGAACCTTAAGTGCAATAAAAGCAATGGAGGACATGGGTTAAAATACATCATACTCACCTGTCCTAAATTCTCACCTGACCTTTTGACGCCTCAGTCACTGCTGCTTATCACCAGTCTTCTGTCCTGGTTCTTCCATCACTTCGTTCCAGGACTAAGACCAGGAATTCGATTCCAATGACATGTGTAATCCTACATGTAAGACTCTGTGAGACGAACTCCTAGCCTCATTGCCGGTAAGGGACACCCGGAAGAACCAAAGACTGGTGCAGAGAATCAGGGAGCTGCGAGTCAGCCAACATAAGAATAAGTCAGGGTCTACATAGAGACAGGAGAGCAGGAATTCCTCATGCCTATATGTGCAATGTATGGGAGACTTCATAGCAGCTAGTCTACTCCCACTAGCTCAGAGACAATTGAAAATTAGAGAAAAAACCTGCAGAGAAACAGGGAGATGTGAGTGAGCCAATACAAGGATAGATCAGCACCTACATAGAGACATGAGAGCAGGAATCCCTCATGTGTGTGCTGTGTATGGGAGACACAAAAGCTGCTGGTCTCCACCCACTAGCTCAGAGGCAACTGAAAATTAGAGAAAGAGCCTGCAGAGAATCAGGGAGGTAATAGTGATGCATTACAAGGAAAGGTCAAAATCTACAGAGAAACAGGGAAGCAGTGTCCATGCATGCGATCTATGGGAGACATCATAGCTGCTAGTCTCCACTCACCAACTCAGAGAGAACAGAACATTAGAGAAAGAGCCTGCAGAGAATCAGGTAGATGTGCATGATTCAACATAAGGATAGGTCAGGGTCTACATAGAGACAGGAGAGCAGGAAACTTTCATGTCTATGTGCACTGTGTGCGGGACACATCATAGCAGCTAGTCTTCACCTACTAGCCCAGAGACAACTGCAAGTTAGAGAAAGAGCCTGCAGAAGTGAAAACTGATGAAAAAAACAGGATACCTGTCATATAATAGTCAGATATACAGTTATTCTTCATGTACTTATACAACAGCTTATTCTGAAAAGTCACAACAGGTACGCTTTATATAAACTTGAAAACAGTCCATAAAAGTCCTAAACCTTTCCTTTCAAAATATTTTTCTCTTCTTCCATTTTCTATTTCCTATGCTAGACAAGAATTATGGAGGAGATAAAGAATTGGCTTAGTTTATAGTGAGACCTGTGCCATAAAGGTAACACCCTACATCAGGAGTGGACAAAATGTTCTGGTATATGTATTAATTATTTGGACCGCCACTTTACCCACCCAAGAGTTCGTAACTTTTATGTTCCTAAGAGCATGAAATGGAAGTGCTTAATGTACCAACCGCTGATATTCCATATATACTGTGTCGGCCACAAGTAAGATTATATTTATCTTTGTACTGTCCCTTCATATATTTGTACATTGTAATAAGATCACCCATAATCCTCAGTTTTTCCAAACTGATTAACCCCAAGTCTGATAACTCGTTTCCTGCAGTCACCCATTCCCTTAATAACCTTAGTCGCTCTTCTCTGCTCCTGCTCTAGTTCAGCATTGTCCTTCTTATACACTGGAGACCAAAATTATACCCAATTTCTAAGTGTGGCCGCACTAGTGATTTGCATAGAGGAAAACTATGTTCTTGTTAAGAACATCTCTGCCTCTATTAATGCATCCCATGATTTTACAGTATTTGCTTTGGCAGCAGCTGCCTGACATTGTTCACTAAAGTTGAGTTCACTGTCCAACAATTCGCCCAAATGCTTCTTAGTGGCAGATTTAACCATGGTTTTACTACTTAAATTGGTATTCCAGGAATCACAGGTGAATACAGTCTGACCACCAGGAACAGTAGTCATAATCTATGGGCCAGGTGGGATTAGTCGAAAACAGTGCTATTACCATAGACCTTGCATGTTTCATAAGTTTAAGGAAAGTAGACACAAGTCCATTGCGCTCAACATATAACTTAACCTGATGATCCAGAGGAAGGTAAAAACCCCATGATGTAAATTGCCCCATATTAGGGGAAAATTATTTCCCGACCCCAGATATGGCAATCAGACTACTCCCATCTGCATCCACCACTCATAGCGGAGAACTTAGGACCTCCATTCTTGTGATTGGTGAAGGTCTGAGTTGTTGCATTCCCAACGATGAGACATCCTAATGGATAAGTGATATGTTGTGGTTCGAGGATCACAACTAAGTAAAATTCTGGAGTATTTATCTCCTTGACTTTTCTTTTGCCAATCGGTCATCTTTGCGAAGTCCCACTATCTGTAATGGCTTCCATATGTGAAAAGAGTCCAACATCCGACACAGTTTTACCCCATATGACCATACTAGGGCACATCATCAGGAGATACGGAAAGACAACAATCAGAATGTAGAATGTAATCCTGATATCTACTTCTGACTTGTTGTTTTGTGTCTACCATCTGTTTTACAGATTTTTGCTTTTTTTTGTTTCTCATGTTTTTGTCCAGTTATAGATTTTTTTTTTAGACAAAATTAACTGGATTTGAGCCGTCGCTAATAATGCACTTGGCTTTTTTTTTCTCCTTGTCTCAGCCTCGATGTTTCCAGGGCAACTGGAATCTGGAATTAGAAGAAATAGATGAAACAGGTAGAATACAAGTGTTGTCAATCCATCACAGCTGCTTCCTGGCACCTCTTCGAGTGGAAGAGAGTAAACAAGGTGGACGGACAGCCGGAATCTGCGGCTCCTTTCAGCTGTGATGAAGCCATATAATTAGCAATAACTTGAAGACTTCCTTCATTTTTGAGAATTTTATGGGTTTCTTCATTGTTCAGGTTCTATCTAGATGATATAAATGTTAGCGAAAGGTTGAATCTTGACACTTGTTTAGCTTTTTGATGGGTCAAAAGTCCAAGTTCTCCATGGCTGTTGCTGTAAACAAAAATAAAAACCCCTATTGACATTTTATTTCCTGAAATCATTGAATAACAACAATCCTTAAGTGTTATCTTTGGAGTTTTCACACCCACTAGATAGGTGATACCAATGCTGGGGCCTCCATGGAGGTCCATGGTCTCCTGTTTGCCTTCCTGGTCATGACCATATCAAGAAAGAGATGAAAGAGATCAGTTATCGAGCCTACCACTCTAGGTGATAAATGTCCAAACCCTGGTAGCCCTACCAACCACTAGAGCTTGTCTAAACCCTGGGACCCCTACCAACCACTAGAGCTTGTCCAGACCCTGGGACCCCTATCAACCACTAGAGCTTGTCTAAACCCTGGGACCCCTAACAACCACTAGAGCTTGTCTAAACCCTGGGACCCCTAACAACCACTAGAGCAGATGTTCCAAGCACAGGAGATGTAACTTGACCACAGTAAGAAGGAGCAATGGTCGAACACGTGAGTCACCAATCCAAGTCTGACTGAGAGATAGCCAATGTCATCTTTAACCCCCAGCAATCGAATAAGCATCACCAATAAAGGGTTGGTGTGTTCATACAGAGTTTTTGTTGTTGTTGATGCCCTTTCTGGGCAGAAACTCTCATATTCTACAACCAAAACTCGCGGTTTTTGAACTCCTTGTGTTTTTTGGAGTGTTTATGTTCCAAAAATACATGAAAAAAAATCAGTTTGAACACCCTAAGGGTTTGTGCACAAAATGACTTTCAGGTGGATTTCACCTGGTATCTCCTGAAAAAGCTCCAGAAATGCACCGCCAAAATATTAAACACAGTGCACAATGTAAAAACACCATTGCTGTACCCAAGTTCAATGTTTTGCTACTTCTTTTAACGGCTTTGTAGTTCGCTGACCATTCAGACGCTAAAAGTAGTCACATGTTCGTTCTCCGCTAGTTATATTTTAAATTTTGAAAAATGATGTCGGTGATTAAGGAAAATTGACAGCGAAACATCCAGCAAAAAGACTGATGAATTTGTGCTGAAGCTATTTTGCATAGGAAAACCTTAGCGGGTCTGCTGGCTTCTTAAAGGTACCATGTGCATATATCCTAAAAGTGGTTTCCCAACATTAAAAGTTACCGACTTGCATATGGTTGGGGGTCAGTCTTAAGAGTTTTTCCATTTTCACGAAAGTGGTCCCAAAACAATTTGGATACAAGTAAATCTCACAACTGCATCACCGCTGCAGCCAATCTCTGAACTCAGTGGTCTGCAAATGTAGACGGCATAAGGGATTGGCTGTGGCGGTGATGCGAGCTGTAGCCATGAGAAAACAGATATCGGAGCACCGGTAAGGAGCTGGCACTGGACCAGGAGAGGGGGGGGCGGGTAAGATCTGGTTATTGGGTTTTTACTTGGTGGCCACTTTTTTGGAAAAAAGAAAACCCCTTTAAGTCTTTTTTACTCATAAGTCGAAAACAACAAATTCCGCTCAATCTGTATCCATAATTCTCTCTTGTTTTATAGCAAAAAAAAAGCAAAACAGCAAAAAGTCGTTCCTACGGCTTGTGCCAAATGATTAAAAGTACATCCAAGTGGCGTGGGATTAATTGATGCATAAAATAGATGGATAATGAAGAAGATGAGATCATTACTGTTATTATTGACGAAGCTGAGCGCAGAGTATGATCGTATCCTCCTACGGTTATTAAACCAATTACCGACCCACTTACCCATCCGCAACTACAAGAATGCAAGGCTGAAGAGGACAGGGGCGGGGAGCCATTTATCAAAACACGAGACGTACAATCCATTAATAGTCCCCAACCCCAACGTCTTATTCCTATTGGTACAGATGGAAATTTTCTATCTTGTTTTATTTTTTTCCCCCTAACTCACAAACTAGCATTAAATACAAGATATCTGAATGTTATAGGTATTTTATTGATAAAATTCTGGCCACTTGCGGCCACCACTAGGGGGAGCTGAAAAGCTCACTGCATACATAATTCACAATAACACCTCAGCAGGGATTTAGCTCCAAAGCTCCCTCTAGTGGTGGCTGCAGGCAGACAGAATATTACAGCTCTCTATCAGAAAACCACTGCTCTGACTGCAGATGGCATTACAAGATGGATAAGTATTTGCCTGTATTTCTCAGCACTGGTTGCTGCTAGTTCTGAGCTGATGGCACTGCTAGACATCTTCAGATGACAAAGGAAGGTAATCAAGATGTGCCTTCCTTCTGCTGAACTAAGTTTCCTTGGCCGATCACGGCATCTACAGTCCTCAACGTTGCCCATTTCTTGGCGTCATCAATGCTGAGAAATACAGGCAGATACTTATCCATCATGTAATACCATCAGGGAGGCGTCTGATCCATATTGCTTCTGCAGTAGGACACCAACCCCAAACATCCAGCCAATGTCATTAAGAACGAGGAGTCCTGGAAGTGAAGATCCGGCCCCCGCAGAGCCTTGATCTCACATCATCTAGTCTGTCTGGCATCACATTGTAACAATGCTACTCACTTGGAGTGAGATGAGATATCACAGGAACCGTTTCTATTCAATAGTCCAGCTGTTTTTTTTTAGTCCTCATAAAACGCATCACAGGAAAACTCAAATACAGCCCTTGTCCGGCACAAAGTGAAACATAAAGCAAAAACCCCATACAATAGCGCAGGTTCGACTGCTTGAGTTAAGAGTCCAGCTGCTTAGTCCTTTAGCAAAGGCACACAATCCTAATGGTCTGCTACCTCCATAACCAGACATGTGTAAGACAAACAAGCCTCATTTTACAATGTTGAACCACACCCATGGGTGAAGATTTGGTGAGCAGCAGTCTCACCCAACTTTTTAGCTGCTCACAATCAACCTGTCATGGCCAATTAACCCCTCTTAGTACTATATGTACTAGAGCATTACTCCAGGTTTATATCACAGAGGACAACCACCTCTGTGATACATATCTCTCATCCACTACGAGTCCGGCAGCCGCCTTACAATATGAGTGTACCTTACGACATGTACTGTAATTATGACTTGTTATAACAGTGCCGGGGCTCAGTTGTCAGACTAATATCAGCTCCTTGAGACTCTCCACGATATATGTGCTGCTACTTTTGTTTTATACAGAGACCTGTACCATTTGGTTGATGGCGTCTTTGCGGGATGACAAAGAATCGCCTCGCGGTGAGTACGTTTACATCAGCTCTCCTCAGCTATATCAAAGCTGAAATTGCATTTTCTGAATCTATTGACGTCGTAAATCAAATTAAGGTCTGATTGTGCAGTCAGCGAGCTTGGCTTATATTGTCCGTGAGGACAAAAAGCCGATATAACACGGCGTGCAATTGTTCTTAATAGGATTTGATTCCAAGACGGAAGAAGAGATGACACGGCCATCGTGTGACTGATCTTAAATGTAAATGACCATTTTATGCAATTACAGAGGTCTAATTTTCTTCAAAAATTGAGACATTCCTGCTTTTTACCACTGATTCATTAGGATACGGCCATGATCAGCGAATCAAGCTTAGATGCAGTGTCTATTGGAGTCAGTGGTAGTCTTATTAAACCCTGCCTCGTCAGAAGCTTTGGCTGCAGAAGAAAGTCATGATTGGTGACTCCAGTTTAGCTGCATAGTCTACTGGAGTCCACGGAAGTCTGAAATCTTACCCCATCAACAGGCATCACTGCTGAGAAGCTCTTTGAACCTCTTCATGCCCCCTGACATACTATTATGTCATAAAGCAGATGAGGATATATGGAGATGACTCGGTTCTTCATGACTCAATTCCAGTTTTTTTTTCAGCCACAGATGTTTAGGAATGGCAGCAAATCAGCCAAGAAGTGGAGACCCCGTAACATTACATAGTCAGTGGGTGGGGCAAGCGCTGAGGAACAGAGGGCATGAAAGTCACTAACGCTCTCCTGACCCCATAACTGCAGAGTCCAGACCTCCTTTGGCATAACATCAGCACAAACACTGCACCTGCCGGGGGCTTGATGGCAGAGCAGCTTCATGCAGCCGTACATCACCAAGCACAATGCGGAGTGTTGGATGGAGTGGTGTAAAGCCGCCACCACTGGACTCTGGAGGAGATGTGTTCTGTGCAGTGACGGAGCACACTTCTCTATCTGTATCTGGTGGAGGAATCTGGATTTGGTGATTCCAGGAGGACCTTAGCCCCTGACTCCATTGTGTCCACTGTACAGATGGTGGAGGAGGATGGGCTTGTTATCAGGGGGCGGCCTCGGCCTCTTAGTCCCAGTGACGGGAAATCTTAATTCTTCAGCACAAGACATTGTGGACAATTGTAGCTTTTTGGGAACAGCTTGGGGAAGACCCTTCTCTGTCCCCCATGACTATGCCCAGTGCACAAGGTCCAAACAGACATGGAGGGGGAAGAACATGAGCGAGAACAGAGACCTCAGCTCCATACAACACCTCTAATGGAGATCATAAGCCCGGCCTCCCCCCAACATCAGGGTCTGACCCCCACAAATTCTCTTCTGGATGAAGGGGCAAAAATTCCTACAGTCATCTCCAAAATTTTGTAGAAATCCTTCCGAGAAGAAGAGGGAAATGTTATATCTACAGAGGGAGGAACAAGCAAAAAGAATGAATGGAGTAAATGATATCGTCCACTGGATGCAATAATCTCGTACATGATAAAAATGGGAAGACGAGAACAACCAGCATATAAAAATCCCATTAAAATTTCTATTTTTTTTCTTGTTAAAAGAAAAGCTTCAGAAACCATTTCAACAGAATTAAATCCAACTCTGACTGATTATGGTCCTCAGTTGTGGCAAACGGGGAACTGAAACATCTCGTCTTACATACAAACTCTCGCCAATCAGCAGAAAAAAGCGGTTATCAAATTATAGTCGTGCCTCCGAGAATGCGCAGAATACAGATACGAGATAAGAGGACATACAGCGCAAATGCTGAGAACAATAAAAAAAAAAATTAAAAAACCAAATACACAAAAAATAGTAAATTGGTACAAATATTAAAAAGTAATAAAAATTTGAAAAACTATTTTTTTTTAATTGGGCAGGAACTCTAATTGGTGGTAGATCAGTAGAGATCCGGGTCCACAGACACTCTCTGCTCAATAGACCCCAGAATAGGGCGCAGCTCAGGAATCAGAGAGGAGTATGGATTCAATACAAAACATAGGCATAGACTGAGTGATAATCAGCCCGAAACGCGTCGGGAATGGATTTATTTCTGCTGGGATCGTTTCTGAACCTGTATTATCTGAACAAGAATAGGTGGAGCTGGAATTTTTATAATGGGATTTTTGGGATGCTGGTGACATATTTTTCTCATTTTTTATTAAAGGGGGACCAACTCCATATTAATGTCTATAGATTTAGAATGGGATGTAATTCTCTGTATTGTCGTTTCTCCTCACAGCACTCCAGGAGGTCGGAAGTGGTATTGCAACTGAAGCATTAATAGTTTCAGCTAAAAACCACTGCAGTTCGTATTCAGAGCTTGATGAATGACAAACATTAAGTGATAAAATACCTGTCCTATGGATTTTTTCAAGGGGGGTTTGTCACGATTTCCACTCTGTTTCTGTCTTTTTGTTAATTTGTGTCGGGGCTGTCCGACTGTGCTGGGTCTGTGCTGCAATCACCTGTGTTCATTTTCCTTAATCAGGCTTCTACTTAAGCATGGTAGTTCCTCCCCCAAGTGTCAGTCGTACAATTGCTGTTGCCTGAACATTGATCCCTCTGTGCTCTGTGCCTGACCCTGCTTGACTTGATTCTCTTCCCGGACTCTGACCCTTTGCTTGTGACCTGACTTTGGTTGTGCCTGCTCCCTGAATCTGTTTTGTCTCTCTGGCTCTCCTGACCTCGGCTCGTGTATTGGACTTCGTCTCTGACTTCCCATTGTCGTACTGCGCCATTTCCTGGACCTGACCTCGGATTGTTTGACCTCTCTTTACTTACAGTAAGTAGTGTACATATTTACTGCCGTGACTCGCATCATAGAGTTCTAAGTATGTTGTTAGATGCAGAAATCATCCTATATAATATTTGCCTATACCTTAGAGAGGGCTCACAACTCTGTGTATTCTATAGTGGCTGTTTCTGGGTACTATGGTTCATGACCTCTACTAAGGATTGGTCACCAATATCTCAGTTCCTTCCAAATCCAGGAAACTGAAAAGCAAATTAGTATGCAGTGAGCTCCACCTAGTGGACAGAAATAAATATATACATTTTTCTGGACCCACTCATATTCTGGGATGGAGATCCTGCCTTATTGTGCCTATTGTTCCATGAAAATCCTTATGTTACCTGAGTCAGTCAGGGGTCACCTGGCAGTCCTGAAATGGCTACCACAGACAAGCTTGGTGCACACCTCTCTGTTAACCAGATCCCAAGGGTTGCCCTATTCTTCATCCTTTAACCATGTTACAAGGATCTGAAGTTACACAGGGAACCCTGTACTGAGATTGAGTCAACTGCTGGCTGGTGGTGCAGGATGGCAGAAAGAATGGTTCGATAGCTGGGTCACATTCATGAGGACAAAATTGTAAGACAGGAGAGTATGGTAGTTAAAAAACTGAGCAGAGGTCAAAATCAGGAGTGTCCACTAGGAATACAAGCAGAATAACAAAAAATCCACTGAAGCAACTCAAGTAAAAACTTGTATTTCAGGAGCTTAAATAGCTATCGACCCCGTCCAGACCACAAATTAGGGAGCAAAAACTAACAGAAGCTAATTCTTTATCTCCCAGATTGAATGGAACTACAAGTCCACAGGACATGGAACTAAAGGTGTTCTCGCGTCGCCTGCTACAAGAATGCGGTGGCGTCCAGCGACAGAAGCAGACACAGGATGATCAGGTACTAATAGGAGCTTAAATAGCCAGCAACCCTGCCCAGACCACAAAGTAGGGAGCAAAAACTAACAGAAGCTAATTCTTTATCTCCCAGATTGAATGGAACTACAAGTCCACAGGACATGGAACTAAGGGTGTTCTCTCGTCGCCTGCTACAAGAATGCGGTGGCGTCCAGCGACAGAAGCAGACACAGGATGATCAGGTACTAATAGGAGCTTAAATAGCCAGCAACCCTGCCCAGACCACAAAGTAGGGAGCAAAAACTAACAGAAGCTAATTCTTTATCTCCCAGATTGAATGGAACTACAAGTCCACAGGACATGGAACTAAGGGTGTTCTCTCGTTGCCTGCTACGAGAATGTGGTGGCACCCGGCTACAGAAGCAGACACAGGAAGGGCAGGTACTAATAGGAGCTTAAATAGCCAGCAACCCCGCCCAGACCACAAAGTAGGGAGCAAAAACTAACAGAAGCTAATTCTTTATCTCCCAGACTGAACGGAACTACAAGTCCACAGGACATGGAACTAAAGGTGTTCTCGCGTCGCCTGCTACGAGAATGTGGTGGCACCCGGCTACAGAAGTACACACAGGAAGATCAGGTACTAATAGGAGCTTAAATAGCCAGCAACCCCGCCCAGACCACAAAGTAGGGAGCAAAAACTTATAGAAAGTAATTCTTTATCTCCCAGACTGAACGGAACTACAAGTCCACAGGACATGGAACTAAAGGTGTTCTCGCGTCGCCTGCTACGAGAATGTGGTGGCACCCGGCTACAGAAGTACACACAGGAAGATCAGGTACTAATAGGAGCTTAAATAGCCAGCAACCCCGCCCAGACCACAAAGTAGGGAGCAAAAACTTATAGAAAGTAATTCTTTATCTCCCAGATCAAACGGAACTACAAGTCCACAGGACATGGAACTAAGGGTGTTCTTGCGTTGCCTGCTACGAGAATGCAGTGGCGCCCAGCGACAGAAGTAAACACAGGAAGATCAGGTACTAATAGGAGCTTAAATAGCCAGCAACCCCGCCCAGATCACAAAGTAGGGAGCAAAAACTAATAGAAGGTAATTCTTTATCTCCCAGAACAAACGGAACTACAAGTCCACAGGACATGGAACTTAAGGAGTCACCTCGCGTCACCTGCAACGAGAGTGCGGCGACAGAAGAAGACACAGGAAGGGTGGGTACCGATACAGATGTCACACCCTAAGTATTGATTGTATTCTTCTGACATTGGCATTAATAGGCTCTGGTTTACTGGATAAAGACAAGGTTATTTCTTATTATAGCACTCACATGGAGTTAATATTAAAGTGCCCTTTAATTTCATATTAACGCTGTACTGGGGCACTTGATAGAACTTGAGCAGCTGTATCCAGATTAAGTATCAACTTCACATTATTACCGCTCTCCAGATACTTATAAATAAAATATGAAAGAAAGGACGAGTACGATGTTCTATATTAGGGATGTGCTTGTGGCACTACAACCTCCAGGGGTGCAGCTAACTAACTATTGAATCCCATAGAAATTTAGTAGTACAGATAGAAAAAAGTGATGTTGAAGATATATAGTGATATAAAAATAGAGAACAAAAAAATTAAGCATTTATACAATGCGAACACATGTAGCTAAATCCAGAGAAACAGTTCTAGATTTAAACGGGATCTGACAGTGGAATCAACCTCCCTAAGCCGTCTAAATGAGCATATAGGTGATAAAAAGTTGAAAAAAAATGATACCTTGATATCTGCAATCCAATGTTTTATTCCAGAAAAGTGCATGTTTTTCTTACTATAGCTGTTAAGATCTCTGGGCCAGACATAGATCTCCCCGAGAATCTTTCTCCAGAGCTGATTATAAATGAAAGGAGGCGTTACCAGTGTGAGACATGTAATGACTGACAGTCTGCTCTCCTGATCTACATATAAGGTGCCGGATCAAGACCAGAGAGGCCCAGCGGACTGGAACGCGCCATCTGTGAGTATAATAAAAGGTCTCTTGGTGCCTTGCACAGCAGATTGGGGATATACATACAGCATTCTAGTATGTTGTAGAAAAGCACTAACAGGTGCTGGCCATACTTTATAAAGGGAAAACCTGGTGACAAGTTCTCTTTAAGAAAAGCTCTGGAGGCAGATTCAAATGGAGAACTATGTCCGGCATATAGATCTTAACACCTTATTTAAATATTAAGAAAAATGTGGAATTCTCCAGAATAAGATAGTATCTACTGCTCCTGACTGAATAAAAAGGAAGGGGACACTATTATAGCAATTATATTCTTGTATATAGGAGCAGCATTATAGTAGTTATATTGTACATAGGGGCAGTATTATAGTAGTTATATTCTTGTACATAGGGGCAGTATTATAGTAGTTATATTCTTGTACATAGGAGCAGTATTATAGTAGTTATATTCTTGTACATAGGAGTAGTATTATAGTAGTTATATTCTTGTACATAGGAGCAGTATTATAGTAGTTATATTCTTGTACATAGGAGCAGTATTATAGTAGTTATATTCTTGTACATAGGGGGCAGTATTATAGTAGTTATATTCTTGTACATAGGAGCAGTATTATAGTAGTTATATTGTACATAGGGGCAGTATTATAGTAGTTATATTCTTGTACATAGGAGCAGTATTATAGTAGTTATATTCTTGTACATAGGGGCAGTATTATAGTAGTTATATTCTTGTACATAGGAGCAGTATTATAGTAGTTATATTGTACATAGGGGCAGTATTATAGTAGTTATATTCTTGTACATTGGAGCAGTATTATAGTAGTTATATTCTTGTACATAGGAGCAGTATTATAGTAGTTATATTCTTGTACATAGGGGCAGTAATATAGTAGTTATATTCTTGTACATAGGAGCAGTGTTATAGTAGTTATATTGTACATAGAGGCAGTATTATAGTAGTTATATTCTTGTACATAGGACCAGTATTATAGTAGTTATATTCTTGTACATAGGAGCAGTATTATAGTAGTTATATTCTTGTACATAGGGGCAGTAATATAGTAGTTATATTCTTGTATATAGGGGCAGTATTATAGTAGTTATATTCTTGTATATAGGGGCAGTAATATAGTAGTTATATTCTTGTACATAGGAGCAGTATTATAGTAGTTATATTCTTGTACATAGGACCAGTATTATAGTAGTTATATTCTTGTACATAGGGGCAGTATTATAGTAGTTATATTCTTGTACATAGGGGCAGTATTATAGTAGTTATATTCTTGTACATAGGGACAGTATTATAGTAGTTTTATTTTTGTACATAGGAGCAGTATTATAGTAGTTATATTCTTGCACATAGGGGCAGTATTATAGTAGTTATATTCTTGTACATATGGGCAGTATTATAGTAGTTATATTCTTGTATATAGGGGCCGTATTATAGTAGTTATATTCTTGTACATAGGGAGCAGTATTATAGTAGGTATATTCTTGTACATAGGGAGCAGTATTATAGTAGTTATATTCTTGTACATAGGGGGAAGTATTATAGTAGTTATATTCTTGTACATAGGGGCAGTAATATAGTAGTTATATTCTTGTACATAGGGGGCAGTATTATAGTAGTTATATTCTTGTACATAGGGGCAGTAATATAGTATTTATATTCTTGTACATATGGGCAGTATTATAGTAGTTATATTCTTGTATATAGGAGAAGTATTATAGTAGTTATATTCTTGTACATAGGAGCAGTATTATAGTAGTTATATTCTTGTACATAGGGGCAGTATTATAGTAGTTATATTCTTGTACATAGAGGGCAGTAATATAGTATTTATATTCTTGTACATATGGGCAGTATTATAGTACTTATATTCTTGCACATAGGGACAGTATTATAGTAGTTATATTCTTGTACATAGGGGCAGTAATATAGTATTTACAGTGGGGCAAAAAAGTATTTAGTCAGTCAGCAATAGTGCAAGTTCCACCACTTAAAAAGATGAGAGGCGTCTGTAATTTACATCATAGGTAGACCTCAACTATGGGAGACAAACTGAGAAAAAAAATCCAGAAAATCACATTGTCTGTTTTTTTAACATTTAATTTGCATATTATGGTGGAAAATAAGTATTTGGTCAGAAACAAAATGTCATCTCAATACTTTGTAATATATCCTTTGTTGGCAATGACAGAGGTCAAACGTTTTCTGTAAGTCTTCACAAGGTTGCCACACACTGTTGTTGGTATGTTGGCCCATTCCTCCATGCAGATCTCCTCTAGAGCAGTGATGTTTTTGGCTTTTCGCTTGGCAACACAGACTTTCAACTCCATCCAAAGGTTTTCTATAGGGTTGAGATCTGGAGACTGGCTAGGCCACTCCAGGACCTTGAAATGCTTCTTACGAAGCCACTCCTTCGTTGCCCTGGCGGTGTGCTTTGGATCATTGTCATGTTGAAAGACCCAGCCACGTTTCATCTTCAATGCCCTTGCTGATGGAAGGAGGTTTGCACTCAAAATCTCACGATACATGGCCCCATTCATTCTTTCATGTACCCGGATCAGTCGTCCTGGCCCCTTTTGCAGAGAAACAGCCCCAAAACATGATGTTGCCACCTCCATGCTTTACAGTAGGTATGGTGTTTGATGGATGCAACTCAGTATTCTTTTTCCTCCAAACACGACAAGTTGTGTTTCTACCAAACAGTTCCAGTTTGGTTTCATCAGACCATAGGACATTCTCCCAAAACTCCTCTGGATCATCCAAATGCTCTCTAGCAAACTTCAGACGGGCCCGGACATGTACTGGCTTAAGCAGTGGGACACGTCTGGCACTGCAGGATCTGAGTCCATGGTGGCGTAGTGTGTTACTTATGGTAGGCCTTGTTACATTGGTCCCAGCTCTCTGCAGTTCATTCACTAGGTCCCCCCGCGTGGTTCTGGGATTTTTGCTTACCGTTCTTGTGATCATTCTGACCCCACGGGGTGGGATTTTGCGTGGAGCCCCAGATCGAGGGAGATTATCAGTGGTCTTGTATGTCTTCCATTTTCTAATTATTGCTCCCACTGTTGATTTCTTCACTCCATGCTGGTTGGCTATTGCAGATTCAGTCTTCCCAGCCTGGTGCAGGGCTACAATTTTGTTTCTGGTGTCCTTTGACAGCTCTTTGGTCTTCACCATAGTGGAGTTTGGAGTCAGACTGTTTGAGGGTGTGCACAGGTGTCTTTTTATACTGATCATAAGTTTAAACAGGAGCCATTACTACAGGTAATGAGTGGAGGAAAGAGGAGACTCTTAAAGAAGAAGTTACAGGTCTGTGGGAGCCAGAAATCTTGATTGTTTGTTTCTGACCAAATACTTATTTTCCACCATAATATGCAAATTAAATGTTAAAAAAACAGACAATGTGATTTTCTGGATTTTTTTTACTCAGTTTGTCTCCCATAGTTGAGGTCTACCTATGATGTAAATTACAGACGCCTCATCTTTTTAAGTGGTGGAACTTGCACTATTGCTGACTGACTAAATACTTTTTTGCCCCACTGTATATTCTTGTACATATGGGCAGTATTATAGTAGTTATATTCTTGTACATAGGGGCAGTATTATAGTAGTTATATTCTTGTACATAGGAGCAGTATTATAGTAGTTATATTCTTGTACATAGGAGCAGTATTATAGTAGTTATATTCTTGTACATAGGGGCAGTATTATAGTAGTTATAGTCTTGTACATAGGGGGCAGTATTATAGTAGTTATATTCTTGTACATAGGAGCAGTATTATAGTAGTTATATTCTTGTACATAGGAGCAGTATTATAGTAGTTATATTCTTGTACATAGAACAGTATTATAGTAGTTATATTCTTGTACATAGGAGCAGTATTATAGTAGATATATTCTTGTACATAGGGGCAGTATTATAGTAGTTATATTCTTGTACATAGGGGCAGTATTATAGTAGTTATATTCTTGTACATAGGGGCAGTATTATAGTAGTTATATTCTTGTACATAGGGGGCAGTATTATAGTAGTTATATTCTTGTACATAGGAGCAGTATTATAGTAGTTATATTCTTGTACATAGGGACAGTATTATAGTAGTTATATTCTTGTACATAGGGGCAGTAGTATAGTAGTTATATTCTTGTACATAGGAGCAGTATTATAGTATTTATATTCTTGTACATAGGGGCAGTATTATAGTAGTTATATTCTTGTACATAGGAGCAGTATTATAGTAGTTATATTCTTGTACATAGGAGCAGTATTATAATAGTTACATTCTTGTACATAGGGGCAGTAATATAGTAGTTATATTGTTGTAGACAGGAGATGTATTTGCTCTATGCTGGTATATTATAGAACAGACTAGATTGTGATATTTGCTGTAACCTATCGTGAAATCATTCGTGACCAGAATGAAACCTTCCCTTGATGTGCAGCGCTATTCTTTCTACAGTGAATGGCTACTTTACAATCTCTAAACACCGCGATGTCATTTATGAAACGGCATAAAAATCAATTTCCATAAAGATGGAAATAAGCGTTCCTTTAGCCTTTAATCCCATCCGCAAAGAAGAAGTGATCGACAGCTCGCTATAAACGGCTCTTGTAGTTGTCAAACATCTCGGCACAAGTGCCTATCAATGACCATCAGTTGTGTTCTCGCAGAGTGATGGAGATGTAAAAGTGGTGACACAGATTCTCGATCCCGCGGCTTTCCAGATTAGACCTTACATCGGCAGCTGAATATTTATCAGGGCTCCTTCATAGATAACAAGATGGAAAAAAATTATCACATCAAACCCTTTGATATTGGAAAAAACCTGGAGGGGAAAAAAATGATTGTATAAAGAGTAAGGTTGATATTATCTATGGTAAAACTGATGCGGATGTTGGCTCGCAGTGTGCCGCGTCTCATAATGTGGCTCTTACTATGTTAACCAGCATTCATCAGGCGTCGTAACAAGCTGAATAGGCGCAATGCTTATACTAGCACACTGCGAATATGGCCAGGAGCCGCAATTACTGTGAAATAGTGGTGAGCAGACACAGAAACAACCAGCAAAGTATCAGCAACAGCCCGTAGGATGCAAGCTTAAAGGGAATCTCACATCAGGATTTTACTACTGAAACTAATGTCATGGCTGTATAGGTCCTAGTTACACAATAAAAATGATACCTTTCTTATAGTAATCTGACAAGCCAGCGCTGTGAAATAGTCACATTGGAAACTGGGAAAAGTGCTCTGTGTTACTCCCTCTCTAGAGGCTTTTCTCAGTATTCTTGCCTAGATCTTGTTGCCCGCCCTCCAGGAGGCAGAATATCCTGGTCCCTGTGTCTTTGTTTTTGTTCCGTGTCTTGTTCCATTACCTTGTCTGAACTTAGTCCTATCTCTGTCTCCTTGTCTGTGTCTTCCTTCCCTGCTGTGTCTTTCCTTGTGTTCTCAGTCTGCTTATGCTCCGCACTCTTGCGGCTCTGCCTGCTCTGAACCCTTGTGACTTTGCCTGGGCTCCGCTCTCTTGCAGTTTTGCCTCTGCTTCGCACTCCTGCGGTTCTGCTCCGTTCTACTCTGCTCTGCTGCTGCAGAGACCTCTTGCTGCAGCTCCTCTCCGCATTCCTTGTGGTTCCGCTCTGCTTAGCTTCTGTTGCTGCTCCATCTCCTGCTCCTCTACCATTCCTATCTGCAGCCTTGCGGTTCTCTTCCTGTATGAACAGGTCCTAACCTGTTCCTTCCCACTCCATTCCTGCCTGCTTGTTTCCGTATCGGCATCTCCTGTGTGAACAGGTCCCAACCTGTTCCTTCCCACTCCATTCCTTCCTGCTTGTTTCCATACCTGCATCTCCTGTATGAACAGGTCCCAACCTGTTCCTTCCCACTCCATTCCTGCCTGCTTGCTTCCGTATCGGCATCTCCTGTGTGAACAGGTCCCAACCTGTTCCTTCCCACTCCATTCCTGCCTGCTTGTTTCCGTACCTGCATCTTCTGTGTGAACAGGTCCCTACCTGTCCCTTCATACACCACACCTTCATACACCATTCCTGCCAGCCCTGTGTTCTCTGCCGTTCCGGCCAGCCCTGTGTTCTCTGCCGTTCCTGCCAGCCCTGTGTTCTCTGCCGTTCCTGCCAGCCCTGTGTTCTCTGCTGTTCCTGCCAGCCCTGTGTTCTCTGCCATTCCTGCCAGCCCTGTGTTCTCTGCCGTGCCTGCCAGCCCTGTGTTCTCTGCCATTCCTGCCAGCCCTGTGTTCTCTGCCGTTCCGGCCAGCCCTGTGTTCTCTGCCGTTCCTGCCAGCCCTGTGTTCTCTGCCGTTCCTGCCAGCCCTGTGTTCTCTGCTGTTCCTGCCAGCCCTGTGTTCTCTGCCATTCCTGCCAGCCCTGTGTTCTCTGCCGTGCCTGCCAGCCCTGTGTTCTCTGCCGTGCCTGCCAGCCCTGTGTTCTCTGCCATTCCTGCCAGCCCTGTGTTCTCTGCCGTTCCTGCCAGCCCTGTGTTCTCTGCCGTGCCTGCCAGCCCTGTGTTCTCTGCCGTGCCTGCCAGCCCTATGTTCTCTGCCGTGCCTGCCAGCCCTGTGTTCTCTGCCGTGCCTGGCAGCCTTGTGTTCTCTGCCGTGCCTGCCAGCCCTGTGTTCTCTGCCATGCCTGCTTGCCTACTCGTCCAAGTTTCAGCAGTGCTCATCTGCCAGTCACCCGCACCTGTCCTAGTGTTCCTGTTCTCCAAGTGGGATCAGCAGCCACAGCCAGACACCACCCTGGAGTAGCACCTGTGTTGTGAAATTGGATTTTGGGCTCCCCCGGTGGCCACTGGTGGAATTGATCTGGTGTGCATCATCCCCTCTGTTCACCTGTTCCCATCAGGATGTGGGAGTCGCTATTTAACCTTGCTCCTCTGTCACTTCCATGCCGGTCAACATTGTAATCAGAAGCCTTTCTGTGCATGTTCCTGCTGCTAGACAACTTCCAGCTAAGTTGGACTTTAGTCCTTGTTTGTTTTTGCATTTTGTTCCAGTTCACAGCTGTAGTTTCGTTTCTGTGTCTGGAAAGCTCTTGTGATCTGAAATTGCCACTCTGATGTTATGAGTTAATACTAGAGTCTTAAAGTAATTTCAGGATGGTGTTTTGATAGTGTTTTTAGCTGACCATGAAAGTGTCCTTTCTGTCTTCCTGCTATTTAGTAAGCGGACCTCAATTTTGCTAAACCTATTTTCATACTACGTTTGTCATTTCATCTAAAATCACCGCCAATATTTGTGGGGGCCTCTGTCTGCCTTTCGGGGAATTTTCTCTAGAGGTGAGCCAGGACTATATTTTCCTCTGCCAGGATTAGTTAGTCCTCCGGCCGGCGCTGGGCGTCTAGGGATAAAACGCAGGCTACGCTACCCGGCTACTGTTAGTTGTGCGGCAGGTTTAGTTCATGGTCAGTTTAGTTTCCATCCTTCCAAGAGCTAGTTCTTATGTTTGCTGGGGCTATGTTCTCTTGCCATTGAGAACCATAACAGTTTGACCGGCCCTAAAAGGGTTAAATTAATTAACAGAGAAAGGAGAGAAAAGAGAAGTCTGCTGAAGATTTTTTTTTTTTTTTTTTCCTCAGTTCTGAGTGTGCTTGTAATTGAATCTCTTGCAAGTCTGCCTATGTTGCAGCCTTTCTCTCTCTCTCTCCTTCTAATCCTGGAATGGCTCTGTGTTCACCTGTTTAAAATGGATATTCAGAGTTTAGCTGCAGGTTTGAATAATCTTACCACGAAAGTTCAAAATTTACAAGATTTTGTTGTTCATGTTCCTATATCTGAACCTAGAATTCCTTTGCCTGAATTTTTCTCGGGGAATAGATCTTGCTTTCAAAATTTCAAAAATAATTGCAAGTTGTTTTTGTCCCTGAAATCTCGCTCTGCTGGAGATCCTGCTCAGCAGGTCAGGATTGTGATTTCCTTGCTCCGGGGCGACCCTCAGGATTGGGCTTTTGCATTGGCTCCAGGGGATCCTGCGTTGCTCAATGTGGATGCGTTTTTTCTGGCCTTGGGGTTGCTTTATGAGGAACCTCAGTTAGAACTTCAGGCGGAAAAGGCCTTGATGTCCCTATCTCAGGGGCAAGACGAAGCTGAAATATACTGCCAGAAATTCCGTAAATGGGCTGTGCTTACTCAGTGGAATGAGTGCGCCCTGGCGGCGAATTTCAGAGAGGGTCTCTCTGATGCCATTAAGGATGTTATGGTGGGGTTCCCTGTGCCTGCGGGTCTGAATGAGTCCATGACAATGGCTATCCAGATCGATAGGCGTCTGCGGGAGCGCAAACCTGTGCACCATTTGGCGGTGTCTACTGAGAAGACGCCAGAGAATATGCAATGTGATAGAATTCTGTCCAGAAGTGAACGGCAGAATTTTAGACGAAAAAATGGGTTGTGCTTCTATTGCGGTGATTCAACTCATGTTATATCAGCATGCTCTAAGCGTACTAAGAAGCTTGATAAGTCTGTTTCAATTGGCACTTTACAGTCTAAGTTTATTCTATCTGTGACCCTGATTTGTTCTTTATCATCTATTACCGCGGATGCCTATGTCGACTCTGGCGCCGCTTTGAGTCTTATGGATTGGTCCTTTGCCAAACGTTGTGGGTATGATTTGGAGCCTCTTGAAACTCCTATACCCCTGAAGGGGATTGACTCCACCCCATTGGCTAGCAATAAACCACAATACTGGACACAAGTAACTATGCGGATTAATCCGGATCACCAGGAGATTATTCGCTTTCTTGTGCTGTATAACCTACATGATGTGTTGGTGCTTGGATTGCCATGGCTGCAATCTCATAACCCAGTCCTTGACTGGAAAGCTATGTCTGTGTTAAGCTGGGGATGTAAGGGGACGCATGGGGACGTACCTGTGGTTTCCATTTCATCATCTATTCCCTCTGAGATTCCTGAATTCTTGACTGAATATCGTGACGTTTTTGAAGAACCTAAGCTTGGTTCATTACCTCCGCACCGGGAGTGCGATTGTGCCATAGATTTGATTCCGGGTAGTAAATACCCTAAGGGTCGTTTATTTAATCTGTCTGTGCCTGAACATGCTGCTATGCGAGAATATATAAAGGAGTCCTTGGAAAAGGGACATATTCGTCCTTCGTCATCTCCCTTAGGAGCCGGTTTTTTCTTTGTGGCTAAGAAAGATGGCTCTTTGAGGCCGTGCATTGATTATCGGCTTTTGAATAAGATCACGGTTAAATATCAATATCCGTTGCCACTGCTGACTGATTTGTTTGCTCGCATAAAGGGGGCCAAGTGGTTCTCTAAGATAGATCTCCGTGGGGCGTATAATTTGGTGCGAATTAAGCAGGGGGATGAGTGGAAAACCGCATTTAATACGCCCGAGGGCCACTTTGAGTATTTGGTGATGCCTTTTGGTCTTTCAAATGCCCCTTCAGTCTTTCAGTCCTTTATGCATGACATTTTCCGTGATTATTTGGATAAATTTATGATTGTGTATCTGGATGATATTTTGATTTTTTCGGATGACTGGGACTCTCATGTCCAGCAGGTCAGGAGGGTTTTTCAGGTTTTGCGGTCTAATTCCTTGTGTGTGAAGGGTTCTAAGTGCGTTTTTGGGGTTCAAAAGATTTCCTTTTTGGGATATATTTTTTCCCCCTCTTCCATCGAGATGGATCCTGTCAAGGTTCAGGCTATTTGTGATTGGACGCAACCCTCTTCTCTTAAGAGTCTTCAGAAATTTTTGGGCTTTGCTAACTTTTATCGTCGATTTATTGCTGGTTTTTCTGATGTTGTTAGACCATTGACTGATTTGACTAAGAAGGGTGCTGATGTTGCTGATTGGTCCCCTGCTGCTGTGGAGGCCTTTCGGGAGCTTAAGCGCCGCTTTTCTTCCGCCCCTGTGCTGCGTCAGCCTGATGTTGCTTTTCCTTTTCAGGTTGAGGTCGACGCTTCTGAAATCGGAGCTGGGGCGGTTTTGTCGCAGAGAAGTTCCGATTGCTCCGTGATGAGACCTTGTGTTTTTTACTCACGTAAATTTTCGCCCGCCGAGCGGAATTATGATGTTGGGAATCGGGAGCTTTTGGCCATGAAGTGGGCTTTTGAGGAGTGGCGTCATTGGCTTGAGGGGGCTAGACATCAGGTGGTGGTATTGACTGACCACAAAAATCTAATTTATCTTGAGTCCGCAAGACGCCTGAATCCTAGACAGGCGCGCTGGTCGTTGTTTTTCTCTCGGTTTAATTTTGTGGTGTCCTACCTGCCGGGTTCTAAGAATGTTAAGGCGGATGCCCTTTCTAGGAGTTTTGAGCCTGACTCCCCTGGTAATTCTGAACCTACAGGTATCCTTAAGGATGGAGTGATATTGTCTGCCGTTTCTCCAGACCTGCGGCGGGCCTTGCAGGAGTTTCAGGCGGATAGACCTGATCGTTGCCCACCTGGTAGACTGTTTGTTCCTGATGATTGGACCAGTAAAGTCATTTCTGAGGTTCATTCTTCTGCGTTGGCAGGTCATCCTGGAATCTTTGGTACCAGGGATTTGGTGGCAAGGTCCTTCTGGTGGCCTTCCCTGTCTCGAGATGTGCGAGGCTTCGTGCAGTCTTGTGACGTTTGTGCTCGGGCCAAGCCTTGTTGTTCTCGGGCTAGTGGATTGTTGTTGCCCTTGCCTATCCCGAAGAGGCCCTGGACGCACATCTCGATGGATTTTATTTCGGATCTTCCTGTTTCTCAGAAGATGTCTGTCATCTGGGTGGTGTGTGATCGTTTCTCTAAGATGGTCCATTTGGTTCCCCTGCCTAAGTTGCCTTCTTCTTCCGAGTTGGTTCCTCTGTTTTTTCAAAATGTGGTCCGTTTGCATGGTATTCCGGAGAATATCGTTTCTGACAGAGGTACCCAATTCGTGTCTAGATTTTGGCGAGCATTCTGTGCTAGGATGGGCATAGATTTGTCTTTCTCGTCTGCTTTCCATCCTCAGACTAATGGCCAGACCGAGCGGACGAATCAGACCTTGGAGACATATTTGAGGTGTTTTGTGTCTGCAGATCAGGATGATTGGGTTGCTTTTTTGCCTTTAGCGGAGTTTGCCCTCAATAATCGGGCCAGCTCTGCCACCTTGGTGTCTCCCTTTTTCTGTAATTCGGGGTTTCATCCTCGATTTTCTTCTGGTCAGGTGGAATCTTCGGATTGTCCTGGAGTGGATGCTGTGGTGGAGAGGTTGCATCAGATTTGGGGGCAGGTAGTGGACAATTTGAAGTTGTCCCAGGAGAAGACTCAGCTTTTTGCCAACCGCCGGCGTCGGGTTGGTCCTCGGCTTTGTGTTGGGGACTTGGTGTGGTTGTCTTCTCGTTTTGTCCCTATGAGGGTTTCTTCTCCCAAGTTTAAGCCTCGGTTCATCGGCCCGTACAAGATATTGGAGATTCTTAACCCTGTGTCCTTCCGTTTGGACCTCCCTGCATCTTTTTCTATTCATAATGTTTTTCATCGGTCATTATTGCGCAGGTATGAGGTACCGGTTGTGCCTTCCGTTGAGCCTCCTGCTCCGGTGTTGGTTGAGGGCGAGTTGGAGTACGTTGTGGAAAAAATCTTGGACTCCCGTGTTTCCAGACGGAAACTCCAGTATCTGGTCAAATGGAAGGGATACGGTCAGGAGGATAATTCTTGGGTGACTGCCTCTGATGTTCATGCCTCCGATTTGGTCCGTGCCTTTCATAGGGCTCATCCTGATCGCCCTGGTGGTTCTGGTGAGGGTTCGGTGCCCCCTCCTTGAGGGGGGGGGTACTGTTGTGAAATTGGATTTTGGGCTCCCCCGGTGGCCACTGGTGGAATTGATCTGGTGTGCATCATCCCCTCTGTTCACCTGTTCCCATCAGGATGTGGGAGTCGCTATTTAACCTTGCTCCTCTGTCACTTCCATGCCGGTCAACATTGTAATCAGAAGCCTTTCTGTGCATGTTCCTGCTGCTAGACAACTTCCAGCTAAGTTGGACTTTAGTCCTTGTTTGTTTTTGCATTTTGTTCCAGTTCACAGCTGTAGTTTCGTTTCTGTGTCTGGAAAGCTCTTGTGATCTGAAATTGCCACTCTGATGTTATGAGTTAATACTAGAGTCTTAAAGTAATTTCAGGATGGTGTTTTGATAGTGTTTTTAGCTGACCATGAAAGTGTCCTTTCTGTCTTCCTGCTATTTAGTAAGCGGACCTCAATTTTGCTAAACCTATTTTCATACTACGTTTGTCATTTCATCTAAAATCACCGCCAATATTTGTGGGGGCCTCTGTCTGCCTTTCGGGGAATTTTCTCTAGAGGTGAGCCAGGACTATATTTTCCTCTGCCAGGATTAGTTAGTCCTCCGGCCGGCGCTGGGCGTCTAGGGATAAAACGCAGGCTACGCTACCCGGCTACTGTTAGTTGTGCGGCAGGTTTAGTTCATGGTCAGTTTAGTTTCCATCCTTCCAAGAGCTAGTTCTTATGTTTGCTGGGGCTATGTTCTCTTGCCATTGAGAACCATAACACACCTGGTAGCTGCCTGCTGCACAAGCCTGACCTCACCATCAGAGGCTCCAGTGAAAACCCAGGCAGCTGTCATAGTCACGCCCATTCCAGGGTAGTCTGGTTTGTGGCACAGTGGGGCCACAAATCCCCCGATCTCACGCCCACCAGTCAGGGCGTGAGCGTGACACCTACTATATATAGAGGTGTTATCAGTCATTGTACAGGAGGAGGAGGTGAGCTGTGACATCACCTAGTGTGAATGGTGGATCCTGTGTTATCTACTGTATATAGAGGTGTTGTCAGACATTGTACAGGAGGAGGAGGTGAGCTGTGACATCACCTATTGTGAATGGTGGATCCTGTTTTATCTACTGTATATAGAGGTGTTATCAGTAGTGTTGAGCATTCCGATACTGCAAGTATCGGGTATCGGCCGATATTTGCTGTATTGGAATTCCGATACCGAGTTCCGATATTTTTGCGATATCGGAATCGGAAGTGTGCGGTCCGTATGGTTCCCATTGTCTGGAGGAGAGGAGACTCTCCTTGAGGCCCTGGGATCCATATTCATGTAAAAAATAAATAATAAAAATAAAAAATATTGATATACTCACCCCTCCGGCGGACCCTGGCTCTTAGCGGTGCCTCCGTTCCTAAGAATGCAGGGAGTGAAGGACCTTCGATGACGTTGCGGCTTGTGATTTGTCGCGTGAGCGGTCACGCAACGTCATCGAAGGTCCTTCACTCTGCATTCTTAGGAACGGAGGCAGACGCTTGGACCGGTGAGAGCCAGGGGCCGTCCGAGGGGTGAGTATATCAATATTTTTTATTTTTATTCTTTATTTTATACATGAATATGGATCCCAGGGCCTGAAGGAGAGTTTCCTCTCCTTCAGACCCTGGGAACCATTCCGATATTTTGTGTCCCATTGATATGCATTGGTATCGGGTATCGGTATCGGCGATATCCGATATTTTTTGGGTATCGGCCGATCCAATCCGATACCGATACCTTTGCATATCGGAAGGTATCGCTCAACACTAGTTATCAGTCATTGTACAGGAGGAGGAGGAGGTGAGCTGTGAAATCATCTATTGTGAATGGTGGATCCTGTGTTACATATTGTATATACAATATGTATATATGCTATCAGTCATTGTACAATGTGAATTATAGAGAGAGGTAAAATTTCCCGGAATGACTTACAGTGTATTCTTTATACAATTTAGGCTAAAGTGAGGTTTGCGATTGTGGATAAACTTGGAAAGATTGCATGGTCGGTGTAACCACCTTGATTTTTGCATATCCCGTCTCTCTGTTCTTCTGCAACCCAGAGTAAATGAGGACACGTCTCTCCGGGATCATGCACAGGGCCATGAGGCAGTAACCATGCCCCGCAGGTCTACAATGCACACTGTGTATTTATCTATCTCTTCGCAGCCACCACTGCACTGAATCTTGCAGTGAGGCAGGTAGGGATGTCAGGTCAGTAGGATGTCATCTGGCAAGTCAAACCCTAAGGTTCTTAGTTAATTAATTCTCCACATGATCTCTGTGCCGGTTATGGTGGGTTTTGCTTTTCTTACTATTTCTGTTACTTGTAACTGACCCTCTATGACCCCAGGTGGTCTGATTAATCATCTTACTATTCTATGGCATAAGTACAGTTAACAAGACGAGCTGTGCGCTGCACTATCTACATACTGTAGCTCATTATTTGTAATGTTAAAGGGGTTGTCTTGTCAACTTTACCTTTATTTTCTCAGATGGGTTGGAGTCTTGATTGTGTGGTTCTTACAAACATGTAAGTATTACAGGTTCTCCTCCTGCATTTGTAAATGAAGGCGCATGTGACCAGCCTTCTCCAATAGAAAAACATATTTCCCATATACAGTGCTGTTCTATTGGAGGAGGCTGGTGTCATGCTGCTGCAGTGCAGTACAGCACAACCTCCACCAGGGGGAGCTGGTGAGGGAAGTGAGGCTGCACACACAGAGTAGCACCACAGAGCAGCAGCACAGGCGCCACCGAGTGGCAAGAGAGTGGTCAGACAAGCCGAGTCAAAAAACAGTCAGGAGCAGAAGTGCCAGAGGTTGCAGCAGTACACGTGGTCAGGAACAAGCCAGGGGGTTCAGCAACAGTCAGAAGCGGATAAGACAAAGACACAAGGCAGAAGCGAGTCCGAATACAAGCCAAGTCAAAACCAGGGAGTCAAATTTACAGGGAATCACTGGGAAAGGGCAGACAGAGGGAGTCAACAGACATGGGGCAAGTCAGGGATCACAGCAGGAAAAATCAAGATCTACCAGAGTCAGGTACAAATGCCAAAGGCAGAACTTTAGCTGACACCGCCAGCAGGATGCATCGGAGCTAAATAGCAAACCTGAACTCAGAATGAGGCAGAGCAAAGTTAACCCTTGACATGATCCACCCGGAAAAAGGGCAGAGGACAAAACCCTGAAACAGATCATGACAGCTGGTAGGCACGTCTGGTCACATGTTCCTCAACCAGCAGACATTTTAAGAACTGGTGATCTGTGCACTAACAAGCAGGTGTTCATTCATGAAGGAGAAGAAGAACCCGTAAAAAAACGATATTAGTAAGTACAACGAAGTTAACACAGGGAAGTAGGAAATTACACACAGTTGGGAAGTGACAAATCTAATTAAAATTCCTTGTTTTTAATCCAAAACAACTTACAGAGTACAGGTAATTAGACAGGAAAGGTCTTTTCAGAGGGTCGGAAACAAAAAGAAGACATGCACTTATACACATATAGAGAAGTGAAGATGTCTCCTTTTGTCCCAAGGAAATACATACCAGACTCAGGGGCACCAGGGAGACGTTGTGAATATTGGGGTGCATCTAGATTCGATATGATGGGACATACATTTTCAACTTCAGAACTAATCGGGGAAGACTATGCATATTTTCTCATAACTGTGACACCTGTCTATAATCCCCAAATCATTAGTGGCCAGATAACTGACAGCAGCCATGTCATGTCTACTAGTCTACTAGTCTACAGATGACCATAACCAGGCTGAATCTGTCAATGAATGTATGGAAAGCAGAAATCATGTTGTGGACTGTGGAGGAGATATATGTCACCAGAAGGAACACTCATTTCTATCAGTTGATACTCATATGAGACAAGGAGAAACAGAACAAGATGGCAAAAAGCAAGACCCTAAGTTGAATGAAACTAAAACTATTATTGTGTCTAGTGAAGACTATGTGGATAGTAAAGATCTTACCACCACTGCTGTATTAGAAATTGAAGAAACAACACAAACTGATGGGATGTAAAAGGCCCCATTCACTGTAACTAGTAAAGCGCAGAGGGTCAGACTGGCAGTGCGTCAACCTGACCGGTACCCGAAAGAGGCGGACCTATGCCCGCAGGAAGTGCATGGTCACTGTCCGTGGCCATTTTCTCAGAGACTCATATCCAGAGAGAGAATTTTAAAACCAGTTTGATTCTACACTGCTAAAGCCTATGCACTTAGGGCTAGGCCTTGCAAAAATTTAATTGAGGGATTGCAGTACACCCTAAAAGAAACGCAGAGGACGGCCTCAGAAAACATTTTTTTTTTACCATATGGAAGGAGTGAGACTTCTTGACTGGTAAAGCAGATTCACTAAGTGCCATTGCTGAAAAACATTTACAGTGGGGAAAATAAGTATCTGATTCACTGTTGATTTTGTAAGTTTTCCCACCTACAAAGAATGGAGAGGTCTGTAATTTTTATCGTAGGTACACTTCACCTGTGAGAGACAAAATCTAAAAATAAAATCCAGAAAATCACATTGTATAATTTTTACATTATTAAATTGCATTGTATTGCATGAAATAAGTATTTGATAATCTACCAACCAGCAAGAATTCTGCCTTGATTTTTCTTTAAGAAGCTTCCTACTCTGCACCCATTACCTGTATTAATTGCACCTGTTTGAACTTGTTACCTGTATAAAAGACACCTGTCCACACACTCAATCACACTCCAACCTCTCCACCATGGCCAAGACCAAAGAGCTGTCTAAGGTCACCAGGGACCAAATTCTAGACCTGCACAAGGCTGGGATAGACTACAGGACAATAGGCAAGCAGTTTGGTGAGAAGGCAACAAGTGTTGGAGCAATTATTAGAAAACGGAAGAAACACAAGATGACTGTCAATCTTTGT
The DNA here is from genome assembly GCF_051348905.1 of Ranitomeya variabilis. Lineage (NCBI taxonomy): Eukaryota > Metazoa > Chordata > Amphibia > Anura > Dendrobatidae > Ranitomeya > Ranitomeya variabilis. The sequence continues at coordinate 754,292,190 of NC_135234.1, read as the reverse complement.
CGGTCTGGGGCTCCATGCAAGATCTCGCCTTGTGGGGTAAGGACAATTCTGAGAAAGGTTAGGAAATAGCCAAGAATTACATGGGAGGACCTCCTCAATGACTTGAAGAGAGCTGGAACCACAGTCTCAAACATTACAGACAGCAACACACTACGCCGTCATGGATTAAAATCCTGCAGGATAGGCAAGATCTCCCTGCTCACACCAGCACTAGCCCAGGCCTGTTTGAAGGTCGTCAATGACCATCTGGATGATCCAGAGGGGGCATGGGAGAAGGCCATGTGGTCAGACAAGACCAAAATAGAACTTCTGGTATCAACTCCACTCGCCAGGTTTGGAGGTAGAAGAATGATGAGTACAACCTCAAGAACTGTGAAGCATGGTGTGGGTATCATCATACTTTGGGGTTGCTTTTCTACAAAGGGGACTGGACAACTGCACCGTATTGAAGGGAGGATGGATGGGGTCATGTATCTCAAGATTTTGGCCAACAACCTCCTTCCCTCAGTAAGAGCATTGAAGATGGATCGTGGCTGGGTCTTCCAGCATGACAATGTCACGAAACAAACAGACAGGGTAACTAAGGAGGGGCTCCGTAAGAAGTATTCCCAGGTCCTAGAGTGGCCTAGCCAGTCTCCAGTCCTGAACCCAGTAGAAAATCTTTGGAGGGAGGTGAAACTCATTGTTCCAAGGGACATCCTTGAAACCTGAAAGATCTGGAGGAAATGTGTATAGAGGAGTGGGCCAAAACTTGGTCAAGAACTAGAGGAAACGTCTGACCTCTGTAATTGCAAACAAAGGTTTCTGCACCAAATATTAAGTTCTGTTTTTCAATTGTGGCAAATATTTGTTTTGTTCAATTAAATGCAAATTAATTACCATATTTTTTGGACTATAAGACACACTTTTTTCCCCCACAAATTTGGGAGAATGGAGGGATGCGTCTTATAGTCCAAATGCAGGCTTATCGGGGAGATTGCACCGGTGGTGGGTGGTTCAAGCCGTGGGCCACTGGAGGCGGCGTAGGCAAGGATTGGGATCTCAGTCCAGCCCCAGATATCAATCTGTGCATGCGGCGCCTTCAGCAGCCATTTTTCTGAGGCTGTGTGTTTCAGGGAAATGGCTGCTGGAGGCTGAGATCCCAATCTGCTGACGCGCCGCCTCCGACGGCCTATGGCATCAGGACAATGGCTGCCGGGAAAACAATTATGCAATTTGCTCTGCTCACCACCAACACCGGGCCACAGCATCGCACAGCTGGGATGCCCCCTCCTCACACCCAGGCCAGCAGCATTGCCCCACTTCTTCAAGATACCTTAAATTTGGACTACACGATGGAGCTCCATCTGCTAAAAATCTATTTTTTCCTATCTTCCCCCAAAAAATTTGGGATGTGCCTTATGGTCCGTTGCGTCTTATAGTCCGAAAAATACAGTATGTAAAAAAACATACAATGTGATTTTCTGGTTTTTATTTTTAGATTCTGTCTCTCACAGGGGAAGTGTACCTAGGATAAAAATTGCAGACCTCTCCATTCGTAGGTGGGAAAACTTTCAAAATCTGCAGTGTATCAAATACTTATTTTCCCCACTGCATGAAGAATATGGGATACTGTTGTTGCATGCTGTACACAACCAGAACTTGCTAGAAGTTCATGCAGCTCCTTTATTGTTGCTTCAGCTTTCTTGGCAGCCTCCTGTACCAATTTTCTTACTGTCTTTTCATTAATTTTTGAGGGACGTCCAGTTCTAGGTAACGATACTGTTGTGCCAATTTTACGCCACTTCTTGTTAGTCTTCACATTGTTCTTCCAATACCAATCTAATGCCTTGGGAAAAAAAATGTTACCCTTCTCTTGAATGATAACTTTCAACAATGAGATCCCTTTGCTATGTTGCCGGCTGTTTACAGACCATGGATTTTACTGTAAAATACATCTAAGAAAATGTCAGGAAAATCCTCCTATAACAGTTAAGCTTCATACAGGATTAATCAGAATCCGTGTAAATAACGGTAATACTGATTATGATGTAACATGAGTGCTAATGTGATTGGCTAATTCTGGACACAATCACATCTCCAATTACAAGAGTTTTGTTATTTTTATTTTACCCCTTAAAATTATTTCAGTTTGTTTCTCAATGGATTTGTAGAGATTATGCGCGACATTAAGGTTGGAAAATGTTCTGAAATGATTCTTATTGGTATGATTTCTTTTTTACGTAACAAAAACCTGGTATTTTAACAGGATTGTGTAGACTTTTTATATCCCCCTGCTTTACAACTGCACCCCAGTTTTTCAATCTCCGTACAATCGTACCTTCAAACCATTTCCATTATCAAGAGAATCAACACTGAAGAAGCTTAAGGTACTAATGTCTTAGATCCAGCCCCACAATCATGGGGAAAAAGTGGGTCCAATGAGTAACTAGAACCATCCAGGTAAGTTCTTTCCCTGGGTACTGCAAGAACATCTCATTCTGCAGGTCTATGCTAGAGGTCTGGAAGTGCCAGTAAGGAAGGAAATAGGGGAACCTAACGTAAAATTTTATGGACTTGCTATAACAAATGGTATCCTAGTAGAAAGGATTTCATAAAGGAAGATGAAGTTGTGAAGTTCGTGTTGGGAAACCTGTCAGTGAAACCATGACCATGAAACATGGAGGTGTGGATGTGGCCTAACAATCACATTACCTCTCAATGGTTTTCGAGGGCCGATTAACATCAGATAATCTCTTCCAGGAAGAACCAATTTCGGAGACAACACGGGAAATAATAATCCAAATTATTCTTTTTTCTAAAGATGTTTTTGGCAGAAGAGAAGACGTCGATGTTCTCAGCATCGCAACTCGTTCTTCCCGGAGATCAACTTGAGATGAGTTTTTCACTCCTACGCTTGCCTATTAAATTTGTCATGGGCCATGTTTGCTGACCTCTGCTCAAAGACTGCGAAATTAAGGTTCAATGTTACGCATGCAATAGCGAGAGGAGCCGGTAAAAAAATACACAATTACCGGTAGTATTTCTCCCTCGAAAAGATATCCTGATTTAACCTCTAAAATGTTATGTCTCTTCAGATAGTTAGGGTCCATAGATAATTAATTTCAATGTTCAGGTACTCGCTCCCTGCTTATATCATTATCTTCGAAGCAAATAAACAGGGAGAGATTTTTTTATTACAATCCATATATCATAGAGAAAAAAGCTAAAAAAAAATTAGGGGTATTATATCTTTGCATTTCTCTAATATAGAAATTATGGGCTCATTATGGACTTAGTTATGGATTTCAATATAACCTTTTGAACCAATTTTCTCTTCAGTCCTAACCTAATATTTTAGGTTTCTTAGAGGATCTTTGATTTGTTAGGCTCACCAGGTGAGGTGGATCTGCTCACCACGTGAGGTGGATCTTCTAAGCCTCAGGTCCAGGTGGGCACATGGTCCCTGGGCGTTGATGCAATCAGTAAGCGAGAACCTGACACACACTGGAATCTAAGGAGCAGCAGGTCAGATAGAGTGGAACCCAGCAAGGATGGAAGCAATTAATGGACAGAAAGACAGTATGCACGGAAGGTGGAGAACATCAAACATGGAGGTCTAGAGTCTCACTCCCAAGACACACAAGTGAAATCATAGGGAGATGATTTCATTGATCGACGCCGGGCAACTTGTCAAACCCAACGTGGAGCACAACAGAGGCCATCAGTCTCTCCGAGGGGAAGGAAGCGGAGCCTTGGTTACCCAAGACAGGTATGTAACAGGATGTTTGGACAAAACCCAAGAATGAGAAATATGAGAACTTAGGTGGTCTGGAAGCATCGAGCAGACAGTGATTATAGTCATTATCTGTAAATGGTTAAGCAAAAATTCTGTGGAATTAGGAAATGAAGTTAAGTAAAAAAAAACACCCATATTATATTTTAATAATTTTCTAATTAAACTATTTGCCATAAAATGACTGAGTAGAACTATAGCAGCAAAGTGCTGGAAAGTTTAATGATAGGATAAGAATACAATTTACATGACCAGCTGAGGACAGATGTTGGAGAAATGAGTAAGAGCAGGAAGGAGTTCAAAATATCCGGCCTTTTGGTTTAGCAAGGAAGAGAGGGCATGTCTATCGGGATGTCGGAGGAGAACACTTCTCCTCTCTCCTGTATAGCGTCAGCTCTTATGTGCAGGGTCCTCTCTCCGGTAGAATGTCAGCTATTATGTGCAGGGTCCTCTCTCCTGTAGAGTGTCAGCTCTTATGTGCAGGGTCCTCTCTCCTGTAGAGTGTCAGCTCTTACGTGTAGGGTCCTCTCTCCTGTAGAGTGTCAGCTCTTATGTGCAGGGTCCTCTCTCCTGTAGAGTGCCAGCTCTTACGTGTAGGGTCCTCTCTCTTGTAGAGAGTCAGCTCTTATGTGCAGGGTCCTCTCTCCTGTAGAGTGTCAGCTCTTACGTGCAGGGTCCTCTCTCCTGTAGAGTGTCAGCTCTTACGTGCAGGGTCCTGTTGTGATTTTGCTTTTTGCTCCCTCTAGTGGTCATTAGTGATTTGACTCTGGAGCTTCTGTCTTTTCCTATATCCTCACCTGGGCCGTTAGTTCAGGGGCGTTGCTATATAAGCTCCCTGGACCTTCAGTTCAATGCCTGGCATCGTTGAAATCAGAGCTAATCTGTTGTGCTCTTGTCCTATGATCCTGGTTCCTGTATTTCAAGCTAAGTCTGCTTCCTTGCTTTTTGCTTTTGTTTTGTTTGGTATTTTTGTCCAGCTTGTTCCAATCTGTATCCTGACCTTTGCTGGAAGCTCTAGGGGGCTGGTGTTCTCCCCCCGGACCGTTAGACGGTTCGGGGGTTCTTGAATCTCCAGCGTGGATTTTTATAGGGTTTTTGTTGACCAGATAAGTTATCTTGCTATATTCTGCTATTAGTAAGCTGGCCTCTCTTTGCTGAACCTGGTTCATTTCTGTGTTTGTCATTTCCTCTTACCTCACTGTTATTATTTGTGGGGGGCTTGTATCTTGCTTTGGGGTCCCTTTCTCTGGAGGCAAGAGAGGTCTTTGTTTTCTTCTCCTAGGGGTAGTTAGATTCTCCGGCTGGCGCGAGTCATCTAGCGATCACCGTAGGCATGATCCCCGGCTACTTCTAGTGTTGGCGTTAGGAGTAGCTATTTGGTCAACCCAGTTACCACAGCCCTATGAGCTGGATTTTTGAATCTCGCAGACTTACACGTTCCTCTGAGACCCTGTCCACTGGGGTCATAACAGTATGCCAGGCCAGTATTAAATGTTTAATGCATTGCAGAAGTGGGATTATAAGAAAGAAAATTTTGAGGTTTTTTTTCCCCTCTCTCATTTTTTTTTTTTTTTTCTTTACCCCTTTACCTCAGAGTGGCTTAAGCTTGCTGCAGACATGAATGTCCAGACCTTGATTACAAGTGTGGACCAGCTTGCCGCTCGTGTGCAGGGTATACAAGATTATGTTACCAGAAATCCTAGGTCTGAACCCAAGATAACGATTCCTGAACTGTTTTCAGGAGACCGATTTAAGTTTAGGAATTTCAGGAATAATTGTAAATTGTTTTTGTCCCTGAAACCTTGTTCGTCTGGAGACTCTGCTCAACAAGTAAAAATTGTTATTTCATTCTTACGGGGTGACCCTCAAGATTGGGCTTTTTCGTTGGCGCCAGGAGATCCGGCATTGGCTGATATTGATGCGTTTTTTCTGGCGCTCGGTTTACTTTATGAGGAACCCAATCTTGAGATTCAGGCAGAGAAAGCCTTGCTGGCTATGTCTCAGGGCCAGGACGAGGCTGAGGTGTATTGCCAAAAATTTCGGAAATGGTCCGTGCTGACACATTGGAACGAGTGTGCACTGGCCGCTAATTTTAGAAATGGCCTTTCTGAGGCCATTAAGAATGTTATGGTGGGTTTTCCCATTCCCACAGGTCTGAATGATACCATGTCCCTGGCTATTCAAATTGACCGGCGGTTGCGGGAGCGCAAAACCGCAAATTCCCTCATGTTGTTGTCTGAACAGACACCTGATGTGATGCAATGTGATAGAAAAACCGCAAATTCCCTCATGGTGTTGTCTGAACGGACACCTGATTTGATGCAATGTGATAGAATCCTGACTAGAAATGAGAGGAAAATTCATAGACGCCGGAATGGCTTGTGCTACTACTGTGGTGATTCTACACATGTTATCTCAGCATGCTCTAAACGTATATCTAAGGTTGTTAGTCCTGTCACCGTTGGTAATTTGCATCCTAAGTTTATTCTGTCTGTAACTTTGATTTGCTCACTGTCATCTTATCCTGTCATGGCGTTTGTAGATTCAGGTGCTGCCCTGAGTCTTATGGATCTCTCATTTGCTAAGCGCTGTGGTTTTATTCTTGAACCATTAGAAAATCCTATCCCTCTTAGGGGTATTGATGCTACGCCATTGGCAGAAAATAAACCGCAGTATTGGACACAGGTTACCATGTGCATGACTCCTGAACACCGCGAGGTGATACGTTTTCTCGTTCTACATAAAATGCATGATTTGGTCGTTTTGGGGCTGCCATGGTTACAGACCCATAATCCAGTCCTTGACTGGAAGGCTATGTCAGTGTCTAGTTGGGGCTGTCGTGGTATTCATGAGGATTCCCTGCCTGTGTCTATTGCTTCTTCTACGCCTTCAGAAGTTCCGGAGTATTTGTCTGATTATCAGGATGTCTTCAGTGAGTCTGAGTCCAGTGCACTGCCTCCTCATAGGGAATGTGACTGTGCAATAGATTTGATTCCAGGCAGTAAATTTCCTAAGGGAAGACTGTTTAATCTGTCGATACCTGAACATACCGCGATGCGTTCATATATCAAGGAGTCTCTGGAGAAAGGACACATCCGTCCGTCTTCTTCCCCTCTTTGTGCGGGATTCTTTTTTGTGGCTAAAAAGGACGGATCTTTGAGGCCTTGTATTGACTATCGGCTTTTAAATAAGATCACTGTCAAATTTCAGTATCCTTTGCCGCTGTTGTCTGACTTGTTTGCCCGGATTAAAGGTGCCAAGTGGTTTACCAAGATAGACCTTCGTGGTGCGTACAACCTTGTGCGCATTAAGCAAGGTGATGAATGGAAAACCGCATTCAATACGCCCGAAGGTCATTTTGAGTACTTGGTGATGCCTTTTGGGCTCTCTAATGCCCCTTCAGTTTTTCAGTCCTTTATGCATGACATTTTCCGGAACTATCTGGATAAATTTTTGATCGTTTATCTGGATGATATTCTGTTTTTTTCTGATAATTGGGACTCGCATGTGGAGCAGGTCAGGATGGTCTTTAAAATTTTGCGTGAAAATTCTTTGTTTGTCAAGGGCTCAAAGTGTCTTTTTGGTGTACAGAAGGTTCCCTTTTTGGGGTTCATTTTTTCCCCTTCTGCTGTGGAGATGGACCCAGTCAAGGTCCGAGCTATTCTTGATTGGACTCAGCCCTCGTCAGTTAAGAGTCTTCAGAAGTTCTTGGGTTTCGCTAACTTCTACCGTCGTTTTATCGCTAACTTTTCTAGCATTGTGAAACCTTTGACGGATATGACCAAGAAGGGCTCCGATGTGGTTAATTGGGCTCCTGCTGCCGTGGAGGCTTTCCAGGAGTTGAAACGTCGGTTTACTTCGGCGCCTGTTTTGTGCCAGCCTGATGTCTGGCTTCCCTTTCAGGTTGAGGTGGATGCTTCAGAGATTGGAGCAGGGGCCGTTTTGTCGCAGAGAGGCCCTGGTTGCTCTGTTATGAGACCTTGCGCCTTTTTCTCTAGGAAGTTTTCGCCTGCGGAGCGAAATTATGATGTGGGCAATCGGGAGTTGTTGGCCATGAAATGGGCATTTGAGGAGTGGCGTCATTGGCTCGAGGGTGCTAAGCATCGTGTGGTGGTCTTGACTGATCACAAAAATCTGATGTATCTCGAGTCTGCTAAACGCCTGAATCCTAGACAGGCCCGCTGGTCATTGTTTTTCTCCCGTTTTGACTTTGTTGTCTCGTATTTACCAGGTTCAAAAAATGTGAAGGCCGATGCTCTTTCCAGGAGCTTTGTGCCTGATGCTCCTGGAGTCGCTGAACCTGTTGGTATTCTTAAGGATGGTATTATCTTGTCAGCTATTTCTCCAGATCTGCGACGTGTGTTGCAGAGATTTCAGGCTGATAGGCCTGATTCTTGTCCACCTGACAGACTGTTTGTGCCTGATAAGTGGACCAGCAGAGTCATTTCCGAGGTTCATTCCTCGGTGTTGGCAGGTCACCCAGGAATTTTTGGCACCAGAGATCTGGTGGCCAGATCCTTTTGGTGGCCTTCCTTGTCTAGGGATGTGCGGTCATTTGTACAGTCCTGTGGGACTTGTGCTCGAGCTAAGCCTTGCTGTTCTCGTGCCAGCGGGTTGCTCTTGCCCTTGCCTGTCCCTAAGAGACCTTGGACACATATCTCCATGGATTTCATTTCTGATCTTCCGGTGTCTCAAGGCATGTCTGTTATCTGGGTGATATGTGATCGCTTCTCCAAGATGGTCCATTTGGTTCCTTTGCCTAAGCTGCCTTCCTCTTCCGATCTGGTTCCTGTGTTTTTCCAGAACGTGGTTCGTTTGCACGGCATCCCTGAGAATATTGTGTCAGACAGAGGATCCCAGTTCGTTTCCAGATTCTGGCGATCCTTTTGTAGTAGGATGGGCATTGACTTGTCGTTTTCGTCTGCTTTCCATCCTCAGACTAATGGACAGACGGAGCGAACTAATCAGACTTTGGAGGCTTATTTGAGGTGTTTTGTCTCTGCTGATCAGGACGATTGGGTGACCTTCTTGCCGTTGGCTGAGTTTGCCCTTAATAATCGGGCTAGTTCCGCCACCTTGGTTTCGCCGTTTTTCTGCAACTCTGGTTTCCACCCTCGTTTTTCTTCGGGTCATGTGGAACCTTCTGACTGCCCTGGGGTGGATTCTGTGGTGGATAGGTTGCAGCGGATCTGGAATCTTGTGGTGGACAACTTGAAGTTGTCACAGGAGAGGGCTCAGCGCTTTGCCAACCGCCGCCGCGGTGTGGGTCCCCGACTACGTGTTGGGGATTTGGTGTGGCTTTCTTCCCGCTTTGTTCCTATGAAGGTTTCCTCTCCCAAATTTAAACCTCGTTTTATTGGTCCTTACAAGATATTGGAAATCCTTAATCCTGTATCCTTTCGCCTGGATCTTCCTGTGTCGTTTGCTATCCACAACGTGTTTCATAGGTCCTTGTTGCGGCGGTACGTTGTGCCTGTGGTTCCTTCTGCTGAGCCTCCTGCTCCGGTGTTGGTTGAGGGCGAGTTGGAGTACGTGGTGGAGAAGATCTTGGATTCTCGTCTCTCCAGGCGGAGGCTTCAGTACCTGGTCAAGTGGAAGGGCTATGGTCAGGAAGATAATTCCTGGGTGGTCGCCTCTGATGTTCATGCGGCCGATTTAGTTCGTGCCTTTCACGCCGCTCGTCCTGATCGCCCTGGTGGTCGTGGTGAGGGTTCGGTGACCCCTCACTAAGGGGGGGGTACTGTTGTGATTTTGCTTTTTGCTCCCTCTAGTGGCCATTAGTGATTTGACTCTGGAGCTTCTGTCTTTTCCTATATCCTCACCTGGGCCGTTAGTTCAGGGGCGTTGCTATATAAGCTCCCTGGACCTTCAGTTCAATGCCTGGCATCGTTGAAATCAGAGCTAATCTGTTGTGCTCTTGTCCTATGATCCTGGTTCCTGTATTTCAAGCTAAGTCTGCTTCCTTGCTTTTTGCTTTGTTTGGTATTTTTGTCCAGCTTGTTCCAATCTGTATCCTGACCTTTGCTGGAAGCTCTAGGGGGCTGGTGTTCTCCCCCCGGACCGTTAGACGGTTCGGGGGTTCTTGAATCTCCAGCGTGGATTTTTATAGGGTTTTTGTTGACCAGATAAGTTATCTTGCTATATTCTGCTATTAGTAAGCTGGCCTCTCTTTGCTGAACCTGGTTCATTTCTGTGTTTGTCATTTCCTCTTACCTCACCGTTATTATTTGTGGGGGGCTTGTATCTTGCTTTGGGGTCCCTTTCTCTGGAGGCAAGAGAGGTCTTTGTTTTCTTCTCCTAGGGGTAGTTAGATTCTCCGGCTGGCGCGAGTCATCTAGCGATCACCGTAGGCATGATCCCCGGCTACTTCTAGTGTTGGCGTTAGGAGTAGCTATTTGGTCAACCCAGTTACCACAGCCCTATGAGCTGGATTTTTGAATCTCGCAGACTTACACGTTCCTCTGAGACCCTGTCCACTGGGGTCATAACAGGGTCCTCTCTCCTGTAGAGTGTCAGCTCTTACGTGTAGGGTCCTCTCTCCTGTATAGTGTCAGCTCTTATGTGCAGGATCCTCTCTCCTGTATAGTGTCAGCTCTTATGTGCAGAGTCTTCTCTCCTGTAGAGGGTCAGCTCTTATGTGCAGGGTCCTCTCTCCTGTATAGTGTCAGCTCTTATGTGCAGGGTCCTCTCCCCTTTAGAATGTCAGCTCTTATGTGCAGGGTCCTCTCTCCTGTAGAGTGTCAGCTCTTATATGTAGGGTCCTCTCTCCTGTAGAGTGTCAGCTCTTATGTGCAGGGTCCTCTCTCCTGTAGAGTGTCAGCACTTATGTGCAGGGTCCTCTCTCCTGTAGAGTGTCAGCTCTTATGTGCAGAGTCCTCTCTCCTGTAGTGTCGGCTCTTATGTGCAGGGTCCTGTCTCCTGTAGAGTGTCAGCACTTATGTGCAGGGTCCTCTCTCCTGTAGAGTGTCAGCTCTTATGTGCAGAGTCCTCTCTCCTGTAGTGTTGGCTCTTATGTGCAGGGTCTTCTCTCCTGTAGAGTGTCAGCTCTTATGTGCAGGGTCCTCTCTCCTGTAGAGTGTCAGCTCTTATGTGCAGGGTCCTCTCTCCTGTACAGTGTCAGCTCTTATGTGCAGGGTCCTCTCTCCTGTAGAGTGTCAGCTCTTATGTGCAGGGTCCTCTCTCCTGTAGAGTGTCAGCTCTTATGTGCAGAGTCTTCTCTCCTGTAGTGTCAGCTGTTATGGGCAGGGTTCTCTCTCCTGTAGAGTGTCAGCTCTTATGTGCAGAGTCCTCTCTCCTGTAGTGTCAGCTCTTATGGGCAGGGTCCTCTCTCCTGTAGAGTGTCAGCTCTTATGTGCAGGGTCCTCTCTCCTGTAGTGTCAGCTCTTATGTGCAGGGTTCTCTCTCCTGTAGTGTCAGCTCTTATGTTCAGGGTCCTCTCTCCTGTATAGTGTCAGCTCTTATGTGCAGGTTCCTCTCTCCTGTAGAGTGTCAGCTCTTATGTGCAGGGTCTTCTCTCCTGTAGTGTCGGCTCTTATGTGCAGGGTCCTCTCTCCTGTAGAGTGTCAGTTCTTATGTGCAGGATCCTCTCTCCTGTAGAGTGTCTGCTCTTATGTTTAGAGACCTCCCTTTCATTGAATGAAATACTCAGCTCTGCTTCCTTTATAAAAAGTATTTTCCTGAAATTTGCCATCAGTGAATTAAATCTTTACAATCTAGGATCCGTCGCCGCTCTACATATCCCGGGAATCACTTACTTTCTGTGGATTGCACTACAGGGAACCATTAAAGAGGATTGAAGTAAATGACTTTAAGGCATGAAATAAGGAAGAAGCAGCACAATGTCGGCAGCGAGAAACAGACCATGGGTGCGCAATGCTGGAAAATCTGATTTCATGGCTTTGCAGTCCTAGATAAAGACCTCCTGTGATGCAGGAAAGGCCGCGGTATATAAACTCCAGGATATGGTCCTATTAGTGGAGTTCAGTGATGTCATTATTAGATCTGATGGGGGTTATAGTTATTAATTGCATTTATCAAAATGTCTCCTGCACGGGGAAAACCCAGTAAAGCAAATGGTCTTAATATCGGGGATTAGTTTGTCTTAATGGTTCTTTTCCCAGGGGGCCGTGTTCGGGATATAGGTGCAGACTTGCAGGAATATTGCGGGGTTTTACAGCAATTTTGCATAAATTTGCTCTTGCAGTTTGGCACTGCTCAGAGGCAATAGTAGCAGCTGTCCTTGTTATGGAGGCAGCGCGGCCGACACGATTACGGGGTTACTGCAGGTAGGATTGTGTGAGGTAAGGCGCAGGTATGAGGATACACAACCTTCCAAATAAAATATTAATGACATACATTTTACTCAAAACAGGAAATATAAGAGCAGACATTTAATAAAACCAATGAGCTCCATGAAGGGGATGCTCTCCATGATGGGGGCTGGTCTTCCTCATGGGGCTGCTCTCCGTGATGGGACTACTCTCTGTGATGGGACTACTCTTCATGATGGGGCTGCTCTCCATGATGGGGCTTCTCTCAGTGATGGGATTGCTCTCCATGATGGGGTTGCTCTCAGTGATGAGGATGTTCTCCATAATAGAGCTGCTATCCGTGATGGGACTACTCTCTGTGATGGGACTACTCCACCTGATGGGACTGCTCTACGTGATGGGACTGCTCTACGTGATGGGACTGCTCTCCATGATGGGACTGCTCTACGTGATGGGACTGCTCTCCATGATGGGACTGCTCTCCGTGATGGGACTGCTCTACGTGATGGGACTGCTCTCCATGATGGGACTACTCTCCATGATGGGACTGCTCTACGTGATGGGACTGCTCTACGTGATGGGACTGTGCTCCATGATAGGGCTCCCTCTCTGTGATGGGATTGCTCTCCATGATGGGGTTGCTCTCCATGATGAGGATGTTCTCCATAATGGGGCTGCTATCCATGATGGGACTTCTAACCATGATGAAGCAGTTCTCCGTTATTGGGCTGCTCTCTGTGATGAGGTTGAGGTGATAAGGTTGCTCTCCATGATGAGAACACAGCTATAGTAGGAATTAAAACTTAACTTTTAATCTATACAAAGTAAAAAAATATATATATCATTAACAATAACAAATAATGTCACCCCAAAAGGAACAAACTATAATGGTATTAAATGATGTAACTTGTAAGGAAAAACATCACTTATGGGTGATACCAAGATAGAGTATAAGTGAGAACAGTTGTAATAAATATCCTGTCCCACACTCTCAAGATACCTCTGGTTAATAACACAAGCACATAGGTGCAAAAAAATGTTAAATCAGGTAACCCTGTGTGTATGGGTATTGGCAGGTACCAGAAAAAACCATAGTAAACAGGCAGGAGGGGAATAAGGCAATTGAGATGAAAATCATATATATCATAAATATTAAAACAAGAACGATCTCACCAAATGCCGTAGCTCAGGTAGGTATAGCCCATAATCCGCAGAGTGGAAAAATCCATAAGCCAGCGATATAAGGGAACAATACCCTGTAACTCCCTAAAAGGACTAACCATAAGCCTGCGTTCCCGAACTCCCGCCCTTACAAGGGCAGTCCACAGCTACCCCTGAGCAATATCATGCCCTGCACTCTCCCTATTAGAATGTCCCGACGCGTTTCTTCGCAGGCCAAATCATCAGGGGACTTGCCTGCCTGGGAGCTAAAGTGCATGAGTGCTAAAATGAAGGACAAAGAAACCTGCCACCCTCCATGTTAAACTGAGGCTAAGTGATGTTTTTCCTTACAAGTTACATCATTTAATACCATTATAGTTTGTTCCTTTTGGGGTGACATTATTTGTTATTGTTAATGATATATATATTTTTTTACTTTGTATAGATTAAAAGTTAAGTTTTAATTCCTACTATAGCTGTGTTCTCAATATACCGGTAGGATCTTGTTGGTTATATCCAATTAGTATTTACTTATTATTGCTTTTCTCCATGATGAGGCCTCCATAATGGGGCTACTCTCCATAGCTGCTCTATGTTATTGGGCTGCTCTCAGTGATAAGGTTGAGGTGATGAAGTTTCTCAGAGTTAAGAGGCTGCTCTCCATAATGGGTTTGATCTTCATGATGTGGTTGCTCTCCGTGATGGGGCTGTTCTCTGTGATGGGGTTGAAGTACTGAGGTTGCTCTCCATGATGTGGCTGCTCTGCATACTGGGACTGCTCTCCATAATAGTGCTGCTCTCCATGATGAGGTTGCTCTCCGTCATGGGGTTGCTCTCTGTGATGGGGCTGCTCCCCATGATGGGGCAGCTCTCCATGATGAGGCTGCTATCCATAATGGGGCTGTTCTCCATAATGAGGCTGCTCTCTGTGATGAAGCTGTTCACCATGATGTGGCTGATCTTCTAGAATGAGGCTGATCTCCATCATGGGGCTGCTCTCCATGATGGGGATACTCTCCATGACTGGTTTCCTCTCAATGATGGGGCTGCTCTCCGTGTTCGGGCTGCTCTATGTGATGAGGCTACTCTCTATTATGGGGCTACTCTCCATGATGGGTCTGCTCTGCATGATGTTGCTACTCTCCATGACAGGGAAACTCTCCATGACAGGGATACTCTCCATGATGGGGCTGCTTTCCGTATTCAGGCTGATCTCTGTGATGGGGGGTACTCTCCATTATGGAGCTACTCTCCGTGATGGGTCTGCTCTGCGTGATGGGGCTGCTCGTCATGATGGGGCTACTCTCCATGATGGGGTTATTCTCCATGACGGGGATACTCTCCATGATGGGGCTGCTCTCCGTATTCAGGCTGATCTCCATGATGGGGGTACTCTCCATTATGGGGCTACTCTCCGTGATGGGTCTGCTCTGCGTGATGGGGCTACTCTCCATGATGGGGATACTCTCCATGACGGGGATACTCTCCATGAAGGGGCTGTTCTCCGTATTCAGGCTGATCTCCGTGATGGGTCTGCTCTGTGTGATGGGGCTACTCTCCGTGACAGGGATACTCTCCATGATGGGGCTGCTCTCCATATTTGGGCTGATCTCCGTGATGGGAGTTCTCTCCATTATGGGGCTACTCTCCGTGATGGGTCTGCTCGTCGTGATGGGGCTGCCCCCTGATAAGTGTAAAGAAAATCAGTAGTTCAGCCATGAGGATAAAGCAAGAAAATCTTCTTTACTTATATATGATGATGATGATGATGAAACAAGTTCCATCAGAGCGACGTTGTAAAAACTGACGTACAAAACCGCCGCATTTCGAACATTTTACCTTAATCATGGTGTTTGAAACAGTTTGCACCTCAATTTTATGATTTCTCTCTGCTGTAACTTTATCCCTGCCGCACTAAGGATTTTCTTTACACTTTACATTGGAACACTACACAGGAGCGAGGTCTGTGCCTTAGAATATGAATATCAACACTCACGGAGCTGTTTTACTCCCCTGTTTTTTAGCCTAACTTTGCCCTTACTGACTTGTAATAATAAGAAGGGTGCGAAGCCCTAAAGAAGTATACATACTAAAAAACAGACAAGAACACCTCAAGCGTTTCGCCATAAGTTGTGGCTTCCTCAGGGGTTGACTTGCCTTTTTTTTTCTCCTTGGAAGAGAAGGCCCCCTGAGGACCTGTGCAATTAAAAACATGGTGATAAAAAGTAAAAATAATAATACTAAGTAACCCCTACTCATTCAACAGCAAAACGCTTAAGCTTATGGATCTTAAATCTTTTTTTTTAATCTTTTTGCACCATGCTTTTAATTGCACTGTAAACTTTATGTTTCAACATTTTTACATCCACCGTTTCCCCCATTTCTGACCTGGATACCAGCCTGGTACCAACCTTGCACCACACCCTGACCAAACAAGGTCTACCAGGGTTCCTATGGGAAGTTGACTGGTTTTCATCCTGAATGGGCCTCGCCGGAAGGTGAGCTGATTACCTTTAAGTTCTCCTTCCCTTTTTCCCCGTTCCTACAGACCTCTTGGTCGGGTTGTATTGCATTGGTTATATATTTGCATTCCGTCACTTTGCCTGGAATATACAGTATATCCTAATTTTCTGCTAATCACAATGAATGTTTGTCTCTCCTCAGACTTCAGGATCCAGGTGCTACTGTTACCTCTGCACCCACAACCTCTTACGTTGTGTAAAGTCAATGTATACATCAGATTCCTTCCAATTCTGGTATGAATTTTAAAACAGAAAATAAATTCAGTCCAGGACTAGCATAAGCGTCATCTAACCAGGGAGCAAGAGAACTTGCAATAATAATAATAAGCCTAATTACTCTCATTTTGCAGCAGTGCGGAGCAGTCGCCCGCGTGCGCTGCATTCAGTACCATGGACAAGTATCCCGTATGCTTGTTGGTGGCTGCACTGCGCCATCTGGTGGTACAATGATAGTATGACATAACCAATCCAATTATTGATTATTTCCCCCAGAAAATGCCTTGTTTGGCCAGAACAACAGGAAAACAATCTTGAATATCTGAGAAATCAATATTGACTGTTCTTTACAGCCCCAGACCACCAGGTAAGGGCATGAATCCCATAGGGCAATTTCAGCAATTTGCTTTTTGCTATATGGCACTACCACTAGGAAAGTACATTTTTACCTTCATCCTCACGAAGCCCCCAAAACTATTAACCCTTTCAAACCTACAAACCATCACGAATATTATTATCATCACCTACCAATCCTCCCGACCAGTGACGGATTTTTCATTGGTGCAGCCGTAAAGGGGTCCCAAAGATAAGGGGGCCATTTCTACCTCCAAACCAGGGGCAATTTTGCATTTTTAGTAGCTCTTGGGCAACAAAGGGCCCATATATTGTTCTTGCACAAGTGCCCTTTTCTGCCAGGGCACCATAGTAATATCCCAATTATGGTAACCTCTATGCTGCCTAAAAACATCAGAAACTTTCAATATTATCCTAGAAACCTCCCTTAACTGCCTGAAATTATAAGTCTTTAAGTAGAGGCGTAACTATCATGGGGACATGGGCTGCAGTCACATAAGTATAAGGGACCCCAAAAGGTGTCAATGGACCGTACGAGGAGGCCAATATACTAAATACCATTATACTAAACCTTGAAGATTGGAATTACTATACCACAGAAAAACTACAATGCAATAATAATCTAAAATCCCCCCCCCCAAAAAAAAAAAAAAAAACATAAAAAATTTAAAAAATTAAAAAATAAAAATTTTAGAAAACAGGAGAAATGAAAGTTTTTTTAAAGTAAAAAAGTTTGGACCGTTGCTGCCATCTAGTGGTGAAATCCAAAAAGACAATTCTGCTAATTAGCGAGCAGAAGTAATCTGCAGGAAATGGTCTGACAGATATTGCAGGGTGTTACACTGGTGGTCCAAGATCACTGCCCCCGAGACCAATTATATAAAGCTCTGGAAATATATTTCCTTTGAATTATATCAGATAATCAGATCACAGAGAAAGTCTCCGGAGGTGAAAACTTCACGGTTAGACTTTTTTTTCTTTGATAATTGAACACATATATTTTTTTTAACATTCTGTAAAAAAAGTGTTTAAAAATTCACATCCGTAATTGAAGTGACCTCAATCGTAACTAGTTCATTTACTCATTTGTTCATTTCGAAAAAATTTTCCATAAATCTATAACACAAGTGAATATAAGAAACTTTGTAATATTTCAGAACAGGAATCACTGCTTCTTTCTCCACTTATGAGACACTTATTTCCATCTCCCCTGCCTCCTGAGCTCGTCATTCACCCTGAAACATGGCTCAAATATGGATGACGAAATAATGAAAATATTTGTTTTAGTGTTACTGTACATGAGTGCCAGGAATGACATGACAAAACAATACGTAATGCCAGCTCACTGAGAGATCACATTACAGTGGTTTATTCACATCTACACTGCTCAGTACTGCTGTATACTGTACTCGGTGCTACATAGAAACAGAAGAGCAAAAATCCCTTGTGTCTGTGTGCAGTCTCCATCCACTACTATAGAGACAGCTGAGGAACAGAAACAGAATAGGAATAGGGAAATATACTGGAACTAGATGGTAGCCCGATTCTAACGCATCGGGTATTCTAGAATATGTATGTAGTTTATTTATGAAGATTTAAGAATAATACATTGAATACACAGGATTCGGCCAACCGCGACCAATTAGCGAAGCGTGGTTCAAATCCCGCGCCAATTCGTGGCCCGACTGCGCCTGTCGCTGATTGTTCACCGCCGGCCAAGTAGTATATAGCACAGCCACGTAGTACATAGCACAGCCACATAGTATATAACACAGCCCACAGAGTATATAGCACAGCCCATGGAGTGTATAACAGCCCACATAGCATATAACACAGCCACGTAGTATATAGCACAGCCCACATAGTATATAGCACAGCCCACGTACTATATAGCACAGCCCACGTAGTATATAACAGCCCATGTAGTGTATAACACAGCCACGTAGTATATAGCACAGTCCACATAGTATATAGCACAGCCACGTAGTATATTGCACAGCCACATAGTATATTGCACAGCCCACATAGTATATTGCACAGCCCACGTAGTATATTGCACAGCCACATAGTATATTGCATAGCCCACATAGTATATTGCACAGCCCACGTAGTATATTGCACAGCCCACGTAGTATATTGCACAGCCCACGTACTATATAACACAGCCCACATAGTATATTGCACAGCCCATGCAGTATACTGCACAGCCCACGCAGTATATTTTACAGCCCACGTAGTATATTGCACAGGCCATGCAGTATACTGCACAGCCCAGGCAGTATACTGCACAGCCCACGCAGTATATTTTACAGCCCACGTAGTATACTGCACAGCCCACGTAGTATACTGCACAGCCCACGTAGTATATTGCACAGCCCACGTAGTATACTGCACAGCCCACTATTATATTGCACAGTCCACGTAGTATATAGCACAGCCCATGTAGTATATTGCACAGCCCACGTAGTATATTGCACAGCCCACATAGTATATTGCACAGCCCACGTAGTATACTGCACAGCCCACGTATTATATTGCACAGTCCACGTAGTATATAGCACAGCCCATGTAGTATATTGCACAGCCCACGTAGTATATTGCACAGCCCACATAGTATATTGCACAGCCCACATATTATATTGCACAGCCCACATAGTATATAGCAATGTGGGCACCATATCACTGTTAAAAAAAAGAATTAACATAAAAAATAGTTATATACTCACCTTCCGTTGGCCTCGGATCCAGGCGAAGCGTTTAGTGATGCTCCTCGCGCACTCCGGTCTCAAGAGTGCATTGAGGTCTCGCGAGATGATGACGTAGCGGTCTTGCGAGACCGCTACGTCATCATCTTGCGAGATCGCAATGCATGGAGCGGTCACCGGAGCGTCGCGAGGAGCGGGAAAGGCCTGTTCTGGATCCGAGGGGCCGACGGACGGTGAGTATATAACTATTTTTTAATTATTTTTAACATTAGATCTTTTTACTATTGATGCTGCATAGGCAGCATCAATAGTAAAAAGTTGGTCACACAGGGTTAATAGCAGCGATAACGGAGTGCGTTACCCGCAGCATAATGCGGTCCGTTAAAGCTGCCATTAACCCTGTGTGAGCGGTGACTGGAGGGGAGTATGGAGCGGGCAGTGACTGCTGGGAGTAAGGAGCGGCCATTTTGCCGCCGGACTCTGCCCGTCGCTGATAGGTCGTGGCTGTTTTGCCGAGACCAATCAGCGACTTGAGATTTCAGTTACAGACAGACAGAAAAACAGACAGACAGACAGAAAGACGGAAGTGACCCTTAGACAATTATATAGTAGATAAACAGACAACTGAAGGAGGTACACTGAAGTCTTACAAGAATGACTACCTTTTATGTAAGTAATAGATGCTATCCCCTATTAACAAGAATATAACTACTATAATACTGCTCCCTATATACAAGAATATAACTACTATACTGCCCCTATGTACAAGAATATAACTACTATAATACTGCCCCTATGTACAAGAATATAACTACTATAATACTGCCCCTATGTACAAGAATATATCTACTATAATACTGCTCCTATGTACAAGATTATGACTACTATAATACTGCTCCTATGTACAAGAATATAACTACTATAATACTGCCCCTATGTACAAGAATATAACTACTATAATACTGCTCCTATGTACAAGAATATAACTACTATAATACTGCTCCTATGTACAAGAATATAACTACTATAATACTGCTCCTATGTACAAGAATATAACTACTATAATACTGCCCTTATGTACAAGAATATATCTACTATAATACTGCTCCTATGTACAAGAATATGACTACTATAATACTGCTCCTACGTACAAGAATATAACTACTATAATACTGCCCCTATGTACAAGAATATAACTACTATAATACTGCCCCCTTTGTACAAGAATATAACAACTATAATACTGCCCCTATGTACAAGAATATAACTACTATAATACTGCTCCTATGTACAAGAATATAACTACTATAATACTGCCCCCTATATACAAGAATATAACTGCTATAACACTGCCCCTATGTACAAGAATATGACTACTATAATACTGCTCCCTATGTACAAGAATATAACTACTATAATACTGCTCCTATGTACAAGAATATAACTACTATAATACTGCTCCCATGTACAAGAATATAACTACTATAATACTGCTCCTATGTACAAGAATATAACTACTATAATACTGCTCCTATGTACAAGAATATAAATACTATAATACTGCTCCTATGTACAAGAATATAACTACTATAATACTGCTCCTATGTACAAGAATATAACTACTATAATACTGCTCCTATGTACAAGAATATAACTACTATAATACTGCCCCTATGTACAAGAATATAACTACTATAATACTGCCCCTATGTACAAGAATATAACTACTATAATACTGCCCCTATGTACAAGAATATAACTACTATAATACTGCTCCTATGTACAAGAATATAACTACTATAATACTGCTCCTATGTACAAGAATATAACTACTATAATACTGCTCCTATGTACAAGAATATAACTACTATAATACTGCCCCTATGTACAAGAATATAACTACTATAATACTGCCCCTATGTACAAGAATATAACTACTATAATACTGCTCCCATGTACAAGAATATAACTACTATAATACTGCCCCTATGTACAAGAATATAACTACTATAATACTGCCCCTATGTACAAGAATATAATTACTATAATACTGCTCCTATGTACAAGAATATAACTACTATAATACTGCTCCCATGTACAAGAATATAACTACTATAATACTGCTCCTATGTACAAGAATATAACTACTATAATACTGCTCCTATGTACAAGAATATAAATACTATAATACTGCCCCTATGTACAAGAATATAACTACTATAATACTGCCCCTATGTACAAGAATATAACTACTATAATACTGCCCCTATGTACAAGAATATAACTACTATAATACTGCCCCTATGTACAAGAATATAACTACTATAATACTGCTCCCATGTACAAGAATATAACTACTATAATACTGCTCCTATGTACAAGAATATAACTACTATAATACTGCCCCTATGTACAAGAATATAACTACTATAATACTGCCCCTATGTACAAGAATATAACTACTATAATACTGCTCCCATGTACAAGAATATAACTACTATAATACTGCCCCTATGTACAAGAATATAACTACTATAATACTGCCCCTATGTACAAGAATATAACTACTATAATACTACCCCTATGTACAAGAATATAACTACTATAATACTGCCCCTATGTACAAGAATATAACTACTATAATACTGCTCCCATGTACAAGAATATAACTACTATAATACTGCCCCTATGTACAAGAATATATCTACTATAATACTGCTCCTATGTACAAGAATATGACTACTATAATACTGCTCCTATGTACAAGAATATAACTACTATAATACTGCCCCTATGTACAAGAATATAACTACTATAATACTGCTCCTATGTACAAGAATATAAATACTATAATACTGCTCCTATGTACAAGAATATAACTACTATAATACTGCCCCTATGTACAAGAATATAACTACTATAATACTGCTCCTACGTACAAGAATATAACTACTATAATACTGCCCCTATGTACAAGAATATAACTACTATAATACTGCCCCTATGTACAAGAATATAACTACTATAATACTGCCCCTATGTACAAGAATATAAATACTATAATACTGCTCCTATGTACAAGAATATAACTACTATAATACTGCTCCCATGTACAAGAATATAACTACTATAATACTGCTCCTATGTACAAGAATATAACTACTATAATACTGCTCCTATGTACAAGAATATAAATACTATAATACTGCTCCTATGTACAAGAATATAACTACTATAATACTGCTCCTATGTACAAGAATATAACTACTATAATACTGCTCCTATGTACAAGAATATAACTACTATAATACTGCCCCTATGTACAAGAATATAACTACTATAATACTGCCCCTATGTACAAGAATATAACTACTATAATACTGCTCCCATGTACAAGAATATAACTACTATAATACTGCCCCTATGTACAAGAATATAACTACTATAATACTGCCCCTATGTACAGGAATATAACTACTATAATACTACCCCTATGTACAAGAATATAAATACTATAATACTGCTCTCTATGTACAAGAATATAACTACTATAATACTACCCCTATGTACAAGAATATAACTACTATAATACTGCTCCTATGTACAAGAATATAACTACTATAATACTGCTCCTATGTACAAGAATATAACTACTATAATACTGCTCCTATGTACAAGAATATAACTACTATAATATTGCTCCTATGTACAGGAATATAACTACTATAATACTGCCCCTATGTACAAGAATATAACTACTATAATACTGCTCCTATGTACAAGAATATAACTACTATAATACTGCTCCTATGTACAAGAATATAACTACTATAATACTGCTCCTATGTACAAGAATATAACTACTATAATACTGCCCCTATGTACAAGAATATAACTACTATAACACTGCCCCTATATACAAGAATATAACTACTATAATACTGCTCCTATGTACAGGAATATAACTACTATAATACTGCCCCTATGTACAAGAATATAACTACTATAATACTGCCCCTATGTGCAAGAATATAACTACTATAATACTGCTCCTATGTACAAGAATATAACTACTATAATTCTGCTCCTATGTACAAGAATATAACTACTATAATACTGCTCCTATGTACAGGAATATAACTACTATAATACTGCCCCTATGTACAAGAATATAACTACTATAATACTGCTCCTATGTATAAAGTATAGTGAGTATTATAATTTCTCTGATATATGATATTACTGAGAACTGTAGATAAACCTACAAAATTGTTACAGCAAACACTACGTTACCAGGAGTTACATTCTGTCCGGCTCTTCTCCTCTAGCTGTGGAGGTGTTTTCCATATTCATATTAATAGTGATATAAATCACAGCTACACCTCGTTATCTCGCCTCCATGTTCAGTACTAGTCAGCAGCGCTGTCAGATTACGTGAGATGAATACAAAGTAACACTGAAGTCCAAGATCCGGACAAATAAAGGCACTGTCAGCGATTTCCTCCAGGATTCTGCATCATCTCTTCCATAAGTGATGCTGACCGCTGCATCCAAAATCAGAATTCAACATGTATTTTCTGGATAAATGTTGGTTGGATGTTCTGTATCACAAAGGAGCTGTACAAGTATATAGTAGTATAAAAAGCTTAACTTTAAAAAAGTGGTTTTTCCAAATGAATCTAGTAAAAATCTAAGACAGGTAGCAATATTGTAGTTTTTATTTTTCTCGTTTCATGCTCGCATCCATTCTACAGCAGCGCGGTCTACTCTGAAACGTCAATCTCCTTCCTCTACTAAATCCTATTAAGGCATATGTGTTCACCCGCCCTTCTTCATTATGTAGTAATGTGGCCCATACTGGACCCCTCCCTGGTATATATGACCCCCATCCAGGTATACATGTCCTCCATCCTGGAATATATATCCCCCATCCTGGCATATATGTCCCCCATCCTAGTATATATTTCCCCCATCCTGGTATACATGTCCTTCATCATGGCATCCATGTCCCCCATCCTGGTATACATGTCCCCCATCCTGGTATACATGTCCCCCATCCTGGTATACATGTCCCCCATTCTGATATACATGTCCCCCATCCAGGTATACATGTCCCCCATTCTGGTATACATGTCCCCCATCCTGGTATACATGTCCTCCATCCTGGTATATATTTCCCCCATCCTGGTATACACGTCCCCCATCCTGGTATACATGTCCCCCATTCTGGTATACATGTCCCCCATCCTGGTATACATGTCCCCCATTCTGGTATACATGTCCCCCATCCTAGTATACATGTCCCCCATTCTGGTATACACGTCCCCCATCCTGGTATACATGTCCCCCATCCTGGTATACATGTCCCCCATCCTAGTATACATGTCCCCCATTCTGGTATACATGTCCCCCATCCTGGTATACATGTCCCCCATTCTGGTATACATGTCCCCCATCCTGGTATACATGTCCTCCATCCTGGTATATATTTCCCCCATCCTGGTATACACGTCCCCCATCCTGGTATACATGTCCCCCATCCTGGTATACATGTCCTCCATCCTGGTATATATTTCCCCCATCCTGGTATACACGTCCCCCATCCTGGTATACATGTCCCCCATTCTGGTATACATGTCCCCCATTCTGGTATACATGTCCCCCATTCTGGTATACATGTCCCCCATCCTGGTATACATGTCCCCCATCCTGGTATACATGTCCCCCATTCTGGTATACAAGTCCTCCATCCTGGTATACATTTCCCCCATCCTGGTATATATATCCACCATCCTGGTATACATGTCCCCCATCCTGGTATATACTGTATGTCCCCCATCCTGTTATATATCCCTCATCCTGGTATATATGTCCCCCATCCTGTTATATATCCCTCATCCTGGTATATATGTCCCCCATTCTGGTATACATGTCCCCCATCCTGGTATATATATATCCCCCATTCTGGTATATATCCCTCATCCTGGTATACATGTCCCCCATTCTGGTATACATGTCCCCCATCCTGGTATATATGTCCCCCATCCTGGTACATATATCCCCCATCCTGGTATATATGTCCCCATCCTGGACCCTTTTCTGGTATATATGTCCCCCGTTCTGACTCTGCATTCAAAACAAAATCTTCTCCCCTTTCTCCGCTTCCTCGCCGTGCGGTGTCATCTTCTGTAGCCAGTGCAGAGGCCAGCAGCGGACATCAGCATGCATGCTATGGAGACATAGGACGTCACTGCCGTGCAACTCCAATGCCTGGCCTGCTGACGTCAGCTGTTGGCCTCTGATTGGTCGGCGGTTTGTATTGCAGTGCAGAGAGCCCGAGGGTCCCTGTGCCGCAATACACTTCAACTGGATGTGCATCCATGGCCGCACATCCAGCTGAAGTAGGTGCTGGCATCGGTGGGCTCCCCTGCCACACTGTCCCAGTCGCACCCTCTGAGACTGCGATCATTACGTCCCTGGTATTCACCCTCTCCCATATGACTCCCGCCTCTGCTCTGGTCTCTGTCTTTTGGCTGCAGCAGTGACATCACGACTTCAGAGCACATGACCACCACCACCAGTTTATTTAAAAAAAATATGAAGCAACTTTGCCAATTGCCTTCATTAACCCCTTCTGTTGTGAATTAGACTTTTTTGGCTCCCTCTTGTGGTTACTAGTGATATGACTCTGGGATTTCCTTCCCTCAGTTTGCACCCAGCTGGGTCGTTACTTCAGGGGTGTTGCTATATAAACCTCCTGGAACCTTAGTCCAGTGCCTGGCATCGGTGTTATCAGACACATTCTGTTTGCTGGTCCTGGTTCGTGCAAAATTAAGCTAAGTCTTGTTTCTTTGTTTTTTGGGTTATTTGTTTGCTATCATTTTTGTCCAGCTTGTACTAAATGTGATTCCTGACCTTGCTGGAAGCTCTAGGGGGCCGGTGTTCTCCCCCCGGGCCGTTAGACGGTTCGTGGGTTCTTGAATTTCCAGTGTGGATATTTTTGATAGGATTTTTTGCTGACCATATAAGTTATCTTACTATATTCTGCTATTAGTTAGTGGGCCTCTCTTTGCTAAAAACCTAGTTCATTTCTTGCGTTTGTCTTTTCTTCTTACCTCACCGTTATTATTTGTGGGGGGCTTCTATCCAACTTTTGGGGTATTTCCTCTGGAGGCAAGAAAGGTCTTTCTTTTCCCTTCTAGGGGTAGTTAGCTCTCCGGCTGGCGCGAGACGTCTAGGACCAACGTAGGAACGTTCCCCGGCTGCTGGTATTTGTGGTGCTAGGATTAGTTATATGGTCAGCCCAGTTACCACTGCCCTATGAGCTGGTTTTCTGTATTTACAGACTTAGCATTATTCCTGAGACCCTCTGCCATTGGGGTCATAACACCCTTCCATCTGCAGCCAATTTTCCTTTTTATGCTTTTTTTTCCTCCACTTCTTCAAGGATCCAGAACTGTTTTTTATTACTATTTTTTTTTTCTATTTCAGTGGTTTCAAAAAGTTCTAACCTTTGTAAAAAAAAACAACTGTATATGTATATGTGTATATATATATATATATATATATATATATATATATATATATATACTGTATGTATGTTTTTCCTTTTTCCAATTCTTATAACTTTTTTATTTTTCCATCCATGTAGCTATATGAGGGCTCTTTTTTTTTTGCGAGCCGAATGGTATCTTGCAGTGGGACGAAGTTGTTGTATATACTATGTTTTGATTGTTTTTTACTGCGATTTTCTGTGTGCGCTGCGGTGACCCCCTAAAAAAACTCCGTCATTTAAATTTACCTTTCTTTATGATATTTCCCATATGGGTTAAACAATTTTTAGATTTTGACAGATCGCACTTTTATGGATGTGATGATACTAAATCTTCTTACTTTATTATTTAATATTTATTTACTTTTAACTGTGGAAAACGGGTGTGATTTGCACTTATGGGATTTTTTTTTCATTTTTTGAATACTTTTTAAAACTTTTTTTTAAACATTTTACTATATTTTTAAGTCCCCTTAGGGGACTTGAACCTGCGATCGTCAAGTATCTCGTACTGTATGTTGCAATATATCAGTAAGATAGCTGACATCTGCCTTCTAGGGAACTCCAAAGACCTGCACACATTCTTTGACAAAATAGTCACGGGGCAGGAAAGGGTTAAAATAATTTCCATTCATATTTGTTTACACAGTTCCCATGGTAACAGACTACAAACAAACCCCATGTAGTCTGATCCTGTAGTCAAACTTTATTTAATCAGTCTCCAACTTCTTACACTAACTTACTTTTACTCTGGAGAACAAGGAAGCGATAACAGCACCCACAATCCATGGCATCACCTTTTCCCAGTAGGCACCCAAAATCCTGAGCACCTATGATGTCATTGCCTGACTACCCCAATAATCATTGCCAGCACCAGGGCCGGATTTAAGAGGTGGGTGGCCTGGGGCCCATTTTGGAGGGAGGCCCATTTTTCAAGGTGCTGCATTATGTACCGCAAAAACACAAAATGAAACGAACGCAAGTTTATTTACAGAAATCATTTACGCAGAGTAATTTAAGTAAAATCATTCATTTTTACAATCCGGGCACTTTCCTTGATTTGTGTGCTGCAAAATCACTAATGATGTCACTAAAGTCCAATTCACGCAGTATATCTGACCTTGTCAACCCTTGAAGTCCTGAAAGGGCGTTAAGATTAAAATATGTACATACTGTATGTATGTATATTGTAGAAATTTGGGCTGTCTATATCAAAGACTGCTGCTGGGCTCTATATGTCAGAGGCTTCTGCTGGGCTGTATATGTATGAGAGGCTTCTGCTGGGCTGTATATGTCAGAGGCTTCTGCTGGGCTGTATATGTATGAGAGGCTTCTGCTGGACTGTATATATATGAGAGGCTTCTGCTGGGCTGTATATGTATGAGAGGCTTCTGCTGGGCTGTATATGTATGAGAGGCTTCTGCTGGACTGTATATATATGAGAGGCTTCTGCTGGGCTGTATATGTCAGAGGCTTCTGCTGGGCTGTATATGTATGAGAGGCTTCTGCTGGGCTGTATATGTATGAGAGGCTTCTGCTGAGCTCTATATGTCAGAGGCTTCTGCTGGGCTGTATATGTATGAGAGGCTTCTGCTGGGCTGTATATGTATGAGAGGCTTCTGCTGGGCTGTATATGTATGAGAGGCTTCTGCTGGGCTGTATATGTATGAGAGGCTTCTGCTGGACTGTATATATATGAGAGGCTTCTGCTGGGCTGTATATGTATGAGAGGCTTCTGCTGGGCTGTATATGTATGAGAGGCTTCTGCTAAGCTCTATATGTCAGAGGCTTCTGCTGGGCTGTATATGTATGAGAGGCTTCTGCTGGACTGTATATATATGAGAGGCTTCTGCTGGGCTCTATATGTATGAGAGGCTTCTGCTGGGCTGTATATGTATGAGAGGCTTCTGCTGGGCTGTATATGCATGAGAGGCTTCTGCTGGACTGTATATATATGAGAGGCTTCTGCTGGGCTGTATATGTATGAGAGGCTTCTGCTGGGCTGTATATGTATGAGAGGTTTCTGCTGAGCTCTATATGTCAGAGGCTTCTGCTGGGCTGTATATGTATGAGAGGCTGCTGCCGGGCTGTATATGTATGAGAGGCTTCTCCTGGGCTGTATATGTATGAGAGGCTTCTGCTGGGCTGTATATGTATGAGAGGCTTCTGCTGGGCTGTATATATATATGAGGGGCTTCTGCTGGGCTGTATATATATGAGGGGCTTCTGCTGGGCTCTATATGTCAGAGGCTTCTGCTGGGCTGTATATGTATGAGAGGCTTCTGCTGGGCTGTATATATCAGAGGCTGTTTACCTGTATATATCAGAGGCTATTGCTGTGCTGGCTGTATATGTATGAGAGGCTTCTGCTGGGCTGTATATGTATGAGAGGCTTCTGCTGGGCTGTATATATATGAGGGGGCTTCTGCTGGGCTGTATATATATGAGAGGCTTCTGCTGGGCTGTATATGTATATGAGGGGCTTCTGCTGAGCTGTATATGTATGAGAGGCTTTTGCTGAGCTGTATGTGTATGAGAGGCTTCTGCTCGGCTGTATATATATATATGAGGGGCTTCTGCTGGGCTGTATATGTATGAGAGGCTTCTGCTGGGCTGTATATATATATATATATATATATATATATATATATCAGGGGCTTCTGCTGGGCTGTATAGGTATGAGAGGCTTCTGCTGGGCTGTATATGTATGAGAGGCTTCTGCTGGGCTGTATATATATGAGTATATCTGACCTTGTCAACCCTTGAAGTCCTGAAAGGGCGTTAAGATTAAAATATGTACATACTGTATGTATGTATATTGTAGAAATTTGGGCTGTCTATATCAAAGACTGCTGCTGGGCTCTATATGTCAGAGGCTTCTGCTGGGCTGTATATGTATGAGAGGCTTCTGCTGGGCTGTATATGTCAGAGGCTTCTGCTGGGCTGTATATGTATGAGAGGCTTCTGCTGGACTGTATATATATGAGCGGCTTCTGCTGGGCTGTATATGTATGAGAGGCTTCTGCTGGGCTGTATATGTCAGAGGCTTCTGCTGGGCTGTATATGTATGAGAGGCTTCTGCTGGGCTGTATATGTATGAGAGGCTTCTGCTGGGCTGTATATGTATGAGAGGCTTCTGCTGGACTGTATATATATGAGAGGCTTCTGCTGGGCTGTATATGTATGAGAGGCTTCTGCTGGGCTGTATATGTATGAGAGGCTTCTGCTGAGCTCTATATGTCAGAGGCTTCTGCTGGGCTGTATATGTATGAGAGGCTTCTGCTGGACTGTATATATATGAGAGGCTTCTGCTGGGCTGTATATGTATGAGAGGCTTCTGCTGGGCTGTATATGTATGAGAGGCTTCTGCTGGGCTGTATATGCATGAGAGGCTTCTGTTGGACTGTATATATATGAGAGGCTTCTGCTGGGCTGTATATGTATGAGAGGCTTCTGCTGGGCTGTATATGTATGAGAGGCTTCTGCTGAATTCTATATGTCAGAGGCTTCTGCTGGGCTGTATATGTATGAGAGGCTTCTGCTGAGCTCTATATGTCAGAGGCTTCTGCTGGGCTGTATATGTGTTATGGTTCTCAATGGCAAGAGAACATAGCCCAGCAAACATACGAACTAGCTCTTGGAAGGATGGAAACTAAACTGACCATGAACTAAACCTGCCGCACAACTAACAGTAGCCGGGTAGCGTAGCCTGCGTTTTATCCCTAGACGCCCAGCGCCGGCCGGAGGACTAACTAATCCTGGCAGAGGAAAATATAGTCCTGGCTCACTTCTAGAGAAATTTCCCCGAAAGGCAGACAGAGGCCCCCACAAATATTGGCGGTGATTTTAGATGAAATGACAAACGTAGTATGAAAATAGGTTTAGCAAAATTGAGGTCCGCTTACTAGATAGCAGGAAGACAAAAAGGGCACTTTCATGGTCAGCTGAAAACCCTATCAAAATACCATCCTGAAATTACTTTAAGACTCTAGTATTAACTCATAACATCAGAGTGGCAATTTCAGATCACAAGAGCTTTCCAGACACAGAAACGAAACTACAGCTGTGAACTGGAACAAAATACAAAAACAAACAAGGACTAAGTCCAACTTAGCTGGGAGTTGTCTAGCAGCAGGAACATGCACAGAAAGGCTTCTGATTACAATGTTGACCGGCATGGAAGTGACAGAGGAGCAAGGTTAAATAGCGACTCCCACATCCTGATGGAAACAGGTGAACAGAGAGGATGATGCACACCAGTTCAATTCCACCAGTGGCCACCGGGGGAGCCCAAA
Organism: Ranitomeya variabilis; assembly: GCF_051348905.1. Lineage (NCBI taxonomy): Eukaryota > Metazoa > Chordata > Amphibia > Anura > Dendrobatidae > Ranitomeya > Ranitomeya variabilis. Next base: position 754,261,340 of record NC_135234.1, on the reverse strand, counting down.
ATCCAATTTCACAACAGTACCCCCCCCTCAAGGAGGGGGCACCGAACCCTCACCAGAACCACCAGGGCGATCAGGATGAGCCCTATGAAAGGCACGGACCAAATCGGAGGCATGAACATCAGAGGCAGTCACCCAAGAATTATCCTCCTGACCGTATCCCTTCCATTTGACCAGATACTGGAGTTTCCGTCTGGAAACACGGGAGTCCAAGATTTTTTCCACAACGTACTCCAACTCGCCCTCAACCAACACCGGAGCAGGAGGCTCAACGGAAGGCACAACCGGTACCTCATACCTGCGCAATAATGACCGATGAAAAACATTATGAATAGAAAAAGATGCAGGGAGGTCCAAACGGAAGGACACAGGGTTAAGAATCTCCAATATCTTGTACGGGCCGATGAACCGAGGCTTAAACTTGGGAGAAGAAACCCTCATAGGGACAAAACGAGAAGACAACCACACCAAGTCCCCAACACAAAGCCGAGGACCAACCCGACGCCGGCGGTTGGCAAAAAGCTGAGTCTTCTCCTGGGACAACTTCAAATTGTCCACTACCTGCCCCCAAATCCGATGCAACCTCTCCACCACAGCATCCACTCCAGGACAATCCGAAGACTCCACCTGACCAGAAGAAAATCGAGGATGAAACCCCGAATTACAGAAAAAGGGAGACACCAAGGTGGCAGAACTGGCCCGATTATTGAGGGCAAACTCCGCTAAAGGCAAAAAAGCAACCCAATCATCCTGATCTGCAGACACAAAACACCTCAAATATGTCTCCAAGGTCTGATTCGTCCGCTCGGTCTGGCCATTAGTCTGAGGATGGAAAGCAGACGAGAAAGACAAATCTATGCCCATCCTAGCACAGAATGCTCGCCAAAATCTAGACACGAATTGGGTACCTCTGTCAGAAACGATATTCTCCGGAATACCATGCAAACGGACCACATTTTGAAAAAACAGAGGAACCAACTCGGAAGAAGAAGGCAACTTAGGCAGGGGAACCAAATGGACCATCTTAGAGAAACGATCACACACCACCCAGATGACAGACATCTTCTGAGAAACAGGAAGATCCGAAATAAAATCCATCGAGATGTGCGTCCAGGGCCTCTTCGGGATAGGCAAGGGCAACAACAATCCACTAGCCCGAGAACAACAAGGCTTGGCCCGAGCACAAACGTCACAAGACTGCACGAAGCCTCGCACATCTCGAGACAGGGAAGGCCACCAGAAGGACCTTGCCACCAAATCCCTGGTACCAAAGATTCCAGGATGACCTGCCAACGCAGAAGAATGAACCTCAGAAATGACTTTACTGGTCCAATCATCAGGAACAAACAGTCTACCAGGTGGGCAACGATCAGGTCTATCCGCCTGAAACTCCTGCAAGGCCCGCCGCAGGTCTGGAGAAACGGCAGACAATATCACTCCATCCTTAAGGATACCTGTAGGTTCAGAATTACCAGGGGAGTCAGGCTCAAAACTCCTAGAAAGGGCATCCGCCTTAACATTCTTAGAACCCGGCAGGTAGGACACCACAAAATTAAACCGAGAGAAAAACAACGACCAGCGCGCCTGTCTAGGATTCAGGCGTCTGGCGGACTCAAGATAAATTAGATTTTTGTGGTCAGTCAATACCACCACCTGATGTCTAGCCCCCTCAAGCCAATGACGCCACTCCTCAAAAGCCCACTTCATGGCCAAAAGCTCCCGATTCCCAACATCATAATTCCGCTCGGCGGGCGAAAATTTACGCGAGAAAAAAGCACAAGGTCTCATCACGGAGCAATCGGAACTTCTCTGCGACAAAACCGCCCCAGCTCCGATTTCAGAAGCGTCGACCTCAACCTGAAAAGGAAGAGCAACATCAGGCTGACGCAACACAGGGGCGGAAGAAAAGCGGCGCTTAAGCTCCCGAAAGGCCTCCACAGCAGCAGGGGACCAATCAGCAACATCAGCACCCTTCTTAGTCAAATCAGTCAATGGTTTAACAACATCAGAAAAAACAGCAATAAATCGACGATAAAAGTTAGCAAAGCCCAAAAATTTCTGAAGACTCTTAAGAGAAGAGGGTTGCGTCCAATCACAAATAGCCTGAACCTTGACAGGATCCATCTCGATGGAAGAGGGGGAAAAAATATATCCCAAAAAAGAAATCTTTTGAACCCCAAAAACGCACTTAGAACCCTTCACACACAAGGAATTAGACCGCAAAACCTGAAAAACCCTCCTGACCTGCTGGACATGAGAGTCCCAGTCATCCGAAAAAATCAAAATATCATCCAGATACACAATCATAAATTTATCCAAATAATCACGGAAAATGTCATGCATAAAGGACTGAAAGACTGAAGGGGCATTTGAAAGACCAAAAGGCATCACCAAATACTCAAAGTGGCCCTCGGGCGTATTAAATGCGGTTTTCCACTCATCCCCCTGCTTAATTCGCACCAAATTATACGCCCCACGAAGATCTATCTTAGAGAACCACTTGGCCCCCTTTATGCGAGCAAACAAATCAGTCAGCAGTGGCAACGGATATTGATATTTAACCGTGATTTTATTCAAAAGCCGATAATCAATGCACGGCCTCAAAGAGCCATCTTTCTTAGCCACAAAGAAAAAACCGGCTCCTAAGGGAGATGACGAAGGACGAATATGTCCCTTTTCCAAGGACTCCTTTATATATTCTCGCATAGCAGCATGTTCAGGCACAGACAGATTAAATAAACGACCCTTAGGGTATTTACTACCCGGAATCAAATCTATGGCACAATCGCACTCCCGGTGCGGAGGTAATGAACCAAGCTTAGGTTCTTCAAAAACGTCACGATATTCAGTCAAGAATTCAGGAATCTCAGAGGGAATAGATGATAAAATGGAAACCACAGGTATGTCCCCATGCATCCCCTTACATCCCCAGCTTAACACAGACATAGCGTTCCAGTCAAGGACTGGGTTATGAGATTGCAGCCATGGCAATCCAAGCACCAACACATCATGTAGGTTATACAGCACAAGAAAGCGAATAATCTCCTGGTGATCCGGATTAATCCGCATAGTTACTTGTGTCCAGTATTGTGGTTTATTGCTAGCCAATGGGGTGGAGTCAATCCCCTTCAGGGGTATAGGAGTTTCAAGAGGCTCCAAATCATACCCACAGCGTTTGGCAAAGGACCAATCCATAAGACTCAAAGCGGCACCAGAGTCGACATAGGCATCCGCGGTAATAGATGATAAAGAACAAATCAGGGTCACAGATAGAATAAACTTAGACTGTAAAGTGCCAATTGAAACAGACTTATCAAGCTTCTTAGTACGCTTAGAGCATGCTGATATAACATGAGTTGAATCACCGCAATAGAAGCACAACCCATTTTTTCGTCTAAAATTCTGCCGTTCACTTCTGGACAGAACTCTATCACATTGCATATTCTCTGGCGTCTTCTCAGTAGACACCGCCAAATGGTGCACAGGTTTGCGCTCCCGCAGACGCCTATCGATCTGGATAGCCATTGTCATGGACTCATTCAGACCCGCAGGCACAGGGAACCCCACCATAACATCCTTAATGGCATCAGAGAGACCCTCTCTGAAATTCGCCGCCAGGGCGCACTCATTCCACTGAGTAAGCACAGCCCATTTACGGAATTTCTGGCAGTATATTTCAGCTTCGTCTTGCCCCTGAGATAGGGACATCAAGGCCTTTTCCGCCTGAAGTTCTAACTGAGGTTCCTCATAAAGCAACCCCAAGGCCAGAAAAAATGCATCCACATTGAGCAACGCAGGATCCCCTGGAGCCAACGCAAAAGCCCAATCCTGAGGTTCGCCCCGGAGCAAAGAAATCACAATCCTGACCTGCTGAGCAGGATCTCCAGCAGAGCAAGATTTCAGGGACAAAAACAACTTGCAATTATTTTTGAAATTTTGAAAGCAAGATCTATTCCCCGAGAAAAATTCAGGCAAAGGAATTCTAGGTTCGGATATAGGAACATGAACAACAAAATCTTGTAAATTTTGAACTTTCGTGGTGAGATTATTCAAACCTGCAGCTAAACTCTGAATATCCATTTTAAACAGGTGAACACAGAGCCATTCCAGGATTAGAAGGAGAGAGAGAGAGAAAGGCTGCAATATAGGCAGACTTGCAAGAGATTCAATTACAAGCACACTCAGAACTGAGGAAAAAAAAAAAAAAAAAAAATCTTCAGCAGACTTCTCTTTTCTCTCCTTTCTCTGTCAATTAATTTAACCCTTTTAGGCCGGTCAAACTGTTATGGTTCTCAATGGCAAGAGAACATAGCCCAGCAAACATACGAACTAGCTCTTGGAAGGATGGAAACTAAACTGACCATGAACTAAACCTGCCGCACAACTAACAGTAGCCGGGTAGCGTAGCCTGCGTTTTATCCCTAGACGCCCAGCGCCGGCCGGAGGACTAACTAATCCTGGCAGAGGAAAATATAGTCCTGGCTCACCTCTAGAGAAATTTCCCCGAAAGGCAGACAGAGGCCCCCACAAATATTGGCGGTGATTTTAGATGAAATGACAAACGTAGTATGAAAATAGGTTTAGCAAAATTGAGGTCCGCTTACTAGATAGCAGGAAGACAGAAAGGGCACTTTCATGGTCAGCTGAAAACCCTATCAAAATACCATCCTGAAATTACTTTAAGACTCTAGTATTAACTCATAACATCAGAGTGGCAATTTCAGATCACAAGAGCTTTCCAGACACAGAAACGAAACTACAGCTGTGAACTGGAACAAAATACAAAAACAAACAAGGACTAAGTCCAACTTAGCTGGGAGTTGTCTAGCAGCAGGAACATGCACAGAAAGGCTTCTGATTACAATGTTGACCGGCATGGAAGTGACAGAGGAGCAAGGTTAAATAGCGACTCCCACATCCTGATGGAAACAGGTGAACAGAGAGGATGATGCACACCAGTTCAATTCCACCAGTGGCCACCGGGGGAGCCCAAAATCCAATTTCACAACATATATGTATGAGAGGCTGCTGCCGGGCTGTATATGTATGAGAGGCTTCTCCTGGGCTGTATATGTATGAGAAGCTTCTGCTGGGCTGTATATATATATGAGGGGCTTCTGCTGGGCTGTATATATATGAGGGGCTTCTGCTGGGCTCTATATGTCAGAGGCTTCTGCTGGGCTGTATATGTATGAGAGGCTTCTGCTGGGCTGTATATATCAGAGGCTGTTTACCTGTATATATCAGAGGCTAATGCTGTGCTGGCTGTATATGTATGAGAGGCTTCTGCTGGGCTGTATATGTATGAGAGGCTTCTGCTGGGCTGTATATATATGAGGGGCTTTTGCTGAGCTGTATGTGTATGAGAGGCTTCTGCTCGGCTGTATATATATATATATATATATGAGGGGCTTCTGCTGGGCTGTATATGTATGAGAGGCTTCTGCTGGGCTGTATATATATATATATATATATATATATATATCAGGGGCTTCTGCTGGGCTGTATAGGTATGAGAGGCTTCTGCTGGGCTGTATATGTATGAGAGGCTTCTGCTGGGCTGTATATATATGAGGGGCTTCTGCTGGGCTGTATATGTATGAGGGGCTTCTGCTGGGCTGTATATATATATATATATATGAGGGGCTTCTGCTGGGCTGTATATATATATGAGGGGCTTCTGCTGGGCTGTATATATATATATATTTATATATATAGGGCTGCTGCTGGGCTGTATATATTAGAAGCTGCTGTTGGGCTGTATATATCAGAGGCTCTTACTGTGCTGGCTGTATATAGAATAGAGGCTGAGGGGCTGTATAGAGTGTATACACAGCACTATACTGTAAACAGGTCCACACTATATACATACAGTATACACAGACACACTGTAATGCAGGATATAGTGTGGACCTGTATATACAGTATGGTACTGTGTAGGACAGGAGCTGCAAGAAAGATACACACACAGACAGAAACAGACACACACACAGACAGACAGACATAGACACACACAGACACAGATCATACTCACCCACTGCGACACTGTGAAGATTGAACCACTTCACCTCTGGATCTTCAGTGACTGAAGATCCAGAGTGAAGTACTGCCAGTGGCGTATCTAGGGGGGGGGGGGCAGTCGGGGCACTTGCCCCGGGCGCAGCCGGCAGGGGGGCGCAGTCGGGCCGCCTAATTCGGCGGTCCGCAGTGTCTCCCCCGGCGGCTGCATTCTGCCGCCCCCGGTCTGGGAGTCAGCTGTTCTCTGTGCCGACTGTCAAGCTGACAGCCGGCACAGAGAAGCTTCAGAGCGCCGGCTCCCAACGTGTGCAGAGGTGGAGGGGGGCTCCTGCAGGGTGGCTGCGGTGGGCAGGGAGAAATCCCTGCAGCTCCGCTGCCCAGCGATCTGTCTTCCTGTTTCCTCTTGCTTCCTCTCACACAGACGCGCCGCTGGATGACGTCATCATTTAGCGGCCGGCTGTGTCAGAGGAAGGCGATGAGATGCTGCGGCAGAGCGCGAGGAGAGGTGAGAGGTGTGTGAATGTGTGTGTGAGAATGTGTGTGTGAGAATGTGTGTGTGTGTGTATGTGTGTGAGTGTGTATGTGTGTATGAATGTGTGTGAATGTGTGAATGTGTGTGTGTGAATGTGTGTGTGAGAATGTGTGTGTGATAATGTGTGTGTGATAATGTGTGTGTGTGAGTGTGTGTGTGTGTGTATCTGTGTGTGAATGTGTGTGTGTGAATGTGTGTGAGTGTGTATGTGTGTGACTGTGTGTGTGAATGTGTGTGTGAATGTGTGTGTGTGTGAATGTGTGTGAATGTGTGTGTGTGAATGTGTGTATGTGAGTGTGTGTATGTGTGTGTGTATGTGAGTGTGTGTATATGTGTGTATGTGAGTGTGTGTATGTGTGTGTGTATGTGTGTGTATGTGAGTGTGTGTATATGTGTGTGTGTGAATGTGTGTATGTGTGTGTGTGTGGCTCAGTATTGGGGGTGTGTGTGTATCGCGCTGCAGGGGAATGTGCAGAGAAGTGAATGGTGTGTGTGTGGGGGGAGGAGAGGGCAATGATGGGGCTGACGGGGAGAGTGCAATGATGGGGATGGTGGAGGAGGAGAGGACAATGATGGGGCTGACAGGGGGCATATGTCCTTGGGAGGGGGGGCTGTGCCAAAATGAATTCTTGCCCCGGGTGCCAGAAACGCTAGATACACCTCTGAGTCCTGCCGCGCTCCGCAGTGGAGAATCCTCTTCTCGCGCCGACATCGTGGCTCCACCTCCTTCCTCGAAGGTAGCTGAACAAGCTCTCATCTGACCTAACCCGAGGGAGCGATCATATAGCTGAATAGGTAGGGCCTAGAAGCTTCTGTTGGGATTGGAGAAGGCTGCCGCATGCCATAAGCTAAGCATTAGGTACAGGGAGGGTACTAAGGAAGTCAGGCTAGGCTAGCCAGGTCAGTGGATGCTGATGCAGGTCAGGTGCCATGATTCTGCCGCTCTGCGCCAGCCACTGAGATGTACGACCATAGCCAGGTCCCTACACTTTCAATAGTTTCTCTTTTGTTAAATGTTCCTTATCATTAGAAGCGGTTCACAGCAAAGAGACGTGTGTTTTACATGTTTTGAGATATTTATCCCTATATTGGTGGGAGGCCTCTGCTTGGTGGGTGGCCCAGGGCCCGGGCCCCCTTGGGCCCCCCCCCTAAATCCGGGCCTGGCCAGCACGCATTCCTCTTTCCTTCTTAGACATCTGTTCCAGCACAGAACCCCCTAACACATACATAGCAGATGATTACTAACATGCAAAAGGCCATATACCAAAAAAGGGAGATCACAAAGACTCCTATGACATTATCAACTTGCTGATGGTTTCCCTTTGACATCATTTTTTTCTAGTTTTTTTTTTCTAAGTACCTGAAATGCCGGTGCTAGAAAATAACAAAGAACAACTCCGGTGTTACAAGGTAAATGTCAAAGCAGTACACTTGTAAAAATGAATTAATTAATTCTCTATACAACATTTGTTTTGACGAATCGGTGGAGGCCGAAAAAGACGTGTTAGTGATATAATACTGTAATATATCTTCTTAGCAGGTCAAGGTATAATTTTCTGAGACAAAGCTCCAAAGCCTCTGCACAGACATAAAATGAAATAATGCATTTCTGCCTACCTGCAGCCACCACTAGAGGGAGCACAAGAGAGAACAGTATGCTGAATTATGAATGTATGCAGTGAGCTCCCCCTAGTGGTCTATAAAAAAAATAAAAATAATAACAATGATTTAAAAAAAAGTAGGCATTCATTTTTAATCCATGAGACGAACCTTTAGAGGTGATATGTGTGATTGCATCACATAGCCATGGACATTTTCTATTTGGGACAAGTTCTTCTCGGACACGTGGACGAGCTCAGGACCTTTCATGTCATGGGTTAGTCTTGGCAAGGAATGGTCATGCGGAGGGGTGTCCTCATCTTGATAACGATATTTCTGGGAGATAAAAAAGAGAAGAGCATAAGCTCAAAACCCACTGTGACTGTCATCAGTTATTTCCAAATTATAGTACAATCCGACTAATGACCGAGGGTCTGGAATAGCCACTACCCTCTTTATTTAGTTCATTAGTTCTTCTTATTGATTATTTATTTTCAATATTTAGCAAAATATCCACTTTTGCTACAAGGAAACCATCAGCAAGCTGTTGTTGATGGATCTGTAGTTATTATAAGTTCTGCTCTGGATAGTCTTAGGGTCTTTTCAACACAGGATCTTATAAATGAATAATAAAATGAAGATCCCTGACCCTCATATTGACCCTCATATTGATTCCCCAGGGTTGAACCAGTATTTACTCATGGTTTCCATTAATTCTAGTGTATACATACAATTTTGTGCCACCTCATAGGTATACATTACATAAAATATTATGTATTATAGTGAAGTGATATACAGCACTGCGCTCACATTTACGGCAAAAACTGCTATTTTGTATTTATATGTAGTGTGTGACGTTCTTCACCTTACCACTAGATGGCGACCTATGCAACTACGTTTTTCCAGCTGCTAACACGTATCAGTTAGCGCCACGTAAAAGTATATATGTTTTTTTTTGCCTCCCATAAGACCAAAAAATTAAGACATGTAGCATGTGAGTGTATACCGTATATATATATATATATATATATATATATATATATATATATACATATATATATATATACAATTTACATTTTACTCAAAAATGTACCTATAAAGACAAAAATCATACAAACTGAACATTTTGCAGTGGTCTCTTAATTTTTGCCAGAGCTGTATATTGTGAGGCAGTGACTCATGTCACAGGTAGGGGGCGCTGTGTGTTCTCCCCAGGTTGTGCATGGAGACGGATGAAGTCCATAGGTGTGCATGGGAGTCACAGATTTCCTATCCGGGTTTTCCATGTGGATGAAAGAAACAGGTTTGTTTGCTAAAAACCATGCAGTAAGGGGTGTGGGAGTGTCAGGTGTTGTCGGTGTCAGTCTGGTGTGTGCTGTTGCGCAGAGCAGAGGCCTGCAGAGTGCTGGCTGAGTGCATGGAGGCACGGGCCAGTGGAGCCAGCAGCTATGGCAGCTGAATAGCCTGGCACCCGCAGCGTACACAGTAATGCAAGTCGTCCATGGTACTGGTCTCGGATGTGGACAGTCCTGTGCCTGGAGGTGGATGTCCTGTGCCCGAAGGAGTCGGATGTGGACAGTCCTGTGCCCGGAGGTGGATGTCCTGTGCCTGAAAGAGGACTGGCATGTGTAATGATTGCAAACAGGTGGATATGGTGCCCGGCTGCTATCCGGAGGATATCCTGGGCTGTGTACGGCTGTGTGAGTAAAGAGTCTGTGATACAGCGGTGCAGGACACCCACAGGAACTAGTCAGAGGAGGACTGGTGTGTGTCGTGTCTGCAACATGTGAAGCTGTGTTTGGAGACTGTAATATGGCGTGCGGTCGCCCCACGGATACTAGACAAGGAGAGGTCCGGCGTGTTTAGGGACTGCAATCTAAAAGCCATATGATGTGTAGTGCTATGAAAAGGGCACTGAGACGAGATGCAACTGTGTGTATTGAACTTTGATGACTATAAAATGCAATGCACCTTTATGTGTGAAGTAACACATTAAAGAGACTTTTGTGTTTGAACTTTGTGGGTCACTGCCTCTTCACTGCGTACGGTGCTAGTGCAGCATTATATACATATATATACATATACACAGGTGCATCTCACAATATTAGAATATCATGAAAAAGGGGTGATAAATGTATGATGGACTGAGTTCCGATCAATTGGGGGCCCACATAGAGTGCGAGAGAGTCCAAAATGACTCTGTATGAGTGGAGCATTGGTGCTCATACTCAACCACCAATTAATTCACTTTTTCTGGGATTCTCCATCAGTCCCAGAGAAGTGAATGGAGCGCTGATAACACTTGCACGCCTCTGCTCCATTCACACAGAAGACTTTGGGATTCCTCTTCTCCAGATCAGTAGGGATCCTATTGGTTGGATCCCCAATTATCATTTATTAAACATTTATTGCCAATCCATTAGAAAATATATCTACGAGTAAATTGAACATAATGGCCGAATGCAGCTTTAAATATTTGCTGCACCTAAACATAATTTTCACAGTTGTTATGCCGCTATCTCTCCACTAGATGTCGCCCTAAATGCATAGAATCTCAGACAGCTGATGCTATAGTGATACATTATCCCGCCTGTGATGTCACGGACTCAAGATAGTAATACATTACTAGTTGTTCAGGGTTTCGGGCCGGCCTTTTGTTGGACGGTGTCCTGTGCATTCTTTCTTATGGTATAAGGTCATACAGGGTAGAAAAAAATATAAGTCTAATTATATAGCCATTCATTGTAGTAAGCCTCATACCCTAATCACGGACATGCATTGAGGGTATACGGAGCTGCCACCAATCACGCAATGCATATATAATATACTGTACAGTGCCTAATTAGCAGAGGCGTACAATGCCAATATAAAAAAACACAGTACTCTAATAATACCGCCATATAGTGACCAAATAATAGTTCCGTACATAAGGTAAACTAATAAAAGTGCTATATAGTGTACAAATAATACTTGTATACAATTAGTATTGAGAATCATAGCGTACGCAAGCCTTAGGCGACAGGCCACATGAAGAACCCACTTCGGCAGGAGCAGCAATGGGCCCTTTTCACTAAGGCCAACGCTGTCTGGGTGGCAGATTATACTTTAACAATTCCGAAAAACAATAATGTGACACTTAGTTTAGTGATAAAAGTAATGTAATAATAGCAAAATAATAAACTAAAAAATTAATGTAACAAGAAATATAGTGTAACGGGAAATTTTTATGCCAAAAATGTGTTTAGAACAGAAAACACGAAGACCATGTTATCCGGGTACTGGACAATTAAAGAGTTATTATTTCCCATCTTCATGGATGGGTATTGTTGGACAGAGATTGTAAAACTGAGCAATTTGGCAATTTACTTCTTAAAAATTGCAGCTGTTTTCGAGATATTAACACTTTTGTTTGCAGCTTGTTGCCTAGGAGACCGACCACCACTGCGGTATAGCTTTTGAGCATTGCACTGAAGCTGGTCAAGATTAGGAGGTAACATTGTGCTCACGTGATCCTGGTCAGCGTCAAAACAGCAAGTACAAGCTCTATAGAAAAGAAATTGTAAGCACTATTCATATACTGCTGTCTAGCAGGGTGGTAGGTCTCCAAGGCAACGAGCTGTAAACAAAAGTCATCAGCTATTGTGAATGGTGGATCCTGTGTTATCTACTGTATATAGAGGTGTTATCAGTCATTGTACAGGAGGAGGGTGTGAGCTGTGACATCACCTATTGTGAATGGTGGATCCTGTGTTATCTGCTGTATATAGAGGAGTTATCAGTCATTGTACAGGAGGAGGTGAGCTGTGACATCACCTATTGTGAATGGTGGATCCTGTGTTCTCTACTGTATATAGAGGTGTTATCAGTCATTGTACAGGAGGAGGAGGTGAGCTGTGACATCACCTATTGTGAATGGTGGATCCTGTGTTATCTACTGTATATAGAGGTGTTATCAGTAATTGTACAGGAGGAGGAAGTGAGCTGTGACATCACCTATTGTGAATGGTGGATCCTGTGTTATCTGCTGTATATAGAGGAGTTATCAGTCATTGTACAGGAGGAGGAGGTGAGCTGTGACATCACCTATTGTGAATGGTGGATCCTGTGTTATCTACTGTATATAGAGGTGTTATCAGTCATTGTACAGGAGGAGGAGGTGAGCTGTGACATCACCTATTGTGAATGGTGGATCCTGTGTTATCTGCTGTATATAGAGGAGTTATCAGTCATTGTACAGGAGGAGGAGGTGAGCTGTGACATCACCTATTGTGAATGATGGATCCTGTGTTATCTACTGTATATAGAGGTGTTATCAGTCATTGTACAGGAGGAGGTGAGCTGTGACATCACCTATTGTGAATGGTGGATCCTGTGTTATCTACTGTATATAGAGGTGTTATCAGTCATTGTACAGGAGGAGGAGGTGAGCTGTGACATCACCTATTGTGAATGGTGGATCCTGTGTTATCTGCTGTATATAGAGGAGTTATCAGTCATTGTACAGGAGGAGGAGGTGAGCTGTGACATCACCTATTGTGAATGGTGGATCCTGTGTTATCTTCTGTATATAGAGGTTTATCAGTCATTGTACAGGAGGAGGAGGTGAGCTGTGACATCACCTATTGTGAATGGTGGATCCTGTGTTCTCTACTGTATATAGAGGTGTTATCAGTAATTGTACAGGAGAAGGAAGTGAGCTGTGACATCACCTATTGTGAATGGTGGATCCTGTGTTATCTTCTGTATACAGAGGTGTTATCAGTCATTGTACAGGAGGGGAGGTGAGCTGTGACATCACCTACTGTGAATGGTGGATCCTGTGTTATCTACTGTATATAGAGGTGTCATCAGTGATTGTACAGGAGGAGGAGGTGAGCTGTGACATCACCTATTGTGAATGGTGGATCCTGTGTTATCTTCTGTATACAGAGGTGTTATCAGTCATTGTACAGGAGGGGAGGGGAGCTGTGACATCACCTATTGTGAATGGTGGATCCTGTGTTATCTACTGTATATAGAGGTGTTATTAGTCATTGTACAGGAGGAGGAGGTGAGCTGTGACATCACCTATTGTGAATGGTGGATCCTGTGTTCTCTACTGTATATAGAGGTGTTATCAGTAATTGTACAAGAGGAGGAGGTGAGCTGTGACATCACCCATTGTGAATGATGGATCGTGTGTTCTCTACTGTATATAGAGGTGTTATCAGTCATTGTACAGGAGGAGGAGGTGAGCTGTGATATCACCTATTGTGAATGGTGGATCCTGTGTTATCTACTGTATATAGAGGTGTTATCAGTCATTGTACAGGTGGAGGAGGTGAGCTGTGATATTACATATTGTGAATGGTGGATCCTGTGTTATCTATTGTATATAGAGGTGTTATCAGTCATTGTACAGGAGGAGGTGAGCTGTGACATCAGCTATGGTGGATCCTGTGTTATCTACTGTATATAGAGGTGATATCAATCATTGTACAGGAGGAGGAGGTGAGCTGTGACATCACCTATTGTGAATGGTAGATCCTGTGTTATCTACTGTATATAGAGGTGTTATCAGTCATTGTACAAGAGGAGGAGGTGAGCTGTGACATCCCCTATTTTGAATGGTGGATCCTGTGTTATCTACTGTATATAGAGGTGTTATCAGTCATTGTACAGGAGGAGGAGGTGAGCTGTGACATCCCCTATTTTGAATGGTGGATCCTGTGTTATCTACTGTATAGAGAGGTGTTATCAGTCATTGTACAGGAGGAGGTGAGCTGTGATATCACCTATTGTGAATGGTGGATCCTGTGTTATCTACTGTATAGAGATGTGTTATTAGTCATTGTACAGGAGGAGGAGGTGAGCTGTGATATCACCTAACAGAGCTGTAAACAGGAGCAGCATAATACTGGAGGGCAGTGCTGGATTAAACTCTCCCATTCTCACATACTACCACACAGTACAATTGGGATCACCCACATATTACAGCCATACTCTGCCTATATAATAGCTCTATACCAGTGCTTAAATTAACAATTGTATACAGGCACACATATGTTGATGCTGATACATCAGGGCTTTGTGGTTAGTAGGGTTGAGCGACTTTCATTTTTTTAAGATCGAGTCGGGTTTTGTGAAACCCGATTTTGTCCAGAGTCGAGTCGAGTGCAGTCGGCCGATTATCGCTAAAAGTCGGGGATCGACCGAAACACGAAACCCAATGCAAGTCAATGGGGAAGCATAGTCGGCAGTGAGTGGAGGCCAGGAAAACACCTACAGTGCCCATTTTAATGCCAAAAACATCCATTCTTGTTTCTGAAGCTTGTCAATCTTAATTAACTTTATAATAATAGTTGGGCATAGGGAATTGGGGGTCATTTGGCAAAAGTTGTGGGGGGAGTAGGGCCGGCTCAAGTTTTTCGTGGGCCCAGGAAATGCGGACTACGTCACGGCGGTGTTGCAGGGAAAGGTAAGTATTTCAACGTTGCAAGTGCTGTGATCCTGAGCAAGCAGGGGGGGCCCACTCGTTCGCATTGGCACTGGCACAGGGCCCCTCAAAGTACAGCGATGTGTGTTTGCATGGCGGGGGCGCCTCCCACCAGCAGCGACACTTTTGCGTACTCTGAGGGGCCCTGTGCCAGTGACGTCGCCAATAAGTATGCCCCCCCACCTGATGAAGGAACCTGCACTTTCATCTGCACCTTCCTCTTTGTCCCTGTGTAAGGTGGTATAACATGCGGGAAGGGGAACCTGACTTTCAGCAGGGTCAGATTCTGGCTGTGTAGAGTACAAGGGGAATGTAGTGGTCTAGGTCAATGTACCAGCAGACTCATCTAGCAGTGGCTGGGCAATGGGCAGGATGAAGAGGAAACAGATATAGGGCCAAAGAATAAAGTAGGCTAAATGCAGTTCAAAATTGGTAACAGGACTAAACAGGCGGCATTGCTTTGTTCAGTGGAGTAGCAAACCCAAGAGCAGCAGACACTGTTTCAAGGGCCTAACCACACTAGTAGGCCAAATGCAGTTTAATATCTGATAGTATAGGGCGAAAGCCAGAAGGTAGAAGCTCAGCTTTATTCAGTTGAGGACAACACCAGGCAGGGGCAGACAGACACCTTTAGTAGGCCGGAACAGCCAATTGCATTTTTAAAAATGGTAATTTGGAACTGAAGGTAGAAGCTCAGCTTTATTCAGTTGAGGACAACACCAGGCAGGGGCAGACACCTTTAGAAGGACGGAAAAGCCAATTTTTTTTTAAAACAGCAGTTAATCTGAGCCAGAAGGTAGAAGCTCAGCTTTATTCAGTTGAGGCCAACTTGAATTAGGGACTGCAGACAGACTTAGCAGGCTGTCCCCTGTGTGGACCATGCATCCAATACATTAACCCATTGAGCCACAAAGGACACGTAACCTTCCGTGGCCAGGCCTACAGGTCCATGTGTCTGTTGTCAGGTATACCTTTGGACTGACAAATTGACAGAATGCAAGGACAATGCGGTCTTTAACATGCAGGTGGAGGGGTGGGATGGCTTTTCTCGCAAAAGAATTGTCAACTGGGTAGCTCATAGCGTGGTATATCGTAGTTCATCCTGGCTTTATTAATATTAAATTAAATTAAAAAATAGGCTCTATGCACTTTATAATTGGTTCCAGGGGTACACGGGCAGCAGTGGTCTGGTCAGTGGAGGCCTAGTGGAAGGAGGGAGCGCAGAAAGGCTTCGAAGGCCTAACATAATTAAATTGGGCTGGCTGTAGGCACTTTATTATTAGTTACAGGGGTACACGGGCAGCAGTGGTCTGGTCAGTGGAGGCCTAGTGGAAGGAGGGAGCGCAGATAGGCTTCGAAGGCCTAACATAATTAAATTGGGCTGGCTGTAGGCACTTTATTATTAGTTACAGGGGTACACGGGCAGCAGTGGTCTGGTCAGTGGAGGCCTAGTGGAAGGAGGGACCGCAGACAGGCTTCAAAGGCCTAACATAATTAAATTGGGCTGGCTGTAGGCACTTTATTATTAGTTACAGGGGTACACGGGCAGCAGTGGTCTGGTCAGTGGAGGCCTAGTGGAAGGAGGGACCGCAGACAGGCTTCGAAGGCCTAACATAATTAAATTGGGCTGGCTGTAGGCACTTTATTATTAGTTACAGGGGTACACGGGCAGCAGTGGTCTGGTCAGTGGAGGCCTAGTGGAAGGAGGGACCGCAGACAGGCTTCGAAGGCCTAACATAATTAAATTGGGCTGGCTGTAGGCACTTTATTATTAGTTACAGGGGTACACGGGCAGCAGTGGTCTGGTCAGTGGAGGCCTAGTGGAAGGAGGGAGCGCAGAAAGGCTTCGAAGGCCTAACATAATTAAAATGGGCTGGCTGTAGGCACTTTATTATTAGTTACAGGGGTACACGGGCAGCAGTGGTCTGGTCAGTGGAGGCCTAGTGGAAGGAGGGAGCGCAGAAAGGCTTCGAAGGCCTAACATAATTAAAATGGGCTGGCTGTAGGCACTTTATTATTAGTTACAGGGGTACATGGGCAGCAGTGGTCTGGTCAGTGGAGGCCTAGTGGAAGGAGGGACCGCAGACAGGCTTCAAAGGCCTAACATAATTAAATTGGGCTGGCTGTAGGCACTTTATTATTAGTTACAGGGGTACACGGGCAGCAGTGGTCTGGTCAGTGGAGGCCTAGTGGAAGGAGGGAGCGCAGATAGGCTTCGAAGGCCTAACATAATTAAATTGGGCTGGCTGTAGGCACTTTATTATTAGTTACAGGGGTACACGGGCAGCAGTGGTCTGGTCAGTGGAGGCCTAGTGGAAGGAGGGACCGCAGACAGGCTTCAAAGGCCTAACATAATTAAATTGGGCTGGCTGTAGGCACTTTATTATTAGTTACAGGGGTACACGGGCAGCAGTGGTCTGGTCAGTGGAGGCCTAGTGGAAGGAGGGACCGCAGACAGGCTTCGAAGGCCTAACATAATTAAATTGGGCTGGCTGTAGGCACTTTATTATTAGTTACAGGGGTACACGGGCAGCAGTGGTCTGGTCAGTGGAGGCCTAGTGGAAGGAGGGACCGCAGACAGGCTTCGAAGGCCTAACATAATTAAATTGGGCTGGCTGTAGGCACTTTATTATTAGTTACAGGGGTACACGGGCAGCAGTGGTCTGGTCAGTGGAGGCCTAGTGGAAGGAGGGAGCGCAGAAAGGCTTCGAAGGCCTAACATAATTAAAATGGGCTGGCTGTAGGCACTTTATTATTAGTTACAGGGGTACACGGGCAGCAGTGGTCTGGTCAGTGGAGGCCTAGTGGAAGGAGGGACCGCAGACAGGCTTCGAAGGCCTAATATAATTAAATTGGGCTGGCTGTAGGCACTTTATTATTAGTTACAGGGGTACACGGGCAGCAGTGGTCTGGTCAGTGGAGGCCTAGTGGAAGGAGGGACCGCAGACAGGCTTCGAAGGCCTAATATAATTAAATTGGGCTGGCTGTAGGCACTTTATTATTAGTTACAGGGGTACACGGGCAGCAGTGGTCTGGTCAGTGGAGGCCTAGTGGAAGGAGGGACCGCAGACAGGCTTCGAAGGCCTAACATAATTAAATTGGGCTGGCTGTAGGCACTTTATTATTAGTTACAGGGGTACACGGGCAGCAGTGGTCTGGTCAGTGGAGGCCTAGTGGAAGGAGGGACCACAGACAGGCTTCAAAGGCCTAACATAATTAAATTGGGCTGGCTGTAGGCACTTTATTATTAGTTACAGGGGTACACGGGCAGCAGTGGTCTGGTCAGTGGAGGCCTAGTGGAAGGAGGGAGCGCAGAAAGGCTTCGAAGGCCTAACATAATTAAATTGGGCTGGCTGTAGGCACTTTATTATTAGCTACAGGGGTACACGGGCAGCAGTGGTCTGGTCAGTGGAGGCCTAGTGGAAGGAGGGACCGCAGACAGGCTTCGAAGGCCTAATATAATTAAATTGGGCTGGCTGTAGGCACTTTATTATTAGTTACAGGGGTACACGGGCAGCAGTGGTCTGGTCAACGGAGGCCGATTGTAATGAGTGTCTGCCAGTTAGTAGTCCAAAACAACAACTAAATGTGAATGTCTCGCATTAAAACAAAACAAAAACACTAAAGGGTGCAATCATTAGGTTCAGGGGTGGGATCCTCTGCGTTGTTTCAGACCTACTAATTTTGTGCAAAGTATTTACTGTGGTAAATAGAGGACACTGCCCCTGACTATATTAAGTACCATCATACATGTCAACACAATGGTATTGTCAGTGGCAGGTATGGAAGGATGTCAGCGCATAGACTTAACATTGGTGGAAGTGTGAGAGATAACTGTGGAAGTGGTAGAGCAATGTTTGACCTGGGGGTGGGTGAACTCTCTTGTGGCCGGCGTTACAGGCCCAAGGCCCCTCATGTTACAACAGTGTGTCTGACGTTGGGTGCGCACCGCCACCGCCAGAGACACTTTATTGTACTATGAGGAACCCAGTAGCAATGCCGTCGACCAAAAGCGAGTACACCCACCTCTTCAGACAAACAGCAGTCTCACGGGTGCTTGCGCCAAGTCGCGATACCACGGCCCCGTGTGGGGAGTTTGGCCATTTAGGGAGGTGTAAACATGTCGTATGCTGGACAATCAGCTGCAGAAAATTAGACATTAGAAAAGTAATTCACAGTAGTCCACAGGCAAGAGCTTTTCATAGGAAAGCTAGGTGTCGGCCGGGCAAGGTGGGGCAAAAGATTTCGAAATCCAGTTGTGGTTCATTTTAATGAATGTTAGATCGTCAACATTTTGGGTAGCCAGACGAGTCCTTTTTTCGGTTAATATTGAACCTGCAGCACTGAATACTTTTTCTGATAGGACACTTGCTGCCGGGCAAGCAAGCTCCTGCAATGCATATTCTGCCAATTCTGGCCAGGTGTCTAATTTTGATGCCCAGTAATCAAATGGGAATGACGGTTGAGGGAGAACATCGATAAGGGATGAAAAATAGTTAGTAACCATACTGGACAAATGTTGTCTCCTGTCACTTTCAATTGATGCAGCAGTACCTGTCCTGTCTGCGGTCATAGCAAAATCACTCCACAACCTGGTCAGAAAACCCCTCTGTTCAACGCCACTTCTGATGTGTGCACCCCTAACACTCCTAGTCTGCTGCCCCCTGGAGCTCGTGTGAGAACGATCACGTGCGCTGTGTGCTGGGAATGCCTGAAGCAAATGGTCAACAAGAGTTGATTGTTTGGTTGCTAATATTAGTTCCAAGTTCTCATGTGGCATAATATTTTGCAATTTGCCTTTATAGCGAGGATCAAGGAGGCAGGCCAACCAGTAATCGTCATCGTTCATCATTTTCGTAATGCGTGTGTCCCTTTTTAGGATACGTAAGGCATAATCCGCCATGTGGGCCAAAGTTCCAGTTGTCAAATCTCCGGTTGTGATTGGGTGAGGGGCAGTTGCAGGCAAATCTACGTCACTTGTGTCCCTCAAAAAACCAGAACCCGGCCTTGACACGCAACCAATTTCCAGTGCCCCCGGGAAAGGTTCCGCATTAAAAATATACTCATCCCCATCATCCTCCTCGTCCTCCACCTCCTCTTCGCCCGCTACCTCGTCCTGTACACTGCCCTGACCAGACAATGGCTGACTGTCATCAAGGCTTTCCTCTTCCTCTGGTGCAGACGCCTGCTCCTTTATGTGCGTCAAACTTTGCATCAGCAGACGCATTAGGGGGATGCTCATGCTTATTACGGCGTTGTCTGCACTAACCAGCCGTGTGCATTCCTCAAAACACTGAAGGACTTGACACATGTCTTGTATCTTCGACCACTGCACACCTGACAACTCCATGTCTGCCATCCTACTGCCTGCCCGTGTATGTGTATCCTCCCACAAAAACATAACAGCCCGCCTCTGTTGGCACAGTCTCTGAAGCATGTGCAGTGTTGAGTTCCACCTTGTTGCAACGTCTATGATTAGGCGATGCTGGGGAAGGTTCAAAGACCGCTGATAGGTCTGCATACGGCTGGCGTGTACAGGCGAACGTCGGATATGTGAGCAAAGTCCACGCACTTTGAGGAGCAGGTCGGAGAACCCAGGATAAGTTTTCAATAAGCACTGCACCACCAGGTTTAAGGTGTGAGCCAGGCAAGGAATGTGTTTCAGTTGGGAAAGGGAGATGGCAGCCATGAAATTCCTTCCGTTATCACTAACTACCTTGCCTGCCTCAAGATCTACTGTGCCCAGCCACGACTGCGTTTCTTGTTGCAAGAACTCGGACAGAACTTCCGCGGTGTGTCTGTTGTCGCCCAAACACTTCATAGCCAATACAGCCTGCTGACGCTTGCCAGTAGCTGGCCCATAATGGGACAACTGGTGTGCAACAGTGTCATCTGCCGATGGAGTGGTTGGCCGACTGCGGTCTGTGGAAGAGCTGTAGCTTCTGCAGGAGGACGAGGAGGAGGAGGAGGAGGGGGTGCGAACGCCTACAGCCAACTGTTTCCTAGACCGTGGGCTAGGCACAACTGTCCCTAAATTGATGTCCCCTGTGGACCCTGCATCCACCACATTCACCCAGTGTGCCGTGATGGACACATAACGTCCCTGGCCATGCCTACTGGTCCATGCATCTGTAGTCAGGTGCACCTTTGTACTCACAGATTGCCTGAGTGCATGGACGATGCGTTGTTTAACATGCTGGTGCAGGGCTCGGATGGCTTTTCTGGAAAAAAAGTGTCGACTGGGTAGCTCGTATCGTGGTTCAGCGTACTCCATCAGGGCTTTGAAAGCTTCGCTTTCAACTAACCGGTAGGGCATCATCTCTAACGAGATTAGTCTAGCTATGTGGGCGTTAAAACCCTGTGTACGCGGATGCGAGGATAAGTACTTCCTTTTTCTAACCAGAGTCTCATGTAGTGTGAGCTGAACTGGAGAGATGGAGATCGTGGAACTTGCGGGTGTGCCGGTGGACATGGCAGACTGAGAGACGGTATTGTTTCCACCGGTGCCCTAGATGCAATATTTCCGCCTACAAAACTGGTGATTCCCTGACCCTGACTGCTTTTGGCTGGCAAAGAAACCTGCACAGATACTGCCGGTGGTGCGGAAAATGGTGGCCTTACAGTGACGGAAGGGATGTTGCGTTGATGACTAGCTTCATTGGCCGAGGGTGCTACAACCTTAAGGGACGTTTGGTAGTTAGTCCAGGCTTGAAAATGCATGGTGGTTAAGTGTCTATGCATGCAACTAGTATTTAGACTTTTCAGATTCTGACCTCTGCTTAAGCTAGTAGAACATTTTTGACAGATGACTTTGCGCTGATCAATTGGATGTTGTTTAAAAAAATGCCAGACTGCACTCTTCCTAGCATCGGATCCCTTTTCAGGGATTGCAGACTGAGCTTTAACCGGATGGCAACGCTGTGCTCCAACAGGTTTTGGCTTTGACACGCGTTTTGGGCCAGATAGGGGCCCGGCAGATGGAACCTGTTGCGATGTTGATGCCTGCTGCGGCCCCTCCTCCACCTCCGCTTCTGAACTACTGCTGCCTGCACCCTGTTCCCCCAATGGCTGCCAATCGGGGTCAACAACCGGGTCATCTATTACCTCCTCTTCGAGCTCGTGTGCAACTTCGTCTGTGTCACTGTGTCGGTCGGTGGTATAGCGTTCGTGGCGGGGCAACATAGTCTCATCAGGGTCTGATTGTGGATCTGTACCCTGAGAGGGCAATGTGGTGGTCTGAGTCAAAGGAGCAGCATAGTACTCTGGCTGTGGCTGTGCATCAGTGCACTCCATGTCAGAGTCTACTTGTAATGGGCATGGCCTGTTAAGTGTTTCACTTTCTAAGCCAGGGACGGTATGTGTAAAGAGCTCCATGGAGTGACCCGTTGTGTCGCCTGCTGCATCCTTCTCTCTTGTTGTAGTTTTTGCTGAGGAGGACAAGGAAGCGACTTGTCCCTGACCGTGAACATCCACAAGCGACGCGCTGCTTTTACATTTACCAGTTTCAGAAGAGGAGGCAAAAGAGCTAGAGGCTGAGTCTGCAATGTAAGCCAAAACTTGCTGTTGCTGCTCCGGCTTTAAAAGCGTTTTTCCTACTCCCAGAAAAGAGAGCGTTCGAGGCCTTGTGTAGCCTGACGACGAAACTGGCTCCACAGCTCCAGACTTAGGTGGAATATTTTTATCCCCACGACCACCTGATGCTCCACTACCACTACCATCATTACCAGCTGACAATGAACGCCCACGGCCACGACCTCTTGCACCAGACTTCCTCATTGTTTTAAAAAATTAACCAAAGTAACTTTATTTGTTGCTGTCAAACAACTTACACGGTGAGCTATAACTTCAGTATGATTTCTATATCCCTTAACAGGTTGGTGAGACCACAAGGAAAATCAGGCACAATGTTACACACTCTGTTTTCTGTGGCACAAAATCACAGAGATGACACACACGCAGGACTGTCACTCAAGCACTAATGTCAATATTATTCTCCCACCTAATTTTTTTTTTTTTCTCAGGGAGACTTTAGAAACCAAATAAGATAAAATGTTTTTTTCAGGGACAATTTAGAAACCAAATACTAATAAAAAAAATAAAAAAAATAAATAGGCTTTCTATGGCCCACAATTAGAGAGAGAGAGGTGGCACACCCAGGAGTCAAGACTGGCACACAAGCTGAAAGGGCAATATTACTCTCCCACTGTTTTTTTATTTTTTTTTTTTTTTTTTCACGGAGACTTTAGAAACCCAATAATATTAAAAAAAACAAAAAAATAAATAGGCTTTGTATGGCCCACTGAATGAGATGGCACACACAGGAGTGGCACACAAGCCCTGACTGAGGCCAATATTTTTCTCCCACTGATTGATGTAGTGTTTTTGTGTTGAGGTAGATTTTAGAACACAAATCTAGGAAAAAAATAAATAGGCTTTCTATGGCCCACAATTAGAGAGAGAGAGGTGGCACACCCAGGAGTCAAGACTGGCACACAAGCTGAAAGGGCAATATTACTCTCCCACTGATTTTTTAAGTTTTTTTTTTTTTTTCAGGGAGACTTTAGAAACCAAATAATATTAAAAAAAGCAAAAAAATAAATAGGCTTTCTATGGCCCACAATTAGAGAGAGAGAGGTGGCACACCCAGGAGTCAAGACCGGCACACAAGCTGAAAGGGCAATATTACTCTCCCACTGTTTTTTTATGTTTTTTTTTTTTTTTTCACGGAGACTTTAGAAACCCAATAATATTAAAAAAAACAAAAAAATAAATAGGCTTTCTATGGCCCACAATTAGAGAGAGAGAGGTGGCACACCCAGGAGTCAAGACTGGCACACAAGCTGAAAGGGCAATATTACTCTCCCACTGTTTTTTTATGTTTTTTTTTTTTTCAGGGAGACTTTAGAAACCCAATAATATTAAAAAAAGCAAAAAAATAAATAGGCTTTCTATGGCCCACAATTAGAGAGAGAGAGGTGGCACACCCAGGAGTCAAGACTGGCACACAAGCTGAAAGGGCAATATTACTCTCCCACTGTTTTTTTATGTTTTTTTTTTTTTTTCAGGGAGACTTTAGAAACCCAATAATATTAAAAAAAACAAAAAAATAAATAGGCTTTGTATGGGCCACTGAATGAGAGATGGCACACACAGGAGTGGCACACAGGCCCTGACTGAGGCCAATATTTTTCTCCCACTGATTGATGTAGTGTTTTTGTCTTGAGGTAGATTTTAGAACACAAATCTAGGAAAAAAATAAATAGGCTTTCTATGGCCCACAATTAGAGAGAGAGAGGTGGCACACCCAGGAGTCAAGACTGGCACACAAGCTGAAAGGGCAATATTACTCTCCCACTGTTTTTTTATGTTTTTTTTTTTTTTTCAGGGAGACTTTAGAAACCAAATAATATTAAAAAAAGCAAAAAAATAAATAGGCTTTCTATGGCCCACAATTAGAGAGAGAGAGAGGTGGCACACCCAGGAGTCAAGACCGGCACACAAGCTGAAAGGGCAATATTACTCTCCCACTGTTTTTTTATGTATTTTTTTTTTTTTTCACGGAGACTTTAGAAACCCAATAATATTTAAAAAAACAAAAAAATAAATAGGCTTTCTATGGCCCACAATTAGAGAGAGAGAGGTGGCACACCCAGGAGTCAAGACTGGCACACAAGCTGAAAGGGCAATATTACTCTCCCACTGTTTTTTTATGTTTTTTTTTTTTTTTCAGGGAGACTTTAGAAACCCAATAATATTAAAAAAAGCAAAAAAATAAATAGGCTTTCTATGGCCCACAATTAGAGAGAGAGAGGTGGCACACCCAGGAGTCAAGACTGGCACACAAGCTGAAAGGGCAATATTACTCTCCCACTGTTTTTTTATGTATTTTTTTTTTCAGGGAGACTTTAGAAACCAAATAATATTAAAAAAAGCAAAAAAATAGGCTTTCTATGGCCCACAATTAGAGAGAGAGAGGTGGCACACCCAGGAGTCAAGACTGGCACACAAGCTGAAAGGGCAATATTACTCTCCCACTGTTTTTTTATGTTTTTTTTTTTTTCAGGGAGACTTTAGAAACCCAATAATATTAAAAAAAGCAAAAAAATAAATAGGCTTTCTATGGCCCACAATTAGAGAGAGAGAGGTGGCACACCCAGGAGTCAAGACTGGCACACAAGCTGAAAGGGCAATATTACTCTCCCACTGTTTTTTTATGTATTTTTTTTTTCAGGGAGACTTTAGAAACCAAATAATATTAAAAAAAGCAAAAAAATAGGCTTTCTATGGCCCACAATTAGAGAGAGAGAGGTGGCACACCCAGGAGTCAAGACTGGCACACAAGCTGAAAGGGCAATATTACTCTCCCACTGTTTTTTTATGTATTTTTTTTTTTCAGGGAGACTTTAGAAACCAAATAATATTAAAAAAAGCAAAAAAATAAATAGGCTTTCTATGGCCCACAATTAGAGAGAGAGAGGTGGCACACCCAGGAGTCAAGACTGGCACACAAGCTGAAAGGGCAATATTACTCTCCCACTGTTTTTTTATGTATTTTTTTTTTTTTCACGGAGACTTTAGAAACCCAATAATATTAAAAAAAAACAAAAAAATAAATAGGCTTTGTATGGCCCACTGAATGAGAGATGGCACACACAGGAGTGGCACACAAGCCCTGACTGAGGCCAATATTTTTCTCCCACTGATTGATGTAGTGTTTTTGTGTTGAGGTAGATTTTAGAACACAAATCAAGGAAAAAAATAAATAGGCTTTCTATGGCCCACTCAGTGAGAGATGGCACACACAGGGATGGCACTCTAGCAGAAATGCCAATCTTAATCTTCCACAAAAAAAAAAAAAAAAAAAAAACAGGGACTGTCCTACAATTACTATCTCCCTGCAGTAATCTAAGCCAGGTATGGCAGGCAGCAATAGGAGTGGACTGATGCACAAATTAAATAAAAAGTGTGGACAAACAAAAAAGATAGCTGTGCAGAAAGGAAGGAACAAGAGGACATGTGCTTTGAAAAAAGCAGTTGGTTTCCACAGTGGCGTACACACAGCAATACAGCTATCACGGAGCCTTCTAGGGCAGCCCAATGAGCTACAGCGCTGAGGGGAAAAAAAAAAAAATAGCTTCCACAGTCCCTGCACACCGAAGGTGGTGTTGGACAGTGGAAATCGCTACAGCACAAGCGGTTTGGTGGTTAGTGGACCCTGCCTAACGCTATCCCTGCTTCTGACGAAACGGCAGCAACCTGTCCCTAAGCTCAGATCAGCAGCAGTAAGATGGCGGTCGGCGGGAACGCCCCTTTATAGCCCCTGTGACGCCGCAGACAGCAAGCCAATCACTGCAATGCCCTTCTCTAAGATGGTGGGGACCAGGACCTATGTCATCACGCTGCCCACACTCTGCGTTCACCTTCATTGGCTGAGAAATGGCGCTTTTCGCGTCATTGAAACGCGACTTTGGCGCGAAAGTCGCGTACCGCATGGCCGACAAGCACAGGGGTCGGATCGGGTTTCATGAGACGCCGACTTAGCCAAAAGTCGGCGACTTTTGAAAATGAACGACCCGTTTCGCTCAACCCTAGTGGTTAGCCATTGCTGGTGACTGGCCATCAGATGATGGAGGCTTAGGATATTTGCTCCCTGTCCTGTTGATTATTGCTGCAGTGCCGACCCTCACAGTGCCCTACATGATGGCTCCAGGTTTCGGCACGTAACTTCCATCCGAACTGACTTTAAAATTCTGTTATATGAAACCAGAAGCCTAATAGCAAGAAGTAAGCAGTAAACGGAACATAAAGTTATCCGAGCGATGGAGAAGCGCTTATCTCAGCAGCCCGTCTCCTCCAAACCAACTGTGACATGATAGTTCCCAGCAGTTGCCAATTAGTGTCTCCACTGGGTTCTGCCATGAGTAACCCAACATTAACCTCCGATGTAGAGAGTCGTGACCTCCGCCACTTGTGTGAGCATTCACTGTGCTTTGTCTACAACGAGGTGTCAAGGAGAAACTATTGGTGCCCAATCTGGGTTCTGCAGCACCATGTGGACTATCGGCACCATGTGGACTATCGGCACCAGCAAGCCTGGTTAGAAAAGAGGGTCCTCTAGGCTTGGCATCCCAAATCTAGTGAAGCTTCATATCTACCAAGGTTTGTTGGCCAAGAGTGGTCTAGATGGTGAAAGTGGGGTCATGTACACCAGGTGGGAAACTTGACATGAAGACAAAAGGGCAAGAACACTCAGTTTTGTGTTAGGCAAGGGATAATTGCAGGAGTTGAACATTTCTTAAGGGTCCTAATGGTACAAAGTTTCAGGGCCATAACTCCCCAGAGATTCTTTTTTCCATCCCACTTGACCCCAATAATCTAAAGCTCATGGTACCAGTGTGATGGATTTCATAGACTAGTAGTTTCCTGCTCCCATGGGAAACTAAACACCGACTAATGGAAATCTAGAATTGTAGGGGTCAACAAATCAAAACCAATGGTCCAGAACTCACACTTCCATGTTTGGTGCATGCTGGATTTGTATCAGGTGCTGGACTACTAGGAGAGCAGACTTAGTCACAGACATACAATAAAATTCCTATAAAGGAATACATACCGTACATTTCCGCAGTGATTATTTGACTACAAATAGCTGAGTACTGAGAATGTGCAACATGCCCACTGTCAGGATTCATCACAAGATCAAGGTCATCACATCACCACAAGTATGCGTTTTACATTCCCATGGCAAAAAGTTACTGGTTGGCACAAGGATGAAAATGGCATTCTGTCAAGGCGATAAAGTGAGATCCTGACTGTATGCATATCGCACACTGCTTGGATTCTGCAGTTACATAGAGTGACTGGAGAAATTGATGTTCAATGGAAACCCCCAACAATTTGGCATTTAGTTTTCAAAAACTAATATTCCTCCAAAAAAAAAATCAGAAAAAGATTAAAACAAAAAGTACCAATCCTTTTTTTTTTTTTACTTTTCCGACTTTGCAAGGTGACAAATGTATTTTTACTCTGCTCAGTGTTTATGGTTCATGTGATTTGATCAGCAATGATAGATGAGTCAATGTAATTTATATTGAGTTATGTATGAGCTAAATCAGATACACAGATGGATTTTATGAAAGACGCTATATGAGAAGTGTCCTCCGGTCAAATGAATACAGTGCTGTAAACTAATAAACTGGAATCAAACGAATTCAGGCTGACAGCCATGATAGAATTTTAATATCTGTTTTGTGGTTTTAAGAACTCGACCAATGGGTGTACAGTTTGCACCATAGAGGCAGACCATGAACTGCTGTAATTAAGTTAATCAGAGGAGATCCTTCCTGATTCTTCCCGCCCTCTTTGCGAGACCTTATGCAGCTGTTCCCTCTCCATAGGAACTTGGCCCTCTTCTTCTGGGTTGTAAAACATGGTACCGTAATGGGGGTTCCAGTAAGGCCGGTGTCAGATGAGTGTATGGCATCCGATGCGAGAGCATCAGATGCGATATGCTAATGACCCACGGCTCCTGCTCTGCTGCGAGCCAGAGTTGAGTATCATGCGTCTGTGCTCCAAGACTCTCACATAGAGGGGATCGGAGCACAGCTCCAGAGGAGGCAGAGAAATTAATTTCTCCATCTCCTCCATTGCCGGGGTCAGCATATATCGCACATCACTCGGATGATATCCGAGTGATGTGCGTTGTCTCACTCGCACCCATAGGCTTATATGGGTATGAGTGAGCCGAGACTCGGCCAAATGTTGGTGACAATCGCAGCATGCTGCGATTTCACTCACACCTACAATATGGCCAAGTAAAAAAACACTGATGTGAGCTGCCCCATAGATGAATAATGGTCCGAGTGCTATGCGATTTTTTTTTCACATAACATTCGTCCATATTTTACGGTAGTGTGACTCCGGCCTAAGGCTCTTGCTTTGGAGTCCATTCTCTTTTGTGTATAAGACTGCCTGATATGCAATGCTTTATTAACAGAAATCTATTTGGGCTATTCAATCATATGCACTTTTAGCTCTGCTGAGTAGTAAATCCTGGTACCTTAATGGGATCCCAATTAGACCCTTGCTTTGGGTGCTACTCTGTTCTGTGTATGCCATTGTCAAATATGCAGTGCTTTCTCTTCCCAAACAGAAGCCTGTTTACGCTATTCAATCATGTGCACATTTAGCTCTCGAGAGTGGTAAATCCTGGTACCGTAATGGGGTCCGAATAAGGCCCTTTCTTTTGGTTCCACTCTGTTCTGTTTATTGCCAAATATGCAGTGCTTTCTCTGCCTGAACAGAACTCTCAAGCTACTCAGTCATACCTACATTGTGCTCTCCTTGATTTCCTTGTTCACTGCAAGGTAATAACCAGTTAGCACATTATGCCCAGCTTCCTATAAGTACTGCAGCCTAAGGGGGTGAATACTACTACTACATACAAAGCAGGATTCACCCTTTTCTATAACATAGTGCATACTACCAAAGATGATTGCCCCCCAGAGATGTGGCTGCAGACATGTAACATTGCACTTGGTAGTAAAGGGTCAAATAAGTCCCGCTACAAATTTTGTCCAGGAATACCCTCTGATCTGTCTTTTTTGGAGGAATTTACCCCCAAATCCCACATTTTTGGGGTCCAATATTCCTGAATTTGCCAGACTTATATCTACAAAATTAAGACGCAATGTAATAGTGACATTAACTGCAGACCACCATGGATGCACACTGTAATGCCTTCACTACACTAGACCACCAGGAATGCTATCATTAACTCATTCCCTGCCCTAAAAAAGAAATGGTAAGATTAATTCCTTCACTACACTAGACCATAAGGTATAATTGCTATTGTTACTTCCCTGGCCTAGACCACCAGGAATTCTGACATTAACTGCTTCTCTACACTAGATCACCAGGAATGCTAACATTACCCCTTTCCTGCCCTACATTAGGAATGGTAAGATTAATTCATTCACTACACCATAAGGTATAATTGCTATAGCTACTTCCTTGGCCCAGACCACCAAGAATTCTGATATAATTCCTTTACTACACTAGACCACCAGGAATGCTAACATTATCCATTTCCCTGACCTAAATAAGTAATGGTTAGATTAATTCCTTCACTACACCAGACCATAAGGTATAATTACCTGCTCTGTAATTAAATTCCCTGCCCTAGACCACCAGGAATGCTGGAAATAAATCCTCAAAACTGCACTAGAACACCAGGAACATTTATATTAACCCATGATCTGCCCTACAACATAATAGATTATTAGGTTCACCCCCTCACTGCCTAACAGGAATGCTAACATTAAACCAACCCTGCATTGCACTAGACCACCAGGGATGGTTATATCAGCCAATGTCACAGCACTAGACCACCAGGGATGGTTATATCAGCCAATGTCACAGCACTAGACCACCAGGGATGGTTATATCAGCCAATGTCACACAGCACTAGACCACCAGGGATGGTTATATCAGCCAATGTCACACAGCACTAGACCACCAGGTATGGTTATATCAGCCAATGTCACACAGCACTAGACCACCAGGTATGGTTATATCAGCCAATGTCACAGCACTAGACCACCAGGTATGGTTATATCAGCCAATGTCACACAGCACTAGACCACCAGGGATGGTTATATCAGCCAATGTCACAGCACTAGACCACCAGGGATGGTTATATCAGCCAATGTCACAGCACTAGACCACCAGGGATGGTTATATCAGCCAATGTCACAGCACTAGACCACCAGGAATGGTTATATCAGCCAATGTCACAGCACTAGACCACCAGGGATGGTTATATCAGTCAACCTCACTGTACTAGACCACCAGGGATGGTTATATCAGCCAACTTCACTGCACTAGACCACCAGGAATGGTTATATCAGTCAACCTCACTGCACTAAACCACCAGGGATGGTTATATCAGCCAATGTCACAGCACTAAACCACCAGGGATGGTTATATCAGCCAATGTCACAGCACTAGACCACCAGGGATGGTTATATCAGCCAATCTCACAGCACTAGACCACCAGGGATGGTTATATCAGCCAATGTCACAGCACTAGACCACCAGGGATGGTTATATCAGTCAACCTCACTGTACTAGACCACCAGGGATGGTTATATCAGTCAACCTCACTGCACTAAACCACCAGGGATGGTTATATCAGCCAATGTCACAGCACTAGACCACCAGGGATGGTTATATCAGTCAACCTCACTGTACTAGACCACCAGGGATGGTTATATCAGTCAACCTCACTGCACTAAACCACCAGGGATGGTTATATCAGCCAATGTCACAGCACTAGACCACCAGGGATGGTTATATCAGTCAACCTCACTGTACTAGACCACCAGGGATGGTTATATCAGCCAACCTCACTGCACTAGACCACCAGGGATGGTTATATCAGCCAATGTCACAGCACTAGACCACCAGGGATGGTTATATCAGCCAATGTCACAGCACTAGACCACCAGGGATGGTTATATCAGCCAATGTCACAGCACTAGACCACCAGGGATGGTTATATCAGCCAATGTCACAGCACTAGACCACCAGGGATGGTTATATCAGCCAATGTCACAGCACTAGATCACCAGGGATGGTTATATCAGCCAATGTCACAGCACTAGACCACCAGGAATGGTTATATCAGCCAATGTCACAGCACTAGACCACCAGGGATGGTTATATCAGTCAACCTCACTGTACTAGACCACCAGGGATGGTTATATCAGCCAACTTCACTGCACTAGACCACCAGGAATGGTTATATCAGTCAACCTCACTGCACTAAACCACCAGGGATGGTTATATCAGCCAATGTCACAGCACTAAACCACCAGGGATGGTTATATCAGCCAATGTCACAGCACTAGACCACCAGGGATGGTTATATCAGCCAATGTCACAGCACTAGACCACCAGGGATGGTTATATCAGCCAATGTCACAGCACTAGACCACCAGGGATGGTTATATCAGCCAATGTCACAGCACTAGACCACCAGGGATGGTTATATCAGCCAATGTCACAGCACTAGACCACCAGGGATGGTTATATCAGTCAACCTCACTGTACTAGACCACCAGGGATGGTTATATCAGTCAACCTCACTGCACTAAACCACCAGGGATGGTTATATCAGCCAATGTCACAGCACTAGACCACCAGGGATGGTTATATCAGTCAACCTCACTGTACTAGACCACCAGGGATGGTTATATCAGCCAACCTCACTGCACTAGACCACCAGGGATGGTTATATCAGCCAATGTCACAGCACTAGACCACCAGGGATGGTTATATCAGCCAATGTCACAGCACTAGACCACCAGGGATGGTTATATCAGGCAACTTCACTGCGCTAAACCACCAGGGATGGTTATATCAGCCAATGTCACAGCACTAGACCACCAGGGATGATAAAATGCACAAATACACTGACATTTTCCCCATCTCATCACTACACCACCTCCCTACTTTCAATATTGATTCCTTGCACCATCAGACCACCAGGGATACTTACTGTACTAGACCACTGACCAGTATAGCAGCTAGGGAAGCTGACATTAATGTTGGTATTTAGATTATGATATTAACCCTTTGAATTCTCTAGCCCATAAGTGCATTTTACACTTTTTTTTAATGAAATATTGGTAACCCTAGAGGAACGGATTGACGTTCTGGAGATGATGCTTATCATGGAGGACCACCTGTGCGTGAGCATTATGGGGGCATGGAGCTGAGAGTTTGCAGAACTCATACAGAGCTCATTAACTTTGGCAAAAATTAACTTTAGCATTAACGGATTTGAGGGCACTCGTGACCCCCTGTAAGGTAACGGATCAGCATTGGGGCACATCCAAACACGGGAATAGTCAGGAATCCCGCTGCGCTCTCCGAGCTCTTAAGAGGAAGCAGCGAGCGACATAACAAAATATTCCACTTCTTTGTGAAGTACATCACTCCTACACAAAATACTTTTAGCCTCCGATCCGATAAAGAAAAGACAGCTGTGAATAATATATATAAAAAAATCCATTAGAAAAACCAAAGACCAAGAAAATATGTTGTTTTTCAGCTATTAGAAATTAGCACTTTCCATTAGGAAAAAACTAATAATGTATTTTGAACATTGCCTGCTGGTTTCTGAAAGCAGAGGATTAGGCTAAATACTGAGGAACCCTTTTAATATTTTGCCGCGTTTGCAGCTGACGTAAATGTTGCACGGTCAAACCTGCAACGTCTCCCTCTGCTCATACCTGCATCATTCCGCTTACAGGCAGGCACCACTAGGGGGAGCTCACTGCATTTACCTTTATTCAGCTCATAAAAGGGTGGCACTAGATTTTTTTAACCAAATTTTTTTGCCTTTGCTTTTCCTCCCACTTTAAAAAAAAAAACATAACGTTTATTTTTTTTTCATTTTTTCCATATGAGGATTTTTTTTTTTACTTTTTGCAGCATGACTTGTATTTTTAATTGACACAATTCATATATCATGTACTTAAAACAGAAAAAAACAATATTCCATAGGTGTAGAATTGAAAAATATGATTTTTTTTCTCATACTGTCTTTGCATTTTTTTTTCTGCTAAAACAGACCTAGTTAATTTATTGTCCAACTTAAAAAAATAGAATAAAAATAATAAAAAATAAACAAAATCATCAAAATTCTGCCTTTTTCAATTACTGTATTCTTTTTTCTTTTTACCGCATAGGATAAATATCTAAATATTTCATTAGTTTAGATAATCATACGCACAGCGATTCCAAACATATTCATTTTATACTTTTTATATTTTACTATCTATATTTTGGAAAAAAAGGTAGGAGATCTAAACTTTTATATATATATATATATATATTTTTTTTTTTACACTTTTAGTTTTAACTAGTCCCCTTAGGGGGGCTTAAACCTGTGGTCACCTGTACAATACACTGCAATACTGCAGTATTTTGCTTTTTATATTTTGCTATTTATATTTTGGGAAAAAAAGGGAGATTTAAACTTTTCTAATTTTTTTCTATTTTTTTTTACACTTAAACTAGTCTCCTTAGGGACGCTTAAACCTGTGGTCACCTGTGCAATACACTGCAATACTGCAGTATTGCAGTGTATTGTAAAAGTGAAAAGCCCAGCCTCAGGCTCTACTTCAACAGCATCCGAGGGGTTAAACTGTTGCACTGATACATTGTTGCAAACTTTCAGGACTGAAGAGTGATTTGTTCTGCTGATGTGTCTAGACTGGATACAATTACAACATTAATTAAATTCCCCTATTGGACCCGGTGTCAGCGGGAGCTGTCCTCACTTAATGCAGCTCATGAAGTAGGTACTTGAGGTGAATAATTCCGCATTGTGCTTGATATAAAGGCTTATACTTTAAGGCTCCGATTAGCCTTGGCGAGATTCCTCCTTGGATTTTTCTTGAGGTCTTTGTTTTCGCAAACACTTTTAGTTCCAATTATATAAAAGGATAAGAGGCTTTCCTACAACTTCTGCCATGAATGGAAGGCAAATAATATGAAAACAAGACAAAAGCGAGATGGATGCGGAAAAAAAGAAGTGGAAAGTGATCCAATGGTCTCCAAAAATCGAGCATATCCATCTAGCTTTGATCAAGGCACGATTTATACTGTGAGTCACGCCCCCTTGGCAAAGACCATAACAATTCGCTACCGTTAAAAAAACGTTTTCGGGAGCTGTATGGTGTATTAAGAAAAAAAAATATTTGAGAGGCAAGAGTCAAATGTGGCTACTACAAGGAGAGAGAAGCAGAGAGATCTTCATTTTCCACTTATGAGCCACATCTCCGTCTCCTGAACTCATCATTCATTCTGAAGTGCAGCTTGTCTGGTGAAAACAAGGCAGATCACTAACTCATTGAGGAATCAGCCTACCATTGCCTATTAACTTTATAGTGGACCACAGACAGACAAATGGGTATGGAATTTTTTTCTAGTGTTTTATGTCACACCAGTGTTGAATTCACAGCTACACTGCTCAGTATTGCTGTATATTTTCCTCAATGATGCTCCATACAAATATTTGATCTCGCCCCAGAGCAGAACTGCTCTTGCTCAGTACTGCTGTAGATTGTCCTCTGTGCTGCTCCATACAAGTATTTTATCTCACGCCAGACCTGCATTCACAGCTACACTGCACAGTAGTGCTGTATATTGTCCTCAATGCTGCTGTTACAGGTTTACTAGAGGGGCCAGAAGACCACTGGGTCTGATTTCATGTGCTATTGCACTAATTAGAAGCAATTCACCATTATATTAAACAATGCAACTTTCAGCTAGCAGTGCAGGGATTAATCTGTTCAGTTGAGACCTACTGGAGCTTTCCTACTTAGATGGTCTCAGCTGTTCCATGTTGGCCACTCTCCTCTGCTATATACCTCTGGCAAACACGAATTGCTAGTATAAGGCTGGGATCACACATGCCAGAAACACAGCCGAGTCTCACATATTAATACCTGGCACTGCCGCCGACACGCGGAAGCGGAGCATGTGGCTCCATATATTGCTATGCGGCCGCACGCTTCGCTCTCGAGTGCTGGTGGCAGTGCCGGGTATTAACATGCGAGACTCGGTCGTATTTCTCACTTGTGTGATCCCGGCCTTAGTTTCATATTGCCAGGTTCTGGAGTTTGAGGTGTTGGTTGTTAGGAGGCGTTTGGAGTGTTGTTTAGAAGACTGTTGCTTGATCATTTGCCTGTGTGCATATCCTTATCCTCTCCTATTTGTTTTTTTCTTCCTTTACTTCTTTTACACTCTGTTGTTTGCGAGTGCATATTTGTACGATTGGTATTCTCATTTATCCTTGTACATCTTCTGTTGTTACTCTGGTTTGTGTATTCTTATACACAAATCTCCACTTCCCTGGGTAGGGGAGGGGACAGGTAAAGGCTGAATTAGGAGCTTAGCAGAACACGTGGCCCTGGGGTCTTCACCATCAGAAGTAATCTTGGGGGTCAGGGATAGCTAGGGTGCCCCTAGCTTTAGAGCTAGGGAAGGAGCCCCTAACCCCAGGATATCCTGCAACTGTGTGGTGGCAGCTGCTCCATGCATGTATTTTAAAGCGCCATGGATTAAATGGCGCTATAATAATAAATAATAATTATAATACCAGGGCTGGATTCACAGCTACACTATTCAGTACTGTTGTATATTTTCCTCACTGGTGCTTGACACAAGTATTTCGGCTCACCCCAGAGCAGGATTCGCAGATCCACTGCTTTGTACTGCTGCATATCGACCTCAGTGCTGCTCCATATGAGTATTTTATCTCAGACCAGAGCTGGATTCACAGCTGCACTGCTCAGTACTTCTGTATATCGTCCTCAATGCTGCTACATGTGAGTATTTTATCTCACGCCAGAACTGGATTCACAGCTGCATTTGCTCAGTACTGCTATATATCAACCTCAATGCTACTCCATACAAGTATTTTATCTCAGCTCAGAGCTGGATTCACAGCTATACTGCTTAGTACTGTTACATAGTGTCCTCAATTCTGCTCCATATGAGTATTTTATCTCACATCAGAGCTGGATTCACAGCTATACTGCTTAGTACTACTGTTTAATACAATTCATGCAACTCCACAGTAGTCAATGTTTTATCTCACCTCAGAGCTAGATTCACAGCTACACTGCTCAGTGCTGCTGCATAATGTCCTCCGTGCCACTTTTGCTTCTGAGCATGTGCTATGCAGGAGAGCAGGAATCTCTCATGTCTGTGTGTGCTATGTAAGGGTATGTGGACACAGTCTGTATTTGACAGGAAAATGCTGCAGAATTGCTGAAAGAATTGATGAGGTGCAGATCTGAAACAGCTTCAGATCTGCAAGGAAAAAATAAACAGCACGATTTCAGAATTCAGGAATCTCATTCACTTCACTGGTACTGTCAAATGTTGCATTTGTTCTAAGCTAAAAATTAGCAGAAAAAAACACAACAAATGAACAAGCCCTAACATTGTAGCTTCTAGCCTTTTCCCACTAGCTAAGAGATAACTGAAAATTTGATTAAAAAAAAAACGCACAGTGGAAAACTGGGGAAAAATGCAAGATATATTGATTAGAAAGTGTTATTCCTCATGTACACACCCATGATTGCTTATTATGAAAAAGTCACCTGAAAAATCAGGTATGCCTCAAGTTGAACGCTGCCCTAGGCGATATAGTTTATTGGTCCCTCCTCACCCATTAATACCGTCATATAGTGGACGAATAACTGCAGGAAAGTGTCTCTAAGTATAAGTGTCACACAGGGTGATTCCCAAATGACACTTTCACACAGCTGCCACCGCCATACTGTGCCAACATATTACCATACTGTGATCACATAATGCCAAACCATACCAGGGCGTCACAACTAGACTGAGCGTGTCGAGAAAAATCATCATCCATATCTCAGGGTGAAGTTTGCATTTTAGGTGAAGAAGTTCTTTAAAGTTTAAAAATTTATGCCAAAATTCTATTTTTTTTTAATCCACCTGGAAGATTTTGATGAGTTCCATCCTTTGTCTTTCGAGACGCGTTTCTAGCCAATTCCATTTACATCCATCCCTTCTTCTCCCTTCTCGGTTATAATCACTTCTCCTGGGGTCCTGTCTTTGTCATCTATACAAAAGACTCCCATGTGTCCTATTTTCCCAGCAGGCTTTCTGTCTTTGCCTGTGGAAATCCTTAAATTGGAGTGTTTGTCTTCTCAAATTCAATCTGGTGACAACAGCTAAAGATGGAGCACACTTGAATAAACATGCATTGCCTGCGATTCCCGTCGATGCCAGTGTAAAAAGTGTTCATGCTCTCGAAAAAAAATATAGCTGCATGGAGAACCACCTAGGAAGGTGCAGGATACAGGACCTACAGTACCTGCCAGTAAGATCAACCACCCCAAACCGCATGAGCCTGCAGGTCTTGGAAATGTAAATCCATCTAAAATTTTATATCTTTTATCTGTTGCTGCACAGTAACAGCAACTTTAGTGTGATTGG
This sequence comes from Ranitomeya variabilis, assembly GCF_051348905.1. Taxonomy (NCBI): domain Eukaryota; kingdom Metazoa; phylum Chordata; class Amphibia; order Anura; family Dendrobatidae; genus Ranitomeya; species Ranitomeya variabilis. Next base: position 754,223,673 of record NC_135234.1, on the reverse strand, counting down.
TAGCCCACAGTCTGATTTCCCTACCTGGCGCCTATCCTCACACGGACAACAATCAAGCAAACTTAAGAAACTGGTGCTGGGCAGAGAGAAACAAGCCTAATTTGCGTATGAGAGAAGATGCTAATTTAATGCAAATGCAGCAGCAGATAGAAGCTACAAAGGTGTTAATGGACTTACATTGCAATATTTGCTGCATTCCAGAGAAGTTAGCATCTAAATTCATATGCAACTGGGGTGTTAAGTGCTCTCGGTGTGGTAGAGCACCTAATGAGCCTCTGCCTCCCAAGGTTGTTTCCCTGCCCAGCACCAGCCTGTTTAGCTTGGACTAATAACTCACTGTCTGATTTACTTCTCTGGTACCTGATGCTACACAAAACGCTATTAATCAAGCGAAAAAGGTTGGTGCTGGAAGGCGAAACAACTTTCAATGCACAGACCTTTTAGGTGCTCTGTCATGCAAAGAGCACATACTACCTCATTTGCATATAAATAATAACTCTTATTTCTAGAGAATGCAGCAACAGATAAAAGCTATTAAGGTGTTGATGGACTTAAATTGCAATCTGCTGCTGAATTCCAGAGAAATTAGAATCTTCATTCATATACAAATGAAGTGTTAAGTACTCTGGGCATGATAGAGCACTTAATGAGCCTTTGCCTCTTGAGATTGTTACCCCGCCCAGCACTAGCCTCTGAGCTCCTTACCTGGTGCCTGACGTCATGTAGATAGTGAGCTATTAATCAAACTAAAGAGCCTGGGCGGGGAAACGACCTCGGGAGACAGAGACTTGTTAAGGGCTCTGACATGCCAAAAACTTATTTCCACATAACAAAAAACACAAATTTCCTGGAAAAATGCAGCAACAGATAGAAGCGATAAAGGTGTGAATGGATTTACAATTTAATAATCTGCATGTCCCCATATGCAGTTTGGGTGGGTGATCTTACTGATAAATTCCCTTTAACAGAAATATGAAAAGAATATTTTCACTAGTGAAGGAGGAAGAAAGATTTGTATTAATCTAATGGCTTTATGACGTATCACCTTAAGGAAGCTGGATACAGGAGCTGCAGAAGCCCATGTTGTATTAGGATTGGAATGGAATGGTAAAGATGGTGCAGAGACAGTATGAAAGATGTTCTGGTGCATTCTTGTAGCTTATTGTTTTTTTTCCTGGACTTGTCATTATGCTGGAAGTATAGACGACACTTCCCCAAAGCAAATCTCCAGAACAAGCAATGCAGTCAGACAGTAAATCAGCAGAGGATGACTCGGAGAAGGCCGCCAGCAATGAAGATGAGAATGGTGAATAGTATGATGAAATTTATCAAAATATTTATGGTAAAGGCATAAGCGCTTATAATTTTAGGCTGAGATGGACCTACCGGTAATAGCCAGGTACCTTCCCAGTCTGATAATGCAAGCACACAGCTGTCTGCTTTACCTGGGCTGGCTATCAAAAAATATATATTTTTAATTATTTATTTATTGAAAGCAGGCTAAAAACACCGGGGTAAAAATACTTACAACGCATGTGCTTTTTTATTTAAATGTGGATTTAATTAATCTAATGCAAGTCTATGGGGAAATTCCGCACGGAAGACTGAATGAACACTTCGTCCAGAACTCTACTATTACTGATCGTGGGCACGCAGCCTCAGAGAAGGATGACGGCTATTTAACATTGTCTGCGTCAGCAGCATGTGGAGGGAGATCCGCTCCTGAACCGTCTCCACGTACAGTTACCCCGGAGAAGGTAGTACAGTTATGTCCATATATGCGGAGATTTAAAATTATCGAAACATTTTTATTATTATTATTATTATTATTATTATTATTTCATCCAGCATAGAAAGTTCTGAAACTTTGCAAATTATTTTATTATGTGATTTATCTTCATTCCGGTAGAAAAAAATGCATGTAACTGGCTTCCAAACCCGGTTTATCCCCAGTTTATGTAACCAAATTCAGCTGTGATTATATCACTTATATGTTCACAACTTTATGTGCTGGTCAAAATTATAAAAAAATAAAAATAAATGAAAAGTTTAGTTGCTCTTTATATGAGCTTCAGAAAACAGAAATGTTTTTCAGATTTTAGATAAATGATAAATTCATGGTGTAAATTCATAAATTAATTGTTTAAAATTATGAGAGTTTTGGAGGAAACTCATGAGACAGACTGGGACAGAATCAGCAGAGTCATCTCATGAGTTTCCTCCAAAGTTCTCGTGGTCATTTTAAACAATTTGTATACTCATCATAAGAGAATAGTCTTACACCACGAATATATCATAAATCTTCACACTTGCCCACATTTCTGTTTTCTGAAGCTCAAATAAGCTTTGTTGATAGACTGAGACAGAATCAGCAGAGCCATCAGCAAAGCTTATTTAAGCTTTAGGGTATGTGCACACGTCAGGATTTTATGCAGAATATTCCTGAACAAAACTGGAGATTTTCTGCAGAAAATCCACACGCGGTTTTCTCACGGTTTTTATGCAGAGTTTTTTGCATTTTTTTCCGGAGCTTCCCAATGCGTTAAATAGCGGGAAATCCGCAAAAAATCCGCAAAATTAATGAACATGCTGCGTATTTTTCCGCAATGCGTTTTTATTGCGGGAAAAATACGCAGCATGTGCACAAAAATTGCAGAATGCATTAAAAATGATGGGATGCTTAATGTATGCATTTTTTAAGCTTTTTTGCAGCGAAAAACCTCCGAAAAAACACGCAAAAAATGTGAAAAATCCGGAACGTGTGCACATACCCTTTCAAATGTGTGCAGGTTTGAAGATTTTAGCTATATTATATATTCACGGTGTGAGACTATTCTCTTATGATGAGTACACAAATTGTTTAAAAGCATGAGAACTTTGGAGGAAACTCTTGAGATGGCTCTGCTGATTCCGTCCCAGGCTATCAGCAAAGCTTGTTTGAGCTTCATGAAACAGAATGTGTGCAGGTATGAAGAGTTTAGCTAAATTATATATTCATGATGTAAGACTATTATCTAATGAGGAGTATACAAATTGTTTAAAAGTATGAGAACTTTGGAGGAAACTCTTGAGATGGCTCTGTTGATTCCATCCCAATCCATCAGCAAAGCTTGTTTGAGCTTCATGAAACAGAATGTGTGCAGGTGTGAAGATTTTAGCTAAATGATATATTTATGGTGTAAGCCTATTCTCTTATGATGAGTATACAAATTGTTTAAAAGCATGAGAACTTTGGAGGAAACTCTTGAGATGGCTCTGCCGATTCCGTCACAGCCTATCAGCAAAGCTTATTTTACTTCAGAAAACAGAAATGTGGACAAATGTGAAGATTTTAGCTAAATTATATTTTCTTTATGTAAGACCATTCTCTTACGATGAGTATACAAACTGTGTAACATTATAAAAGTCATGGAGGACATTTTATAGAAGAGGAAGATTGGATTTCCCGATTACGTAAATGTATAAGCTTCACACAAATCCTCAGTCACTATTAAAAGTTTCTTGACATCTTGCCGCGTTACTGTAATTCCGAGCTTTTCTTTTTCTGACACCCATGACTCTGTACACATGCACAACATAGACATTTACGGAAGAGGTTACTATGGAAACTGTCTCCTTGGAAACTAAGATTATTCTTAAAAAAAAAAAAACTTGCCCAAAGCAAAGACAGAAATTCACCCACATTTGCTTAAAGTGAGCAATGAGGCAGGAAGTGCGGGTAATAATAATCCTGCCGGATATAGCACCAAGATCACCCGTTTTAGAAAATGAAAATGCTGCCTCATTAACCTCGAGATTTTTGGGGCAAAGCATGACAGATCCTTCACCGTCAACTTGGCCGAATGTGACACTGACCTAGATTGCAAACCATTATCTGCTTTGTGCAGAAATCTCCTCACTAAATGCTGACGAGCTCATTCTCCAGCGTCCACCTCCAGTATCAGGATTAACTCATCCTGACATTGGGGTTCACAAACTTTATCCATCACCTTAAACTCGATTTATACGGAAAGATGTGTATGGTAAAAATGTATGCAGTAGTACACAGTATTATAGTAGTTATATTCTTGTACATAGGGGCAGTATTATAGTAGTTATATTCTTGTACATAGAGGCAGTATTATAGTAGTTATATTCTTGTATATAGGAGGCAGTATTATAGTAGTTATATTCTTGTACATAGGGGCATTATTATAGTAGTTATATTCTTGTACATAGGAGCAGTATTATAGTAGTTATATTCTTGTACATAGGAGCAGTATTATAGTAGTTATATTCTTGTACATAGGAGCAGTATTATAGTAGTTATATTCTTGTACATAGGGGGCAGTATTATAGTAGTTATATTCTTGTACATAGGGGCAGTATTATAGTAGTTATATTCTTGTATATAGGGGGCAGTATTATAGTAGTTATATTCTTGTACATGGGGCAGTATTATAGTAGTTATATTCTTGTACATACGGAGCAGTATTATAGTAGTTATATTCTTGTACATAGGGGCAGTATTATAGTAGTTATATTCTTGTACATAGGAGCATTATTATAGTAGTTATATTCTTGTACATAGGAGCATTATTATAGTAGTTATATTCTTGTACATAGGAGCAGTATTATAGTAGTTATATTCTTGTACATAGGGGGCAGTATTATAGTAGTTATATTCTTGTACATAGGGGCAGTATTATAGTAGTTATATTCTTGTATATAGGGGGCAGTATTATAGTAGTTATATTCTTGTACATGGGGCAGTATTATAGTAGTTATATTCTTGTACATACGGAGCAGTATTATAGTAGTTATATTCTTGTACATAGGGGCAGTATTATAGTAGTTATATTCTTGTACATAGGAGCATTATTATAGTAGTTATATTCTTGTACATAGGAGCATTATTATAGTAGTTATATTCTTGTACATAGGAGCAGTATTATAGTAGTTATATTCTTGTACATAGGGGGCAGTATTATAGTAGTTATATTCTTGTACATAGGGGCAGTATTATAGTAGTTATATTCTTGTATATAGGGGGCAGTATTATAGTAGTTATATTCTTGTACATGGGGCAGTATTATAGTAGTTATATTCTTGTACATACGGAGCAGTATTATAGTAGTTATATTCTTGTACATAGGGGCAGTATTATAGTAGTTATATTCTTGTACATACGGAGCAGTATTATAGTAGTTATATTCTTGTACATAGGGGCAGTATTATAGTAGTTATATTCTTGTACATAGGAGCATTATTATAGTAGTTATATTCTTGTACATAGGAGCATTATTATAGTAGTTATATTCTTGTACATAGGAGCAGTATTATAGTAGTTATATTCTTGTACATAGGAGCAGTATTATAGTAGTTATATTCTTGTACATAGGAGCAGTATTATAGTAGTTATATTCTTGTACATAGGGGGCAGTATTATAGTAGTTATATTCTTGTACATAGGGGCAGTATTATAGTAGTTATATTCTTGTATATAGGGGGCAGTATTATAGTAGTTATATTCTTGTACATGGGGCAGTATTATAGTAGTTATATTCTTGTACATGGGGCAGTATTACAGTAGTTATAGTCTTGTACATAGGGGCAGTATTATAGTAGTTATATTCTTGTACATGGGGCAGTATTATAGTAGTTATATTCTTGTACATGGGGCAGTATTACAGTAGTTATAGTCTTGTACATAGGGGCAGTATTATAGTAGTTATATTCTTGTACATACGGAGCAGTATTATAGTAGTTATATTCTTGTACATAGGGGCAGTATTATAGTAGTTATATTCTTGTACATACGGAGCAGTATTATAGTAGTTATATTCTTGTACATAGGGGCAGTATTATAGTAGTTATATTCTTGTACATAGGGGCAGTATTATAGTAGTTATATTCTTGTATATGGGAGCAGTATTATAATAGTTATATTCTTGTACATTGGGGACAGTATTATAGTAGTTATATTCTTGTACATAGGGGCAGTATTATAGTAGTTATATTCTTGTACATTGGGGACAGTATTATAGTAGTTATATTCTTGTACATAGAATCAGTATTATAGTAGTTATATTCTTGTACATAGGAGCAGTATTATAGTAGTTATATTCTTGTACATAGGAGCAGTATTATAGTAGTTATGTTCTTGTACATAGGAGCTGTATTATAGTAGTTATATTCTTGTACATAGGGGCAGTATTATAGTAGTTATATTCTTGTACATAGGAGGCAGTATTATAGTAGTTATATTCTTGTACACAAGGGGCAGTATTATAGTAGTTATATTCTTGTACATAGGAGCAGTATTATAGTAATTATATTCTTGTACATAGGGGCTGTATTATAGTAGTTATATTCTTGTACATAGGAGCAGTATTATAGTAGTTATATTCTTGTACATAGGGGCAGTATTATAGTAGTTATATTCTTGTACATAGGGGGCAGTATTATAGTAGATATATTCTTGTACATAGGAGCAGTATTATAGTAGTTATATTCTTGTACATAGGGGCAGTATTATAGTAGTTATATTCCTATACATAGGCACAGTATTATAGTAGTTATATTCTTGTACATAGGAACAGTATTATAGTAGTGATATTCTTGTACATAGGAGCAGTATTATAGTAGTTATATTCTTGTACATAGGAGCAGTATTATAGTAATTATATTCTTGTACATAGGGGCAGTATTATAGTAGTTATATTCTTGTACATAGGAGCAGTATTATAGTAGTGATATTCTTGTACATAGGAGCAGTATTATAGTAGTTATATTCTTGTACATAGGAGCAGTATTATAGTAATTATATTCTTGTACATAGGGGCAGTATTATAGTAGTTATATTCTTGTACATAGGAGCAGTATTATAGTAATTACATTCTTGTACATAGGGGCTGTATTATAGTAGTTATATTCTTGTACATAGGAGCAGTATTATAGTAGTTATATTCTTGTACATAGGGACAGTATTATAGTAGTTATATTCTTGTACATAGGGGGCAGTATTATAGTAGATATATTCTTGTACATAGGAGCAGTATTATAGTAGTTATATTCTTGTACATAGGGGCAGTATTATAGTAGTTATATTCTTGTACATAGGAGCAGTATTATAGTAGTTATATTCTTGTACATAGGGGCAGTATTATAGCAGTTATATTCTTGTACATAGGAGCAGTATTATAGTAGTTATATTCTTGCACATAGGGGCAGTATTATAGTAGTTATATTCTTGTACATAGGGGCAGTATTATAGTAGTTATATTCTTGTACATAGGAGCAGTGTTATGGTAGTTATATTCTTGTACATAGGGGCAGTATTATAGTAGTTATATTCTTGTACATAGGGGCAGTATTATAGTAGTTATATTCTTGTACATAGGGGCAGTATTATAGCAGTTATATTTTTGTACATAGGAGCAGTATTATAGTAGTTATATTCTTGTACATAGGGGCAGTATTATAGTAGTTATATTCTTGTACATAGGGGCAGTATTATAGTAGTTATACTCTTGTACATAGGGGCTGTATTATAGTCATATTTTTGTCCATTTGAGCTATTTAAAAATAGTGAGCTTTTTACTGACATTCTACTTGAAAGATTCAGCCACTTTTGCTTGGTTTACCGTAGGTGTCATCAACTTCTGCGCTCTGAGACAACATTACAAGCCTTGACAAAACAACGCAGTCAAGTGTGAAACACCTCAACATTCAGGCCATTACCACTTTATTCAGCGTGATGGCTTTTTTATCTGACTTGGCGCTTTATCTCGACAGATGTCAGAGTTTATGTAACACATTAACAAATGACAGAACTGCAAAATCCATGTGTGCCCACTGTATCACTGTATCACTGTGGAATTGGCTGCAGTCTTATCAATGCTTTGAAGTAATTTTCAGGAATTATCTGCAAAATCATGATATGACCAATATAGTTAGTCATGCAATGGTGGCACTGTAGTTAGTTCTCTTTTGGGAGCACTGACAAAAGTGTTATTATAGAGGTCTCTCTGCCATTTTTATTGGACACTATGGCTGGTTGTCCAATTTCTATAAGATGAGAATTATGTATCAGTCAGCATTGTTCTTAAACAAAAACGCATTACTATCATGTAAAAGAAAAATATGTAAGAGTTAAAAAGATAACACTGCCACTGATGTAAGTATAAAGGGGCACTGTAGACAGGTGCCTGTAAGAGATATTCTTGAGAGAAACTCTATTATAGTACAGGCCTAATAAGTAGCACTGCGCTACAAAAGTTCCTTGGGGGTGTGACCAATTATGGCCTATTCTTTATAATAATGTGACGGTCTTTACTGCCCCTAAGTCAGGTTTTCAAAAGTTCCTCAGGGGTGTGATCAATTATGACCAGTTTATTATAATAATATGACAGTCTTTACTCCCCTATGTCAGTTTTTTATAAGCTCCTTGGGGGCCTGACCAAATATGGCCTATTCATTGTAATAATGTGACAGTCTTTACTTTACCGCAGTTTTTTTGAAAGATCCTCGTGGGTGTGACTAATTATGGCCTATTCATTATAATAATATGACAGTCTTTACTCCCCTACGGCAATTTTTAAAAGCTCTTCAGGGGCGTGACCAATTGTGGCCTATTCATTATAATAATGTGACAGTCTCCACTACATCAGTTTTTCAAAAGCTCAGATGGAGGGTGACCAATTGTGGCCTATTCCTTATAATATTGTGACAGTCTTTACTCTCCTACATCAGTATTTCAAAAGATCCTCAGAGGGGTGACCAATTATGGCCTATTTATTATAATAATGTGACAGTCTTGACTCTCCATATGTCAGTTTTTCAAAAGCTCCTTGGGGGCATGACCAATTATAGATTATTCGTTATAATAATGTGACAATCTTTACTCCTCTGCATCAGTTTTTTTTTCCAAAACTTAATTGGAGGCATTACTATGATCTATTCATTATAATAATGTGACAGTCTTGACTCTCCCTACCTCAGTTTTTCTAAAACTCCTCTGGGGCATGGCCAATTCATTATAATAATGTGACAGTCTTGACTCGCCCTGCATCAGTTTTTCAAAATGTGACTTGTTAAAACTTTTACATTTGAGAAACTCTTTTACTAAACATTACAATTCTGGCAGACGGGCGACACTCGTTCCCGGGATCCAACACAATTCCAATTATGCTAAACATTACAGCAGGATACAGCCTGGCAGCATTTGCTTATTTTTATTTTAAGCATGTCATTGTATTTTATGAATGTGTGTAGCTTATTTTTTTTCTCTCGACTGCAGCCTCCAGGAGTTACATAAATTTGAAATATTAAGTGTTTGAGATTAAGATTCATGTTTCCTGGGAGCTTACTAAATTCTATTGGGTTTCCATGGCAAATATAAAGATTAACATTTTTTTTTTTTTACAAAAACTAGAAAATAAAACATCTATAGATGGTCAAAGTTAGAAACATCCAACACAGGTCAAAAGCTACAACATGCCCTATTGACCCCTCGCCCGGTTACTGATTCTGTATTGGGGGCAAAAAAATTGCTAGACAGTAATGGATTGGAATATTGGAATCACTCAAACCACCGACTTACACAAAAGGTGAAAAAGTAAATCATGTTCAACCTTACAAAAGACCCCCAAACACATTAGATAACTGTCAGCTTAATCTGCCAATTTGGGGTGCCCATGATATGCATGGTCTCTCTCTGGACTCTTCCCCGCTGTATGGGGCAGCCAAAATTTCAATGCCCAAATCTTGTTTTTAGGGGAAATAAACCACTGCCTTAGATGTCTGATATCAGTTTTCTCCTCTTTCCCAGTGAAAACAGATGAATGCTCAGCCAAGCTGAGAATGCATATGTATTGGGGTATCTCTCCAGATAGCTATCAGTCTCTCTTGTGTATGGCTACCTTAAGGCCTTAAAAAAAAATACATTTACAGCCATTTTGTCTCATTAGAAAAAAGAAAGATTTTAAAATCAACGTAGCATACAACTTCCAATATACTTATGCTTATTTTTAAAGTTTTTCCTGACTTTACAGCAGGTTGTAGTTTATCTTTGGAAATACCAAATTCCCAAAAGATTTGTCAAGAAAATAGAAATATATCGAAGGAAAACGTGGTAGGGAGAGGAAGAGGATGCAGCTGCAGTTTTATTCTCACTGTCTGTGGGACTGCATGATGTAGGGGGGCTGACAAGAAGTAGAAGTAGAGAAACATCTGTGCCTGTCCACTTAAGTATGGAAAGAAAATACCTTGTTCCCAATTCATCAAGAACTGGCGATTTCCACGCTGGTCAAGTTGAGAGGGTAGTGGTGGTATCAGATGCTACTGATTCGTGAAGAAGTCCATACCTCTTCAAGAATCTGGAGAGTCTGACAAATGGTGTGCACCTCTGTGAGGTACAACAGTAATCTTACTTTGGAATTTGGAGGGTGTCGGTGTTTCTCTCTGAGTCTACTCAAGCTAAGTGTCTCCTTGTTTCATTTATCCTGTCTTTAGCAGTAGTGTGGATTAACTAGTGCTCATCCTGCCTTTTCCGATGCAGGGCTTATCGCCAGGGATAGGCAGGGATTATGTATCATGCTCGGCGATAGGTGAGGAACCTATATACGGATGATAGGGCAGAGAGGGTGACATTAGATCTGTCTGGGGGTCATCACTCCCCACTTCCCTAGTGTTGGGCCTCCCTTCCCCTTATCCCTTTATGTTGCAGTTAGTCTGTCCTACACTGTGCATGATAGAGATTACGGTAGATGGCAGATCTTCAGAGTTGGATATTGAATTTCTAGGTAAGCATTTTATTTTTCCAATTATATCTGGCCATAACTGTAGGTTTCCAAAATAGGGGCCAAAATGTTCTTGAAACTAGCAGAATTTACTGAATTTAATACCGAACATCACTCACAGGAGGGTTCTTCAGATTGAACACTTTCATCTCAGAATGGCCGTATAACCACGACTTGATACGAGATCAGCAAAGACTCTGGACAGGTCAGATACAAAAAATAGCGTATCTCATAATTTTAGGCCACCGTTAGTTGACATCCTGAACTTACACTCTCTCATGTTCACACAGTTCCAAAGCATCCAAGATCTCACATAATACTTAGCAGTTTCCTTCTTCCAGCATTTTGACTATGTTGAAAGTCTAATCTACTCTTACCCATGGAACAACTTAGCTTTCTAAAGAACCACACATAGAAGTTCTGCTCTCAAGCCCCGATCTCGCTCTATACTATGCCTTTCCTATTTTTTAGCCCCCACCATCTCCCAGCATTAGAAACAAAATGTAGTATTGTCTATGACGTCTCCAACACAAGCATGGCCGTGAAAAACTTGGCAATTGGGCAAAATTGGCAAGCTTGGATATGTTATGACTAATGTGTATGTACACTTTTAAAGATGAGATTTGGTGTTTTGGGGGCGGCACGTCAGGTCATTGATGGGCATAAGTCTTCCATTAGTGATTCCTTAAATTGAACACAAAGTTCTCGGTGTTCCTCCATGAAGGAATACTACAAGGTAAAACCACAAAGTTGATACCATCTACCAACCGTACACTTGGCAGACGTGAGTCAAGAAATAACAAAACGTTTTGGTAAAAAGAAAAAACACTTATGTCTTTGGTGCTCCGTAAGTAGCCGGGTAAAACCCTGACTACCCGATACTTGGCAAAAGATGAAGATTGCTCCTCCATCACTTTGAGAGACAGCTTTATTCGTTTGACCTACAATATTCTGACAAAATGAATCTTATATTCCCCGAAGGACGACATATAACTGTTGAACCAAGGAAAATTGTAATTGCTCTTTTTTTAAAACTTCTTTTTTTTACTACAGGATTTTCTGCAAGTTTATGACATTGTATCTGGATGAAAGCCACAATCATTATCTTTGCGCAGTTTCAAGGAGCATCTGTAAAGTTTGTAAAAAAAAAAAAAGGTAAGTTGGGTGATTGTGTTGGAAGACCCAGAAATATCTCAGAAATTTACATATGGGAATATACATTCACATTTTTATGCGTGCCCGCATCCTCCACCTATTTAACAATTTCCACAGAAGAATTAGCATTTCACAAATGGCTCGTAAATAGGAAAACATAAAAAAAGGAGAGAAGTGCCACATAACAATTCAAGAATTGGTTCTGCAGTTGGAGGAAATCATTCCTTCTTTTTTCATAGCGTATATATTAATGCTTTGACCACTTTCACACCAGTTTTCAATAAGTTTGCTTTCGGAACTTGTATCTGTTGCGTATAACAGAATCCCTCACTTTGGTAACCACACCATGGTATTTACCTAAATCTCTTCATGGTTTTGAATGTTTTATTCACAGTATTATGCGTCTTGAAAACATTGCTACTAATAAATATAAAGTCTATATTGAGCATAAAGTATTCTGTCCCTAAAATACCTCTGAGCCCAGTGGTCAGTATAAGCTCATACAGGAACTGCCTGCTAGTTAACAGGCTTTGAGCAGATGGTGGCCACAGGTCCTGGCATGAGCCATCGACATCACAGAACATGACATAATTCTGTTTATTGTTCTACTTTTCCTTGGAATCAACTTTTTCCCGTGGTGCCACTTGGTGCTGAAACATTTCTAGATTTTAAGAATTAAATTAAATCAAACAGACTCAAGAAATACCTTTTTTGATGCATTGAGCATTTGGCTTTGCATCTCCAGGGACCATCCATAGTCATAGAGACTGACCATGGCACAATTAACGAACCTGGTTGTGTCTCTCCTCAACTCAATCTTAAATTCCCAATTCCGACATCAACAGTTGAGGAATCAGTGATTAATTGACTGGTTCCTCCATTGACTTGGTCGGGTTAGATCAAGAACTGGTGTAACTGACCAAGTGCCAGAACCAAAGGTAGGTCCAAATATTTTTTTTTTCTATGTGGCTTAGACACCTTACTGTAAATCCCAAAATCAATGCTAGAGGAATTACCAATAGGTCACCACCATCACCGATCTTTGGTCTTCGTTGACCTTTGTTCTTCCAACAAACTAATGTTGTGAGACATTTTAGGAACAGATGAGAGATTTGTTTTTGTAAATTCTTATTTATTATTTGAGCGTTTTTTGACCTTTACAGTCTTCTCTTCTATCTAAGGACCAGGACTGTAGACAGATATGAAGATGTTTCGGTTGAGTGCTCATGACCTTTTTTTTTTGCAAACTTCATATTGCTAAGCTTACCAATAGAAAAACCCCTGTGGTCTGGATGGAAGAAATTAAAAAAATATTCCAGATATATTGTTATAAGCGTGTTTATTAAAAAGATTTTAAGGGACCACAGATGGTAGATATGCAGTATGTCATAAAAGTGAGTACACCCCTCACATTTTTAGACAACAATGAAGGTATGACACTTTGATACAATGTACAGTAAACAGTGTACAGCTTGTATAACAGTGTAAATTTGGTGCCCTCTAAATAACTCAACACACAGCAATTAATGTCTAAACCGCTGACAACAAAAGTGAGTACACCTCTAAGTGAAAATGGCTAAATTGTGCCCAGTTAGCCATTTTGCCTCCCCGATGTCACGTGACTTTTTAGTGTTACGAGGTCTCAGGTGTGAATGGGGAGCAGGTGTGGTAAATTTGGTGTTATCGCTCTCACGCTCTCTCATACTGTTCACTGGAAGTTCAACATGGCACCCCATGGCAACTCTCAAAGGATCTGAAAAAAAAATAGTTGCCCTACATGAAGATGGCCGACGCTATACGAAGATTGTCAACACCCTGACACTGAGCTGCAGCACGGGGGCCAAGACCATACCAAGACAGGTTCCTATCAGAACTGGCCTCGCCATGAGCGACCACAGAAGCTGAGTGCATGTGGTCAGCATCTTATCCAGAAGTTATCTGGTCAGAATAGACATATGAGTGCTACCAGCATTGCTGCAGAGGTTAAAGGGGTGGGGGGTCCGCCTGTCAGTGCTCAGACCATACGCTGCACACTGCATCACATTGGTCTGCATGGTCCCAGAAGGAAGCCTCTTATAAAGATGATGCACAAGAAAACCTGTAAACACTTGACTGAAGACAAGCAGATTAAGGCCGTGGATTACTGAAACCATGTTCTGTGGTCTGATAAGACCAAGATACATTTCTTTGGTTCAGATGGCCTCAAGAATGTGTTGCGGCAATCAAGTGAAGAGGACACAGAAAGATGTGTCTTATCTACAGTCAAGCATGGTGGTGGCAGAGTCATGATCAAGGGCTGTATGAGTGCAGTAGCAACAGTTTATTGAGGGAACAATGAATGACAACATGTACAGTGACATATTGAAGTAGAGCATAATCACCTCCCTTTGGAAACTGGCCAGCAAAGAAGTATTTCAATATGATGACAACCCCAAACACACCTCCAAGACCACCACTGCTTTGCTAAAGAGACTGAGGTTAAAGGTGATGGACTGGCTAAGCATGTCTCCAGACCTAAACCTACAAGCTGTACACTGACTACTGTACATTGTATCAAAGTGTCAGATCTTCAGTGTTGTCCAATGAAAATACCTAATAAAATATTTACAAAAATGCGAGGGGTGTACTCACTTTTGTTAGATACTGTATATATATATATACACATACACAGTGTATATGCGATGTGTATGTGTATATATATATATATATATATAGATATAGATATATAGATAGATACACACAGTGCCTTGTGAAAGTATTCGGCCCCCTAGAACTTTTCAACCTTCTCCCACATATCATGCTTCAAACATAAAGACACCAAATGTAAATTTTTGGTGACGAATCAACAACAAGTGGAACACAATTGTGAAGTTGAACAAAATGGTAATTTAAAATTTTTGTGGAAATTCAAAAACTGAACAGTGGGGCGTGCAATATTATTCGGCCCCTTTATCTTAATACTTTGTTGCGCCACCTTTTGCTGCGATTACAAGTCTCTTGGGGTATGTCTCTATCAGTTTTGTACATCGAGAGACTGAAATTCTTGCCCATTCTTCCTTGGCAAACAGCTCGAGCTCAGTGAGGTTTGATGTAGATCGTTTGTGAACAGCAGTTTTCAGCTCTTTCCAAAGATTCTCGATTGGATTGAGGTCTGGACTCTGACTTGGCCATTCTAACACCTGGATACGTTTATTTGTGAACCATTCCATTGTAGATTTCGCTTTATGTTTAGGATCATTGTCTTGTTGAAAGACAAATCTCCGTTCCACTCTCAGGTCTTTTGCAGACTCCAACAGGTTTTCTTCCAGAATGGTCCTGTATTTGGCTCCATCCATCTTCCCATCAATTTTCACCATCTTCCCTGTCCCTGCTGAAGAAAAGCAGGCCCAAACTATGATGCTGCCACCACCATGTTTGACAGTGGGGATGGTGTGTTCAGGGTGATGAGCTGTGTTGCCTTTACGCCAAATATATCATTTGGCATTGTTGCCAAAAAGTTCAATTTTGGCTTCATCTGACCAGAGCACCTTCTTCCACACGTTTGGTGTCTCCCAGGTGGCTTGTTGCCAACTTTAAACAACACTTTTTATGGATATCTTTGAGAAATGGCTTTCTTTTTGCCACTCTTCCATAAAGGTCAGATTTGTGCAGTGTACGACTGGTTGTTGTCCTATGGACAGATTGTCCCACCTCAGCTGTAGATCTCTGCGGTTCATTCAGAGTGATCATGGGCCTCTTGGCTGCATCTCTGATCAGTCTTCTCCTTGTTTGAGATGAAAGTTTAGAGGGACGGCCGGGTCTTGGTAGATTTGCAGTGGTATGATAATCCTTCCATTTCAATATGATCGCTTGCACAGTGCTCCTTGGGATGTTTAAAGTTTTGGAAATCATTTTGTATCCAAATCCAGCTTTAAACGTCTCCACAACAGTATCACGGACCTGCCTGTTGTGTTCCTTGGTCTTCATGATGCTCTCTGTGCTTCAAACAGAACCCTGAGACTATCACAGAGCAGGTGCATTTATACGGAGACTTGATTACACACAGGTGGATTATATTTATCATCATTAGGCATTTAGGACAACATTGGACCATTCAGAGATCCACAATGAACTTCTGGAGTGAGTTTGCTGCACTGAAAGTAAAGGGGCCGAATAATATTGCACGCCCCACTTTTCAGTTTTTGAATTTCCACAAAAATTTAAAATAACCAATAAATTTCGTTCAACTTCACAATTGTTTTCCACTTGTTGTTGATTCTTCACCAACAATTTACATTTGGTATCTTTATGTTTGAAGCCTGATATGTGGGAAAAGGTTGAAAGGTTCCAGGGGGGTCGAATACTTTTGCAAGGCACTGTATATATATATATATATATATATATTCCATCAATCTTGCAATATCATCCAAATTTGTAGACCATTTCCTATCCAGGCATGATCTATACCATTGTCCATTCCGATCTTCCTGTTTTTAATAGAATGACTAGTGTTGAGCATTCCGATACCGCAAGTATCGGGTATCGGCCGATATTTGCTGTATCAGAATTCCGATACCGAGATCCGATACTTTTGTGGTATCGGGTATCGGTATCGAAACAACATTAATGTGTAAAATAAAGAATTAAAATAAAAAATATTGCTATACTCACCTCTCCGACGCAGCCTGGACCTCACCGAGGGAACCGGCAGCGTTGTTTGCTTAAAATGCGCGCTTTTCCTTCCTTCCGTGACGTCACGGCTTCTGATTGGTCGCGTGCCGCCCATGTGGCCGCGACGCGACCAATCACAGCAAGCCGTGACGTAATTTTCAGGTCCTTCTAGGCATTCAGTATTTTAAAATTACGTTCCGGCTTTGTGATTGGTTGCGTCGCGGTCACATGGGCGACGCGACCAATCACAAGCCGTGACGTCACGGGAGGCAGGAGACGCGCGCGTTTTAAAATGTGCGCGTGTCCAGCCTCCCGTGACGTCACGGCTTGTGATTGGTCGCGTCGCCCATGTTGGCTGCGGCGCAACCAATCACAGCAAGCCGTGACGTAATTTCAGGTCCTTCAGTATTTTAAAATTACGTTCCGGCTTTGTGATTGGTCGCGTCGCGGTCACATGGGCGACGCGACCAATCACAAGCCGTGACGTCACGGGAGGCTGGACACGCGCGCATTTTAAAATGCGCGCGTCTCCTGCCTCCCGTGACGTCACGACTTCTGATTGGTCGCGTCGCCCATGTGACCGCGACGCGACCAATCACAAAGCCGGAACGTAATTTTAAAATACTGAATGCCTAGAAGGACCTGAAAATTACGTCACGGCTTGCTGTGATTGGTCGCGTCGCGGCCACATGGGCGGCACGCGACCAATCAGAAGCCGTGACGTCACGGAAGGAAGGAAAAGCGCGCATTTTAAGCAAACAACGCTGCCGGTTCCCTCGGAGAGGTGAGTATAGCAATATTTTTTATTTTAATTCTTTATTTTACACATTAATATGGTTCCCAGGGCCTGAAGGAGAGTTTCCTCTCCTTCAGACCCTGGGAACCATCAGGGATACCGTCCGATACTTGAGTCCCATTGACTTGTATTGGTATCGGGTATCGGTATCGGATTAGATCCGATACTTTGCCGGTATCGGCCGATACTTTCCGATACCGATACTTTCAAGTATCGGACGGTATCGCTCAACACTAAGAATGACAGAAGTTCTGTCAAGACTGACAAACTATCTGCCCATAGATGATTTTGAGACAATATTAAAGGGAACCTGTCAGGAGATGTATGCCCCCGGATCACAGGCAGCATGATTCAGAGACAGGCTCCTAAACTGTAGATGTCTATGCTTTACTTTAAACTCTGAAAATACATTTAAAACAAAAGCCTAGAAACTAGTAACTGGTATGGCTCCCCGCTGGCTTCCTCTTGACCAGCTTTGCTTGATATACTCAGGGATTAATCGAGCTGAGCAGGGGAGTGTGGGGGCACGAGGGTGTTGGCAGTAGCCCCAGGACCGCTAGCTGAAACCACATGGACCAGGGATCATCCAACTGAATGCCTGCTCTCCCTTTAACGTGGGCATAACGCTACTAAGACAACACAGGCTGAGGGTAAAACAGTGTGGCAATGCTTTCCTGAACCACAAAACAGGCAGATAACAAATATAACAGTCCCAGCAAAATACCCAAAGATGGTGCACATTACAGAGTCTCACCCTTCTGCTGACTCACCGGGATAATGGCAGATGTTATCTTCGAGCTTTCAGGGTCGCTACCCCACCTGTGACATGCACACAGAGAGGAGGTAACGACAAGCGTAGGAAGATGACAGTCCATACAAGGCCAGTTGATCCGAGGATCACAACCTGGCTTCATCTTCCAGGGTCGATTATCCCACCTGTGGCACGCACACAGAGAGGAGATAACGACAAGTGTAGGAAGATGACAGTCCATTGAGGTACAAGGCCAGTTAACCCGAAAGTCATAATCTGGCTTCTCCAAACGTATCCATGGGTCTGCGTTGGTCAATAGAGCAGATATGTATTCTTCCAACTGGGGCCAAAAACCCCTAGGTTGTTTCCTGTAGAATGATAGGTCAGTGTTCCTCGTGACAGAGCCATGATGTAAAAATGGCTGCTGTCCTGTCTCTGGTCCTTTTGAGGTGTAGATATATTGGCAGAACCTCTGGCTGTCTCTCCCTGTCTCTTTATACAGAGGCATGTAACCTATGTTTAGATTTAATTAGTGTCCTTCAGTCCAGCATCACAGATAAGGGGAAGAATGGTGACGACCAAGTCGCCTTGTTTGATTATGTAATCTATTTGCATAGATTTTCCTCCGTTTGGGAATGCCAACAAACTGTCTAGGCTTCACGATGCATAATTAGCATATCAGTAAATATCACTAGTCATCAAGGATAAAGCCCCCGTCACACTAAGCGAGATCGCTAGCGAGATCGCTGCTGAGTCACAAGTTTTGTGACGCAACAGCGACCTCAGTAGCGATCTCGCTATGTGTGACACGTACCAGCGACCAGGCCCCTGCTGTGAGATCGCTGGTCGTGTCGGAATGGCCTGGACCTTTTTTTGGTCGTTGAGGTCCCGCTGACATCACTGAATCGGTGTGTGTGACACCGATCCAGCGATGTCTTCACTGGTAACCAGGGTAAACACCGGGTTACTAAGCGCAGGGCCGCGCTTAGTAACCCGATGTTTACCCTGGTTACCAGCGTAAATGTAAAAAAAAAAAAACACTACATACTCACCATCTGATGTCCGTCAGGTCCCTTGCCGTCTGCTTCCTGCTCTGACTGAGATCCGGCCGTAAAGTGAGAGCACAGCACAGCAGTGACATCACCGCTCTGCTGTTAGGGCCGGCGCTCAGTCAGTGCAGGGAAGCGGACGCCGGGGGACGCGAAGGTGAGTATGTACTGTTTGTTTTTTTTACATTTTACGCTGGTAACCAGGGTAAACATCGGGTTACTAAGCGCGGCCCTGCGCTTAGCAACCCAATGTTTACCCTGGTTACCCGGGGACCTCGGCATCATTGGTCGCTGGAGAGCTGTCTGTGTGACAGCTCCCCAGCGACCACACAGCGACTAAACAGCGACGCTGCAGCGATCGGCATCGTTGTCTATATCGCTGCAGCGTCGCTAAGTGTGACGGGGCCTTAAGAGTACACTATTTTATATGATATATCAGCTTGCAAATCAATATTACAGGCTTACACAAACAAAAGTCTGTTTTCTTGACCAACCAGAGATCAACAATTAATTTCAAAAGCCAACATACAGATAATCTATTCTTCTTGGTTTGCTAACAATAGTTGTTTGGTTAATTAAGATACAATTCCGTGTCTTCATAGGGTGGAATTAAGTATTCATGTACTGACGGTAGTTCTGGCGCTGCATTCATGCATTGATGATTTTTTTTGTGCTGCATTCACATACTTACTGTGGTTCTAGTGCTACATTTATGTAATGATGGTGATTCTGGTGCTGGATTCATGTAGTGACAGTGGTTCTAGTGCTACATTTATGTAATGATGGTGATTCTGGTGCTGGATTCATGTAGTGACAGTGGTTCTGGTGCTGCATTCATGTAATGATGGTGATTCTGGTGCTGCGTTCATATACCCACCATGGTTCTCACACCACATTTATATACTGACAGTGGTTCTGATACTGCACTCATGTACTGATGGTGATTCTGATAGTGCTTTCATGTACTGATGGTAGTTCTGGTGATGCACTCATGTACTGATGGTGGTTCTGATGCTGCACTCATGTACTGATGGTGGTTCTGATGCTGCATTCATGTACTGATGGTGATTCTGGTGCTGTATTCATGTACTGATGGTGTTTCTGATGCTGCATTCATGTACTAATGGTGGATCTGGCGCCGCACTCATGTGCTGACTATGGTTCTGGTTTTGTCCTTATGTAGCAATCCATAACATGCTTCATGGACATGTTAACACTTAAAAATCTTTGGAACTTGCTTCTTTCTCTCTCTCTCTCTGAGAAGAAACTCTCCAAACCCTTCTCAAATACTCTTGTTTCGGGTGATATATTAATGTGGAGATGGTGGTTCTGGTGATGTATTCAAGTAAGTACCCTTTAAAAAAAATGTGTGGCCCTTGGGATTGGTTCCGTATGGCAATGTGGCCCTTGTACCAAAAAATGTTGCTCATCCTGTTATAAATTAAAAAAAAAAAAAAAATCCAAAAATGGTTGCTTCAGAACAGACAGCCCCTTTAATGATAAATACCCTGTTAGCCAGTTCCCACACCCACCACATGTAGAGTTGCTTCTTTCTCTGTCTAGTACTCTCTCTCTCCGTAGATTACATAGGCAGCATGTAATGCTTCATTTCCCCAGTGGTGCTGCTGTATGGAAAATTAAACATATGCTCTTATGAACCCCCATAGATCACAACTGATTGACTGGTCCCAGCAGGAACTCAACTTATGACCAGATGCGTTATATTTCTAAAAAAAAAAAAAGCGATAGTCTGGAGCAAAAACACCCTGCAGATACTATGAAGAGACACCTTTACACTAAATATATTAATTTTTATTTTATTTTTTACTTTGGCAAAAAAAACAACAATTATTATTTGAACAATTTTTTTTTTAGAAAATGTTGGCTTTATTGTAAAACAAAATTGGCAATTTATCCTTCTACTTTTGATGAGCAGTAATTAAGTCACGACAAAAAAAAAACAATAAATGCAATATAATATCAAATAATAAAAAAGTAAATATATTTTATGAATTTTATTTTATTCTTTATCTTGTGTCAGCACAGATTTTATGACATTTTATATCTAAATCTATATTCTGTAAGATAAAAAGCGCTGACATCTTTCATGTCCAGCTGGGTCAGTGTACCGCAGCGACATAGTAACGTCAATATTAATCAATAGACTGCACAGGTCATTAAGGATTGCTCCCTGCATCTCATCCACGCCAGCATATTCTGAAGTTATAGATAAAAATCTATTATTATGTATTGCCGGGGGCTGATGGTGGAGAAAAGAAAGTTTGTGCCCCCTCTTCAACCACCCAATATTAATTTTCCTTTTTTATCATTTTCACAAGGAATAATAAAAAGTAGCAAAAGTTATAAAAATAAATCCCGGGGTCTAAAGCGCAGCAGACGCTGAAACTTAGAGGATAGTCTATACGAGGTGACGTTACACTGACGGTTCATTGGGGGGGATTGTGTGAGAAATGCAGCTGGTCCTACATCATAAGACACCTAAAATACAGTTGTGCTCCAAAGTTTACATACCCCGGCAGAATTTTTGCTTTCTTGTCCTTTTTTCAGAGAATATGAATGACAACACCAAAACTTTTTCTCCAGTCATGGTTAGTGGTTGGGTGAAGCCATTTATTGTCAGACTACCGTGTTTTCTCTTTTTAAATCATAATGACAACCCAAAACATCCAAATGACCCTGATCAAAAGTTCACATACCCTGGTGATTTTGGCCTGATAACATGCACAGAAGTTGACACAAATGGGTTTGAATTGCTACTAAAGGTAACATCCTCACCTGTGACCTGTTTGCTTGTAATCAGTGTGTGTGCAAAAAAAAGCTGAGTGAGTTTCTGGGATCCTGACAGACTCTTGCATCTTTCTTCCAGCCACTGACGTTTCTGGATTGTGAGTCATGGGGAAAGCAAAAGAATTGTCAACGAATTTACGGGAAAAGGTAGTTGAAATGTATAAAACAGGAAAGGGTTACAAAAAGATATCCAAGGAATTGATAATGCCAGTCAGCAGCGTTCAAACTGCGATTAACAAATGGAAAATCAGGGGCTCTGTAAAAACAAAACCACAGTGAGGTAGACCAACAAAAATGTCATCCACAACTGCCAGGAAAATTGTTCGGGAAGCAAAGAAAAACCCACAAATAACATCAGCCGAAATACAGGACTCTCTGAAAACTAGTAGTGTGGCTGTTTCAAGTTGCACAAAAAGGAGACACTTGAAGAAAAATGGGCTGCACGGTTGAGATGCTAGAAAAAGCCATTACTGCGCAAATACCACAAAGTATCTCGCCTACAATACGCAAAACAGCACAGAGACAAGCCTCAAAACTTCTGGAACAAGGTAATTTGGAGTAATGAGACCAAAATTGAACTTTTTGGTCACATCCATAAACATTACATTTGGAGAGAGGTCAACAAGGCCTATGATAACAGGAACACCATTCCTACTGTAAAGCACGGAGGTGGATAGCTGATGTTTTGGGGACTTTTGATCAAAGTTGAAGGAAAGATGAATGCAGCACGTTATCAGCAAATACTGGAGGCAAATTTGCAATCATTTGCCCAGAAGCTGCGCATGGGACGTACTTGAACATTCCAACTTGACAACGATCCAAAACACAAGACCAAGTCCACCTGGCATTGGCTACAGCAGAACAAAGTGAAGGTTGTGGAGTGGCCATCTCAGTCTCCTGACCTCAATATCATTGAGCCACTCTGGGGAGATCTCAAGAGCGCAGTTCATGCTAGACAGCCCAGGAATTTACAGGAACTGGAGGCTTTTTGCCATGAAGAGTGGGCAGCTTTACCATCTGAGAAAATAAAGAACCTCATCCACAACTACCACAAAAGACTTCATGCTGTCTACTAATGAGTTGAGCCATAGCCTGGAGTCTCTCATGTAGTTTCTGACCACACAATTGCCATTAGAAGAAATTAAATTAAAAAAATGTAGGCTCTTTAAACTAATGCACTGATAAAGCAAGATTAAAAACAAAAAATGTATGAAGACTGGAGAAACAACATAAACTGTATCGGTTAAAAATAATGTTAAAGTGTACCAGTCATTTAAAAATGTAATTTTTATTATTTAGTGTAAATGCTGCTGTTCTCCTGAATCCGGCGTTATTTTTCTTTTGTTTCTGCGCTTCTCCATTCCTGAGATATGGCCCCTTCTATAAATCTGGTCTTGTCAGATAAAGGGGCGTAGCGCTCATCTCCTCACCTGAGGACCACACCCCGTTGGCCAACAAGACTAGAGAGAAAACAATGCTGTATCTCAGGAATGGAGAGGCACAGGAAGAAAAGAAAAATAATGCCGAATTCAGGAGAACAGCGGCATTTACTCCGGGTAAAAAAAAATGTAAACGCAAAATACAACTTTATATTATTGTTTGGAATTCCGCTGTGAGAGAGGCAGAAAGAGCTGCTCCAATCTGAGTATTTATGCTTACGAAGCCTAATGGAGGATGAAAGTGGAGGAAACCATGGAGCATGGTCTTAGAAATGGGCAACTTGTATGTGTTTAGGGTGTTTCAAGCTTGCACAGCCTTTCTAGAGCAGATATGAGTTAGGTGCTTCAATAAGGGAACAGGTCAAAATCTGGGAGTCTGGCATTGTGCCAACCCTAACACTCAATTTTTCTACATATAGTTCCAAATTTTAGTAAAATTAGAAAATCCTGACTTCCTGCAGTCACCACTAGAGGGAGCTTACTGTAGTCTTTACATGGAGTGCAGTGAGCTCCATAGCTCCCTCTAGTGGTGGCTACAGGAAGTCAGAATTTTATCATTCATGCCCATGCTGGGGTTTTGGAGGTCGGTTTCAGTAAGAAAACTCATAATACTGAATATTAAAACAGTAAAGACAAGAACCTAATATTCTGTATGTGACAGTTTATGTCACTTGCTGTGTGGGCGTCATATGTAAATGAATAGAGATCATGATGCAGATTATAGGATGATGTACCGGGTATTAGTGGAAGGTGTATCGTAGGGGATTATTATATATCCATTGACCCGTTGAAGGTGACATTTTTCGGAGACCGAAAAAAGATTTTAATGGTTTTATGACATTCCGATAAACATAATAGCCGTCAATCAGAAAACAATGCATCAATAAGCCGAATCAGAACATAGAGACGGATTGTTCTCAGCGATTAATACGTTTTCACATTACAGAAGTCAATGCAGAGAATTCAGAAAACACAATACCTCCATATTCAGACTATGTAATTAGTGCTCAAATTAGAAACTGGCGGGATACCTGAATATTCCCCGTGCATCTACATGGCACATATTATTCATGCCTTTATGAATCATGCGCTGTGAATCGGGGGGGGGGGGGGGGGGCACAACTCACAATGTTCTTATGTGGAACAGACATGCTTGGTCACCACCGTTCACCACCGGAGGGCGCTAATATGCCTTTTTGAATTGCTTAGTCAGAAGAGCGTCAAGGGTGTCGGGTATATGTATCTCAACAGCTCCTGGGCTGATACCTAACCATGAAGAGAGTTCCTATAAAAACCATGAAGCCAGCAGCAAAACGCGCGTCGGGGTGAGGTGACGCTACTCCTTACGATTTATATTATGTTATGATCTTCCTAGCCTGCTCCACGGCCTGCCGATTACATTACTACCTCATAGTGTAACTACCATTTTTGGAGAACACCTCCTTAACTCTCTTTACTGTCAGGAGTTTGTGGCATCTCCCCCGTGAGGCACTCTGCTTTTTTAATTGTTTTTTTTCTTGTATTACTGATTTTAATTTTATTAATAAAAGTATATCATTTACTATAATGGATCTCTTCCCCTTCTCTTGAGTAATTGGATTGAATTCTTGACACGAAGTGCCATTGATTTATCACATGTGGACACCTTTTGGTAATTTAAAGTTGAATAATAGCAATAGTATTCAGTACCATAGCCACCATACACTGTCAAAACAAAGCCTATATAAATACCACCACATGGTGCTAAAAAAAATACCAACATACAAACTAAATTAATATAAAGTCTAAATAAAAAGATAGAGCCCTAGATTTCCGAAATAAGAAAGTGATCATCTAATAACAGAGCATCAAAATAAAAAAATGCAAGCATGCAGTCAGTGTTCTATTTCCTGGAGGCCTAGGGGCTGAGTGATCCGTAGAGATTTACGGTATGAGATTTACAGGTAATGTACCTGTCATGTCGGATGACTCTTCAGAATAAGCTGTCGTGTGTGTGCATAAGGAATGACACTATTTCTGGAAACAATACAACTTGTATCCTGCAGTTTTTACCAGTTTCCCCTTCTAATTGACAGTTGTCTCTGAGCTGGTGGGTGGAGAATCGCTGCTATTATGTCTCCCATACACAGCACACAAAAACCAGGAGAGTCTGCTCCCCTATCTCTCTGCAGCGCATCCTCAGTGGTTGATAGAAGATAAATGATTTTTTTCTATAACAGAATATATTACAACGTTTTTGTATTAATTTGTACTATTGAGTTAGATACAGTTTGTTTAAGCAACAGTGACCATTCAGGGAGTTGAGATCCCTCATAGTCTCAGCTGGTGAATGGGCTAATATCCCTGGTTGTCTAGGGTGGTAAAAGGATAAACACCCCTTGGAGGTCTACAATGGTGAAAGTGTTAAAGGGGTTAACCAGGATGTATAAATATATACGGGGGATGTCCCTGGTGATCCAGAGGTGGACACGAGGGTATGTCCCTGGTGATCTAGAGGTGAACATGAGAATATATCCCTGGTGATCTAGAGGTGGATATGAGGGAATGTCTCTGGTGGTCTAGAGGTGGATATGAGGGAATGTCTCTGGTGGTCTAGAGGTGGACATGAGGGTATGTCCCTGGTGATCTAGAGTTGGACATGAGAATATATCCCGGTGATCTAGAGGTGGATATGAGGCAATGTCCCTGGTGGTCCAGAGGTGGACATGAGGGAATGTCCCTGGTGGTCCAGAGGTGGACATAAGGGTATGTCCTTAGTGGTCCAGAGGTGGACATAAGGTTAATTCCCTTGTGGTCTAGAGGTGGACATGAGGGTATGTCCCTGGTGATCTAGACATGGACATGAGGGAATGTCCCTGGGGTAATATAGGTGGCCATGAGGGTATGTCCCTTGTGCTCTAGAGTTAGACATGAGGGTTCGTCCCTAGTGGTCCAGAGGTGGAGATGAAGGTATGTCCCTGGTGGTCCAGAGGTGGAGATGAAGGTATGTCCCTTGTGGTCTAGAGGTGGAGATGAAGGTATGTCCCTGGTGGTCCAGAGGTGGAGATGAAGGTATGTCCCTGGTGGTCTAGAGGTGGAGATGAAGGTATGTCCCTGGCAATCTAGGGGTTGACAATACTTTCTCTGATCAGGTAAAATGCATTGATCAAATAATAAACTATAGTAGAGGTGCAAGCCTCGGTCAGGGGTGCAATGTCTAAGTGCCTGTCCGCATGCTGGATTATCAATCGATTCTATGCCGGACTACTAGATTATAGGGTCATTCTCAAAACAGTTATCCTCTATTTCATAGAATGGGGAATAATGTGCTGATCACAATCTCAAGACTGAGGCTCTGGAATTGCTAACAGGGAGGTTTGTATCCCTATCCAGAATGTGCCGGTTTCACCTCCGCTCCATTCATTGTCTATGGAGCTGTTGAAGCTTTCCGAGTACAGCGCTCCAACAGTCCCATAAACAATGAACCGCGCGGAGATTCAGCAAGCACAACCCCACTACATTCATGACGGGGGCTGCCCCAATTTCGGGATTCCATAGCCCCCGTCCTTAGGATTGTTTGCGGTCCCAGCGGTTGGCTCATTTTTGGGGAATAACCCTTTAAGGGATTGTTATATATATCTAGACCCTTACATTTGTATATATATATCGAGTTTCCCCCACTTCTCTTTTCTCCCTGACTACAACAAGAAGGAATGGCGGTAAATGTCTCCCGAGAGGTGAATAATGGAGAAAATGAGGAACGGGACGTCTATGGCAAGCAGAAATGTTTCACTGAACCTTGTCCACATTACAATAATAGATCTCAGAGCAGATGAGAAAAAAATACCGCCGTCGGTATATTATACTGTAAGTCTCCAGCCCGGGGAAGTTAACACCGCGCCATTATATATTCATCTGCAGCTTTTACATCTTGTTTCATTTCGGAGTGAGCGGCGTCTATCCAGGTCAATACTCCACCGAGCGGCATGAAAGGCCCCTCTATTCCGCGCACAGCGCTTTCTTCATGTGTATTACCGTTCTTCAGCCTTTACATGCTCCATTAATGTTACATTATTTATAAACCAGAGAGCCGCATACTCCAAAGTCATCGCGCGTTTTCAGCCAACGCGTGAGAAAATAACACTCATCCAAATCAGGGGTAAATAGTCCAGGTGTCTCCCAAAAATAGGGAAGATCTCAAGGACCGTAGTACTTATAGCAGTGCCGCGGTGGTGGGTTATAATGGTGGTCTGTTATGATCCTTAGTGGTTGAGGATCACAAGTTACTCCAGCTAAGTAACATACATAGGAC
This sequence comes from Ranitomeya variabilis, assembly GCF_051348905.1. Taxonomy (NCBI): domain Eukaryota; kingdom Metazoa; phylum Chordata; class Amphibia; order Anura; family Dendrobatidae; genus Ranitomeya; species Ranitomeya variabilis. The sequence goes on along the minus strand of NC_135234.1, from coordinate 754,195,953 downwards.
AAGCTCTAGGGAGGTGGCAAACTGGACTGACCGCAAATCTGAACCTATCCAAACACACTAGAAGTAGCCGGTGAACGTGCCTAAAAATCCTAGACGTCTCGAGCCAGACTGAGGAACTAACTACCCCTAGAGAGAAAGAAAGACCTCTCTTGCCTCCAGAGAAATAATCCCCAAAGATATAGAAGCCCCCAACATATAATAACGGTGAGGTAAGAGGAAGGCACATACACAGGGGTGAAAACAGATTTAGCAAATGAGGCCCACTAATATTAGATAGCAGAAAATAGTAAAGGGGTCTGTGCGGTCAGTAAAAAACCCTTACAAAATATCCACACTGAGATTTCAAGAACCCCCGCACCAACTAACGGTGTGGGGGGAGAAACTCAGTCCCCTAGAGCAACCAGCAAGCGAGGAAATCACATTTTAGCGAGCTGGACTAAAAACATAATAAATGCTGATAATCAAAAAAAGATCAAACAAAAACTTAGCTTGTCTTGGAGAGACTGGGAGCAAGGTAGTCACAAGGAATCTGAAGAGCACTGAATACATTGAGAGCAGGCAAGGAACTGAGTATCCAGGTGAGCTAAATAGGAAACCAACCAAGGATAATGAATGAGCTGATGCTGCCAACCTGCAGAAAGACAACACTACACAGTACCGCTTGTGACCACTAGAGGGAGCCCAAAAACAGAGTTCACAACAGTGGTCCTCATCCTACTAACACAGGCACAGTGGTGCCCTCCGAGGACTCCTCGCTCTTCCATAGTAGTCTAGCACCGGTCCTAAAGTGAGACGCCTATAACTCAGCCAGCCAAACCCTGCTCGGCACTGATGAAGGGCACAGACCCCAAAACAGGTGTTTGCAGATGAGCATCTGGCTTGGCCAATATCTACCGAAATTAAAATTTCATTTTGTATCTAATACATTCCAAGAAAATCGAATTTTTCAGTAAGTGTTCCCAAAAAACCCTTTCCTTAGTTTGCCCATCCCTCTCCCGCCATGGCTTTAGTCCTCGGATCGGCTCTTCAATCCTCTTCTGCTTCCAAGCCTCCTGAGCTGCCATTTATCACCAGAATGCACACAATCGCGAGGAGCACAGCGCAGAGAGTAATGTCAAAAAGGTGCGTCGTGCCCCATGTGGGGCTGTGTGACATAGTGAAGAAGGGCAACACCGGAGACTCGGAAGCGGGTGAAGATACGAGACAAAAGAGCTATTCGTAAGTTCTCGGAGTGCAGCAAAAGTTTGGTCGGATGGCCAGAATTTGTCTTAATTGAATAGTCAAAAAAAAATTTGGATTTTGGCAAATCCGGATTCAGCAGCAACAAGTAGGTGTCATGATTCCTCCGCTCAGTGCGTCTTGGATGCAGTGAGTGACAATTTTGCTGCCCTGTGGTTCAGGGTCATGCTGAGCTGGTTAACCTTGGAAATTGTTCTGACCATCCACTTGCCTAGCCCCTTTGCTCTGATCCACTATCTTCCTGGTATTCTAACCTCGGACCGTGACCTGACTTTGCCTTTGTCTTTCCCTTCGTTTACGACGTGCTCTCTTGGTATCTGACACCGGAACGTTTGACTACCCTGCCTCATGGCTTGTCCATGACTAGTAACTTGTGTCACAGGAGGGACAATGAGGAGCTGTAAGTCAAGATAAGAAGGCACAGATTCAGCAACAGAGAAGAGTTACAGTGAGGAACTGTCAATAATGCGAGGTAGGTGGAAATTTAGCAGCAGCTTGGAGGAGGAACACTGAGGAGTGATCAATAAGACTAGCTAGGCACAGATTTCACAGCAGCGAGTAGGGACAATGAAGAACTATTAATCAGTCTAGGTACCCGCAGATTGAGCAGCAGCAGGAAAGGACAATGAGGAGCTGTCAATCATGTGAGGTAGGTGGAAGTTTGGTAGCAGTGAGGAGGGGCAATGAGGAGCTATCATTCAGGCTAGGTACCCCCAGATTGAGCAGCAGGAATAAAGGACAATGAGGAGCTGTCAATCATGTGAGGTAGGTGGAGGTTCGGTAGCAGTGAGGAGGGGCAATGAGGAGCTATCATTCAGGCTAGGTACCCCCAGATTGAGCAGCAGGAAGAAAGGACAATGAGGAGCTGTCAATCATGTGGGGTAGGTGGAGGTTCAGTAGCAGCAAGGAGGGGAAATGAGGAGCTATCATTCAGGCTAGATAAGTAATGATATAGCAGCAGCGGAGAGGTGGGCCACTGAAGAGCTGTATATCATGCTAAGTGGGTGGAGATTGAGCATACACTTTCAGAAAGGATTATACAGCCATTGTAACATTGATTTCAAGCTCATCAGCCTCTTGCAATCTAAGAGATCAATATAATAATGTTTGCAGTTTATATCCTTTTTCACATGAAAGGAGTCACTTGTGACGAAACAAGCCCTTTAACCCACGCTAGTCATTTACTTTCCTCAAGCGCAGACATTATTTTTGTGGAATTGTGGTTGCAGGTAAAAGCGATCTGCCTGATCCCAGGGTTGCTATGATGACAGATCTTATCACAGCTTTTAGCTAATAATGTGAGAAAAGTAGTCTGATGATATGGTGCTGATGCCTTTAAAGGAATTGTCCTCGATAGTAATAAATGGCCATTTCATTCATTCATTCATTCAGACTTGGTTGCAATACCGGACACAACCAATCATCCAGTGTGGCGCTGTTTTTGTAAGAATTCAGCCATGATGTTCTCGTCCTGGACTATTCCTGTAATTTACCATCCATGCAGTAATATTTCCATTTTTGTAGTTCCATTTGTTTTCTTCTGTTGCTATACTACATACCTGTCTGATGTTTTTTTTTTTCTTTTTATGTTTTGTGTTTCTCCTTTCTTTTAAGCGGTTTTCACAGTTAATTTGACACATTTCAGTTTCCGAACCTCCGCAGTGATAAAGATTACAATTAAATAAGTGATCGCGGTTCCCCGCGGGTCCTATTAATTGTTCTCTGATTCAGTACATGCCAGGAAGGAGCGCACACAGGGATGCTCTACCGCAGGAACGCCTCTTGTAACTAGACAAGATGGTTTAATATCTCACCCGGAAATAAAAGATCTCTAGAGCTGAACACCTTGGAGTTTATCCGGAGGATAATGAGACTCCACATTTGGATAGTAGCAGTAAAATTCTGCACCTTCGAGTAAAAAAAAATGGAAAAATACAATTTACCATGTGATGATCGAGAAGCTTTGTACTATTGGTCACCCAGAAAACTGACAAATGCAACTACAGTAGTAATGGTTAACTACAATATTAGTCTTTTATTGCTGCTCCTGGCGATCCGTCACTAGATTTCATAATACAAACTAAATACACCATTAAATAGACCTGATTACGCTGGTGTACTTACTATGATAATGCATGTCACAAAAGGTTGTATAATCCCATGTCAAATTTTAAATTCAATCTTTGCCAACCTAGCCTGATTGACAACTCCTCAGTGGCTCTCCTCCCTGCTGCTGAATTTCTGCCCTTCTGACAAGCTGAGTGTCCCTCTCAACACCTGGTCGTCTAATGGTTAGACGGAGACCTGGAGAGGCGTACAAGCCACAGTGTCTTGCACCCACTGTGACATTTGGTGGTGGATCGGTGATGATCTGGGGATGCTTCAGCAAGGCTGGAATTGGGCAGGTTGTTCTTTTTGAAGGACGTATTAATCAAGCCGCATACAAGGTTATCTGGAAAAACAGTTGATTCCTTCTGCTCAGACAATGTTCCCCAACTCTGAAGACTGGTTTTTCCAGCAGGACAATTCGCCATGCCACACAGCTAGGTCAATCAAGGTGTGGATGAAGGACCAACACATCAAACCCCTGTCATGGCCGCCCAATCTCCAGACCTGAACCCCATTGAAAACCTCTGGAATGTAATCAGGAGGAAGATGGATAGTCACATGCCATCAAACCAAGAAGAACTGCTGACATTTTTGTACCAGGAGTGGCATAAGGTCACCCAAAAGAAGTGTGAAAGACTGGTGGAAAGCATGCCAAGACGCATGACAGCTGTGATTAAAAATCATGGTTATTCCACAAAATATTGATTTCTGAACTCTTCCTGAGGTAAAACATTAGTATTGTTGTTTCTAAATGATTATGAACTTGTTTTCTTTGCATTATTTGGGGTCTGCAAGCAGTGCATTTTCTTTGTTATTTTGACCATTTCTCACTTTCAGGAAATAAATACAAAATTTGTTGTTTGGAACTTCGGAGACATGTTGTCAGAAGTTTGTATAAAAAAAGAACAATTTACATTTTACTCAAAAATATACATATAAGAGAAAAATCAGACAAACTGAACATATTGCAGTGGTCTCTTAATTTTTGCCAGAGCTGTATATATATATATATATATATATATATATATATATATATATATATATATATATATATATTTTTATTTTTTTTTTTTTCACACATACATATGACCTCCATCCTGGTGTTTATGTCCTATATCCTAGACTCATCCTGGTATTTATATATCGCCTGTCTTGGCACATATCCCTGGTCTGCCACTGTTCTTTAATGTACAGTACAGACCAAAAGTTTGGACACACCTTCTCATTTTTCTGTATTTTCATGACTATGAAAATTGTACATTCACACTGAAGGCATCAAAACTATGAATTAACACATGTGGAATTATATACTTAACAAAAAAGTGTGAAACAACGGAAATTATGTCTTATATTCTAGGTTCTTCAAAGTAGCCACCTTTTGCTTTGATGACTGCTTTGCACACTCTTGGCATTCTCTTGATGAGCTTCAAGAGGTAGTCACCAGGAATGGTCTTCCAACAATCTTGAAGGAGTTCCAAGAGATGCTTAGCACTTGTTGGCCCTTTTGCCTTCACTCCGCGGTCCAGCTCACCCCAAACCATCTCGATTGGGTTCAGGTCTGGTGACTGTGGAGGCCAGGTCATCTGGCGTAGCACCCATCACTCTCCTTCTTGGTCAAATAACCCTTACACAGCCTGGAGGTGTGTTTGGGGTCATTGTCCTGTTGAAAAATAAATGATGGTCCAACTAAACGCAAACCAGATGGAATAGCATGCCGCTGCAAAATGCTGTGGTAGCCATGCTGGTTCAGTATGCCTTCAATTTTGAATAAATCCCCAACAGTGTCACAAGCAAAGCACCCCCACACCATCACACCTCCTCCTCCATGCTTCACGGTGGGAACCAGGCATGTAGTGTCCATCCCTTCACCTTTTCTGCGTCGCACAAGGACACGGTGGAACCAAAGATCTCAAATTTGGACTCATCAGACCAAAGCACAGATTTCCACTGGTCTAATGTCCATTCCTTGAGTTCTTTAGCCCAAACAAGTCTCTTCTGCTTGTTGCCTGTCCTTAGCAGTGGTTTCCTAGCAGCTATTTTACCATGAAGGCCTGCTGCACAAAGTCTCCTCTTAACAGTTGTTGTAGAGATGTGTCTGCTGCTAGAACTCTGTGTGGCATTGACCTGGTCTCTAATCTGAGCTGCTGTTAACCTGCGATTTCTGAGGCTGGTGACTCAGATAAACTAATGCTCAGAAGCAGAGGTGACTCTTGGTCTTCCTTTCCTGGGGCGGTCCTCAAGTGAGCCAGTTTCTTTGTAGCGCTTGGTTTTTGCAACTGCACTTGGGGACACTTGCAAAGTTTTCCCAATTTTTCGGACTGACTGACCTTCATTTCTTAAAGTAATGAGGGCCACTCGTTTTTCTTTACTTAGCTGCTTTTTTCTTGCCATAATACAAATTCTAACTGTCTATTCAGTAGGACTATCAGCTGTGTATCCACCAGACTTCTGCACAACACAACTGATGGTCCCAACCCCATTTATAAGGTAAGACATCCCACTTATTAAACCTGACAGGGCACACCTGTGAAGTGAAAACCATTCCCGGTGACTACCTCTTGAAGCTCATCAAGAGAATGCCAAGAGTGTGCAAAGCAGTCATCAAGGCAAAAGGTGGCTACTTTGAAGAACCTACAATATAAGATATCATTTCAGTTGTTTCACACTTTTTTGTTAAGTATATAATTCCACATGTGTTAATTCATAGTTTTGATGCCTTCAGTGTGTATTTACAGTTTTCATAGTCATGAAATTACAGAAAAATCTTTAAATGAGGTGTGTCCAAACTTTTAGTCTGTACTGTATAGAAAAAAATAAACCATCATACTTACCTGGGATGAATATAGAAGTCATAGGGTTCCATAGCAGAAGTATAATGCACTCCCAAAGACCTCCATATAGTATAATGCACAATCCACAGTCCTCCATATAATATAATGCACCCCTCTTAGCCCTCCATATAGTATAATGCACCCCTCTTAGTCCTCCATATAGTATAATGCACCCCTCTTAGTCCTCCATATAGTATAAAGCACCCCTCTTAGTCCTCCATATAGTATAATGCATCCCTCTTAGTCCTCCATATAGTGTAATGCACTCCCCATATTCATACATGTAGTAGTATGACCACGGGCACTGTGTACTCATTGATTTAAAAAAAATACTCACCTTCCCTCTGCTCCCCCACCATGTGGCGTCCTCTTCTGAAGTTGGCGGCTGACTTCAGAGTGCAAGCAACAGGAGCGCATGACGTCACTGCCATGCTCCCCCAGTATCGTGCACGCCAACCTCAGCTGCTGGCCTCTGATTCGCCGGCAGGATGTACTGCCACGCTTGGGCCGAATAGATCTGTGTGCTGCAAAACACACATCCAGTTGAAGTATTTGCTGGCATCGCCGAGCCCCTCACCCGCCGGGCCTGGTCGCAGCGGAGACCGTGGTCGTTACACCCCTGTTCGCCACTCTTCGTTTCAAAAAGTAGAAATGAATAAAAAATGTACAAATTTTGATGGACATTTTAATCAAAGTTTAGTCTCTATTCACAAGTCCATACTAAGAAAATGTAAATGTCACAAGACTTAAGGTTTATTGTGACCTAGAACAATCCGAGCATAAATCAGTGAACGGCTTTACTTTATAATTGACCCTTTTTCGGCAATAACCTGCGATTAATCCGAGTCTCCAACTGGGGCCAAGGCACAAAATGTTCCTGCATCAAATTTCTACAGAATATTGTAAAAAAAAAAAAAAAACAGAAAGTGAATAATGTCAGAAGCTAAAAAAAAAACCCAGAAAAGTACAGCAATAGATTTACAAAATATTTTCCTGTTTCTTTTCCCAATACTTTTGCTAAAGAGGTTTTCTACACGCACCCCTCAGTTAACGTTTTTGCACCACATCGTGCCAAACATGAGCAATACTCTTCCAAAATTTGGGAAATTTCCCAAATCTGTGGTCCCGGCCTGTCTCCAGGCTTTAAGGCCCTGGTTCACTATAGAATAAAGATGGATAGCCCATTGTGTCAAGATTGGCCACCAGTCTAATGTGTATAGGGGCATCCTGACTCTCCCCTGACAGAGGAGAGAAGGAACCGGCACGTTGGGTTTCCGACTGTCGATCCTTTTGTTCTCCAAAATGATAAACCGCCTCCGGAGGAGTCTAGCAGCAGCTATCACATGGAGAACACAGGCGCACAAAAAATGTAGGTAATTTGGAAAACCCCTTTAAATTCTTACTGTAAGGGTATAGAATCTTTCTCACAGGTTTTGTTATGGTCCAAAATCCGCATTAAATCTATACATAACATAGGGGGATGTAGGAAACACTTGTTTTTGATATAAAAAAAACAAAAACATAAAAGTAATCCCACCCCACCAAGTTGAATGAAAATCCATCAGTGAGCGTGTCCTAACAGTCTGATGGGAGAGAGCATGTCACTTTTATCTGTCTTTTTCTGAGATTCTCTACGATTTATGACCAAAGACCACATCAACGTCAAATGTGCAGGGAAACAAACTACGACCGCTAGCAACTAGCTATATCAGTGGTCGTAACCATGGATACCTAAGGTCCTGCAATGCCCTGCATATGAAGAAAGAGACATAGCGAATCAGAAAAACTATACTACATTTCTAATTGAAGGTATTTTCTAATATTATTATTATTACATCTACTACATATTGGGATAGGATCTTGGAGATGGGATTACCCCTTTAAAAGGTGGACAATGATAATAGTCAGAGCAGCACCAGAACCACCAACACATCAGTGCAATACTAGAACCATCATCAGCACATGAACACATCACCAGCACCACCATTAGAACATGAATGTCATGATTAATGTTGAGCATTCCGATACTGCAAATATTGGGTATCGGCCGATATTTGCTGTATCGGAATTCCGATACCGAGTTCAGATATTTTTGCGATATCAAATATGGATCCCAGGGCCTGAAGGAGAGTTTCCTCTCCTTCAGACCCTGGGAACCATTCCGATATTTTGTGTCCCATTGATATGCATTGGTTTCGGGTATCGGCGATATCCGATATTTTTTGGATATCGGCCGATCCAATCCGATACCGATACCTTTGCATATCGGAAGGTATCACTCAACACTAGTCATGATCCAGACTGGGATTTTGGTCTCGTCTCTCCTTTCCCAGTCTGGTCATGTCAGGGGTTAGCTTTCTCTGCCTCGTTCTAGTGTCAGGTCTGCTATTTCTCAATGCTGCATCCTGCAGGAGTGCTAGTTATATTTCCTGCCTACGGCATGTGTAGCTGGCTCTGGTTAAACCCTGATTTGTCCTGCTGCGTTTAGCTGTCTTTGCCCGTGTCTGTTCATTCCCATCTTCCTGCCTCTACTCTGTTTGTCCCTGTGTGTTTGGATTCCCCAGTACTCGACTCTAGTTTGGCTCTGACCTGATTCTGTCTCTTCCTTCTGGTACTTCTGCTTCGGACTGGTACTGACCTTTGGGCGCTCCTCTGACTCTGTCTTTGGAATTCCTTGGTACTACGCTACTCTCTGGTATCGACACGGCTTGTCTGACTATTCTGCTGCCACCTGGTGGTAGCCTCGCTACAGTTCAGCTCTGAGCAGGATTTCAGCCCTCTCTCCGCTCTGCTGCCATCTAGTGGAGTTTGCATTTACCTGTGGTGCTGATGCGGGGCAATAAAAACAGCACCAGAACCACCATTAGAACATGAAAACAGCACCACAACTGCCATGAGGCCTGTTTGTTTTTCTATGGCCCTAAAAACTAAGTCCTGGACAATCTCTTTAACCCCTTCATGACCCAGCCTATTTTGGCCTTAATGACCTTGCCGTTTTTTGCAATTCTGACCAGTGTCCCTTTATGAGGTAATAACTCAGGAACGCTTCAACGGATCCTAGCGATTCTGAGACTGTTTTTTCGTGACATATTGGGCTTTATGTTAGTGGTAAATTTAGGTCGATAATTTCTGAGTTTATTTGTGAAAAAAATGGTAATTTGGCGAAAATTTTGAAAATTTCGCAGTTTTCACATTTTGAATTTTTATTCTGTTAAACCAGAGAGTTATGTGACACAAGATAGTTAATAAATAACGTTTCCCACATGTCTACTTTACATCAGCACAATTTTGGAAACAAATTTTTTTTTTGCTAGGAAGTTATAAGGGTTAAAATTTGACCAGTGATTTCTCATTTTTACAACAAAATTTACAAAACCATTTTTTTTAGGGACCACCTCACATTTGAAGTCATTTTGAGGGTTCTATATGGCTGAAAATACCCAAAAGTTACACCATTCTAAAAACTGCACCCCTCAAGGTGCTCAAAACCACATTCAAGAAGTTTATTAACCCTTCAGGTGTTTCACAGCAGCAGAAGCAACATGGAAGTAAAAAATGAACATTTAACTTTTTAGTCACAAAAATGATCTTTTAGCAACAATTTTTTTATTTTCCCAAGGGTAAAAGGAGAAACTAGACCACGGACGTTGTTGTCCAATTTGTCCTGAGTACGCTGATACCTCATATGTGGGGGTAAACCACTGTTTGGGTGCACGGCAGGGCTCGGAAGGGAAGGAGCGCCATTTGACTTTTTCAATGAAAAATTGGCTCCAATCTTTAGCGGACACCATGTTGCGTTTGGAGAGCCCCCGTGTGCCTAAACATTGGAGCTCCCGCACAATTGACCCCATTTTGGAAACTAGACCCCCCAAGGAACTTATCTAGAAGCATAGTGAGCACTTTAAGCCCCCAGGTGCTTCACAAATTGATCCGTAAAAATGAAAAAGTACTTTTTTTTCACAAAAAAATTATTTTAGCCTCAATTTTTTCATTTTCGCATGGGCAACAGGATAAAATGGATCCTAAATTTTGTTGGGCAATTTCTCCTGAGTACACCGATACCTCACATGTGGGGGTAAACCACTGTTTGGGCACATGGTAAGGCTCGGAAGGGAAGGAGCGCCATTTGACTTTTTGAATGAAAAATTATCTCCATCGTTAGCGGACACCATGTCGCGTTTGGAATGCCCCTGTGTGCCTAAACATTGGAGATCCTCCACAAGTGACCCTATTTTGGAAACTAGACCCCCCAAGGAACTTATCTAGAGGCATAGTGAGCACTTTAAACCCCCAGGTGCTTCACAAATTGATCCGCAAAAATGAAAAAGTACTTTTTTTTCACACAAAATTTCTTTTAGCCTCAATTCTTTCATTTTCACATGGGCAACAGGATAAAATGGATCCTAAAATTTGTTGTCCAATTTGTCCTGAGTACGATGATACTCCATATGTGGGGGTAAACCACTGTTTGGGCGCACGGCAGGGCTCGGAAGGGAAGGCACGCCATTTGGCTTTTTGAATGGAAAATAAGCTCCAATCATTAGCGGACACCATGTCGCGTTTGGAGAGCCCCTGTGTGCCTAAACATTGGAGCTCCCGCACAAGTGACCCCATTTTGGAAACTAGACCTCCCAAGGAACTAATCTAGATGTGTGGTGAGCACTTTGAACCCCCAGGTGCTTCACAGAAGTTTATAACGCAGAGCCATGAAAATAAAAAATAATTTTTCTTTTCTCAAAAATGATTTTTTAGCCCACAATTTTTTATTTTCCCAAGGGTAACAGGAGAAATTGGACCCCAAAAGTTGTTGTCCAGTTTCTCCTGAGTACGCTGATACCCCATATGTGGGGGTAAACTGCTGTTTTGGCACACGTCGGGGTTCAGAAGGGAAGTAGTGATGTTTTGAAATGCAGACTTTGATGGAATGCTCTGCGGGCGTCAGGTTGCTTTTGCAGAGCCCCTGATGTGCCTAAACAGTAGAAACCCCCCACAAGTGACTCCATTTTGGAAACTAGACCCCCAAGGGAACTTATCTAGATGTGTGGTGAGCACTTTGAACCCCCAAGTGCTTCCCGGAAGTTTATAACGCAGAGCCGTGAAAATAATAAATGTGTTTCCTTTCCTCAAAAATATTTTTTTAGCCCAGAATTTTTTATTTTTGCAAGAGTAACAGGAGAAATTGGACCCAAAAGTTGTTGTCCAGTTTCTCCTGAGTACGCTGATACCCCATATATGGGGGTAAACCACTGTTTGGGCACATGCCGGGGCTCGGAAGGGAAGTAGTGACGTTTTGGAATGCAGACTTTGATGGAATGGTCTGCGGGCATCATGTTACGTTTGCAGAGCCCCTGATATGCCTAAACAGTAGAAACCCCCCACAAGTGACCCCATTTTGGAAACTAGACCCCCCGAGGAACTTATCTAGATGTGTGATGAGCACGTTCAACCCCCAAGTGCTTCACAGAAGTTTACAACGCAGAGCCGTGAAAATAAAAAATCATTTTTCTTTCCTCAAAAAAGATGTTTTAGCAAGCAATTTTTTATTTTCACAAGGGTAACAGGAGAAATTGGGCCCCAATATTTGTTGCCCAGTTTGTTGTGAGTACGCTGATACCCCATATGTGGGGGTAAACCACTGTTTGGGCACACGTCAGGGCTCGGAAGGGAAGTAGTGACATTTGAAATGCAGACTTTGATGGAATGGTCTGCGGGCATCACGTTGCATTTGCAGAGCCCCTGATGTGCCTAAACAGTAGAAACACCCCACAAGTGACCCCATTTTGGAAACTAGACCCACAAGGAACTTATCTAGATGTGTGGTGAGCACTTTCAACCCCCAAGTGCTTCACAGAAGTTTATAACGCAGAGCCGTGAAAATAAAAAATAATTGTTCTTTCCTCAAAAATTATGTTTTAGCAAGTAATTTTTTATTTTTGCAAGGGTAACAGGAGAAATTGGACCCCAACAGTTGTTGCCCAGTTTGTCCTGAGTACGCTGGTACCCCAAATGTGGGGGTAAACCACTGTTTGGGCGCACGTTGGGGCTTGGAAGGGAGGGAGCACCATTTGACTTTTTGAACGCAAGATTGGCTGGAATCAATGGTGGCGCCATGTTGCGTTTGGAGACCCCTGATGTGCCTAAACAGTGGAAACCCCTCAATTCTAACTTCAACACTAACCCCAACACACCCCTAATCCTAATCCCAACTGTAGCCATAACCCTAATCACAACCCTAACCCCAACACACCCCTAACCACAGCCCTAACCCCAACACACCCCTAACCACAACCCTAACCCCAACACACCCGTAACCCTAATTCCAACCCTAACCACAACTGTAACCCCAACGCACCCCTAACCCTATCCGTAACCCTAACCACAAGCCTAATCTTAACCCTATTTCCAACCCTAGCCCTAATTCCAACCCTAACTCTAATTCCAACCCTAACCCTAAGGCTATGTGCCCACGTTGCGGATTCGTGTGAGATTTTTCCGCACGATTTTTGAAAAATCTGCAGGTAAAAGGCACTGCGTTTTACCTGCGGATTTACAGCAGATTTCCAGTGTTTTTTTGTGCGGATTTCACCTGCGGATTCCTATTGAGGAACAGGTGTAAAACGCTGCGGAATCCGCACAAAGAATTGACATGCTGCGGAAAATACAACGCAGCGTTTCTGCACGGAATTTTCCGCACCATGGGCACAGCGGATTTGGTTTTCCATAGGTGTACATGGTACTGTAAACCTGATGGAAAACTGCTTCGAATTCGCAGCGGCCAATCCGCTGCGGATCCGCGGCCAATCCGCTGCGGATCCGCGGCCAATCCGCTGCTGATCCGCGGCCAATCCGCTGCGGATCCGCGGCCAATCCGCTGCGGATCCGCAGCCAAATCCGCAAATCCGCATCCCTAACCCTACCCGTAACCCTAACCCTACCCCTAACCCTACCCCTAGTTCTAACCCTAGTTCTAACCCTAACCCTAGTGGAAAAAGAAAAAAAAAATATTTTCTTTATTTTATTATTGTCCCTACCTATGGGGGTGATAAAGGGGGGGTTTATTTATTATTTTTTTTATTTTGATCGCTGTGATAGAACCTACCACAGCGATCAAAATGTACTTTGTAATGAATCTGCCAGCCGGCAGATTCGGCGGGCGCACTGAGCATGCGTCCGCCATTTTGGAAGATGGCGGCACCCATGGAGGAGGCGGACGGGCACCGGGAGTCTCGGTAAGTATAAGGGGGGGGAGATCGGGGCACGGGGGGGGGCGTCGGAGCACGGGGGGTGACATAGGAGCACGGGGGGAGCGGACAGGAGGACGGGGGAGCGGAGCACAGGACGGAGGGGACTACGGGACAGATCGGTGGCTTGGGGGGGCGATCGGTGGTGTGGGGGGGGTCACTTCAGTATTTCCAGCCATGGCCGATGATATTGCAGCATCGGCCATGGCTGGATTGTAATATTTCACCAGTTTTTTAGGTGAAATATTACAAATCGCTGATTGGCAGTTTCACTTTCAACAGCCAATCAGAGCGATCGTAGCCACGGGGGGGGGGGGGGGGGGGGGGTGAAGCCACCCCCCTGGGCTGAAGTACCACTCCCCCTCTCCCTGCAGATCGGGTGAAATCGGAGTTAACCCTTTCACCCGCTCTGCAGCGACGCGATCATTCCATGACGCCACATAGGCATCATGGGTCGGATTGGCACGGGTTTTCATGACGCCTACGTGGCGTCATGGGTCGGGAAGGGGTTAAATAATAGTATTTTGGCCACCTACAGTCACCACTAGGGGGAGTTTAGGAGCTCATTGCATACAGAATTATTATACATTAACCGGGCCTTGGATCATCCAAAGTTAGGCAGTTACTTAACTTAGAAATCCTGAAAAACTCCAGCCCCTGTAACACAGCCCCATCCTAGCACCTCTCATTTCTAATACTGGCGTGTTCCAGATGAACAGAAGACGCCACACACCTACGCCACTGAGTATAAGTGCACTCAATAAAACATCTAAAAAATTGCACAAAATGCCGGCAAATTGCAATATCTAACACTATGCCCTCTGGAAAAATCTTCCTTCTACAATGGCTTCCACATCCGGCAAGTCAATAATTTGGGGGTAGAGAGTTTCTGAATATTTTGCAAACTTCCGTCTGATTAATCCATATCCGAAAAATGGTATTTGGAACCCAAAAAGACAACAAGGAAAAAAAAAAAAGAAAAATTATGTTGGAGCCAAATCGGCTGTTCGGGTTATGATTGTGCCGGTTGGTTGCATTTTGTTTGGTACATAAAACAGTGAAAAGCAGAAAAGCAACAAAAAAAATAAATAAAAAAACTCATAAAAACTGATTCCACCACTGCGCGAAATGACTGTAATTGTCAGATGCATGAAACAAAGGACAGATTAGTACCCGGCCTCCTCGTCTACAATTTAACGCCTTTGTTTCATTGTAATGGGCATGTTCTGACGGCAAAAGGAAAAGATGAAAAATGAAAATTTAATTGCAAACGAAAAGACGTCGCTCCTTTCATGCAGAACTGTGATGGAGCGAGTCCTCCTGATATCCTCAGCTGTAACTGACGGAAATATGGCTTCTCTCCCTCCAGGACCCGAATCGGGGGACAGGATTTACATATCTGGTGGGAGATGTCGGCCCCATGCATCTAGTGCTATCCTGCACACTTATAGGACCATAGCCTTTATTAACCCCTTTACGCAGTGGCTATTTTTTTTTTTTTTTTTTTACTTTTTTTTTTTTGCTTGCATTTTTTCTTTAAATTTGCTCCTAAAAGGCCATAGCATTTTAATTTCTCTATCGGATTATCCCTATGCTGTTTTTAGCAGGACGACTTGTATTTTTTAATGCTGTCATTTAACTTACTATATTATATATGTAAAAAAAAAAATGTATATACTGTAGGATGAAATTGAAAAACAAAAACAGCAATTCAACTGGGGGGTTGTTTTTACATCATTTTCACTTTTTGGTAAAAACTATGTTACCTTTCAGATCAGTACGAATATCCATTCACAAAATACTGTATTATTTTAGACTTTTATGTTACTTTAAAAACAGTTAAAAAAATAATAATAAAAAGCCCCAATTATAACTTGTGGGTTTTTTTTTCCTTGGGGTAATTTATCTTTTTTTTTTGGGTGCCAAATTCTTCAACATGACGAATGTGGTCAATAAATTTTAGGCAACATTAAAAAATGCAATTTGTGTTTGCATTTTTTGCATGAATGAATCAGCCAAAAACATTCAAAAAGCCCAATGCCCAATATATAAAAAAAAAGATCCAACCAGGTGAACACATATAAAATAGAGTTTAATGGTTAAAATTAAAAGATGAATTTGACGCAAATGAAAAACAGGCAAAAAAAAAGATTAAAAAATACACAAAAAAGGTATAAATGCAATCAAGCCCATATTTTGAGACACAGGACATTTTTTTAACTGTCAATGCAGCTGTGTGAGGGTGATGGTCCTTGAAGAAACCACTTTAAGGACCCAAAAAGGAAAGCGGCATGAGAAGCAGAGCGCTAGCCATCACAGGAAGTGAGCCAACAGAAAATGGTATAATTTAGTCTAATCATTTTATGTATCCTTTTGACAATTATTTCAATTATTACATCAAATGAGACCTGTCTACAGGTTGTGTGTTGTAGTGCAGCTGAACACCTTTTCATTGCAATAGAGTTGAGGTGCAATACGAGACACAACCAACAGAGGCGCTGGTCTTTCCAATCACTACAATAGAGTTGAGGTGCAATACCAGACACAACCAATAGAGCGCTGGTTCTTTCCAATCACTACAATAGAGTTGAGGTGCAATACCAGACACAACCAATAGAGGAGCTGGTTCTTTCCAATCACTACAATAGAGTTGAGGTGCAATACCAGACACAACCAATAGAGGAGCTGGTTCTTTCAATTTAAAATTAGTGGTGAATCGAAACACTGAAAGAAGTTGACCGCAGCGTGCATCGCACATGCAGATTTCTGGTTTCGGGATGTGAGAATATTTTGTAGATCTGCCCTTTCAAAATAATAAAAAAAAGAAAAAACTGCCAAAGCAGCATGAGATTTTTCTTTTTTTTTTCCTACGTCGTAGTCATGTGGCTTAAGTGATGTGAATGTACCCTCGATAATGCACACCCCTGAGTAACATTTTTTTTTTGTCTAAATAGGTACGGACTCCTGCCTTATTTGATTTCTTATATATTTTTAATTGCTTTACAGGAGTTGTCCACTACCACATCCCCTTCTGAATCCCTTTGTTTTCCCCCAGTAAAATAAAAACACTTATTCTCACCTCTGTAGCCAGTGCTGTGCCAGCGTTGTCAGCACTGGCTTTCCCAGGTTTCCAGCAGCCAATCAGCGCTGGCTTCAATCTCCCCGCCTTCGACAAATCAAATATCCGCAGGAAGTGAGAGATCAGCCGCAGCTCTCATTTCCTCCAGATGTCAGGTACGTCCGAAGGAGGGAACAGTGAAGTGTCTGCTGATTTCCCACAGGGCTTGTGTGACATAATAGTGTCACGCAATTCCCGGGAAAGAAAGTGCCAACCCCGCTGGAACAGCGCTGGCTCCGGAGGGCAGGATAAGTGTTTTTAAATCACTTTATTCAGGGATTTGTCTCCATTCATGTACAAAAAAAATGCATGTAAGTGGCTTCGAGACCTTGCTTTTCCCCAGTCTATTTTCCTGAATTCAGCTGCATTAATATCAGAGCATCCTCGCTTGGAGTACAGGTGATGGGGCAGCATCTGTCTCCTCCTCTGAGTGTTGTGTCTATCAGAGCCACAGGCTTTTCTCCAGAGTCAGTTAGACACAAGTGTTCGTTACTTGAGTTTGCCAAGGGTCCTCAAATATGCACCGAGTATCGCGGGTGCTGTAAGACAGCCAGAAAACATTTGGGAATTGCCCGTGTTGGTCAAGCAAACCGCGCATGTTTTGTGGCTGTCTAACAGCAGTGAAATATGCAGCCGTAGGGACTCGAACATGTCACTCGAGCACCCGTGATACCCAAGAGCCCTTGGCAAACTCGAGTAATGGGCACTTGCGCTCATCACTAGTGCTGCCCCATCACTGCCATCATCTGTACTCCAGATGACTATGCTCTGATGTAAATGCAGCTGAAGGCAGGACGTACAATACAAAAAGTCTTTCCATGCCAGAAGAAAAACGATGTATCGGCAAGTCTTTGGAGCTTGAGAGTTGGGACAACGTGATCAGCTTACTAGTCTGACAACATGGCGGAACATGGTATTATACCTGTTAATGATTGAAAATCGTCTGATCTGCTCTAAATCCTGAGAGGAATCCTTTCCTTCTGGTTCCGTGTCAATGTGGTATGAAGCTGAACAATAAGTACAAAGGAGCAGAACACCAGCTGGAAAATCCCAAAACTCCTCCATGGAGCTGGATTTTGGAGAACATCAGCACAGAAGATTGGATGATGGTTGAACATGGCGTTACACCTGAAAATCCTCTGACCTGCCCTAAATCCTTTCCTTCCGGTTCCATGTCAAAGTGGTATGATGCTGAACAATATGTACAAAGCAGCAGAACAGCAGCTGGAAAATCCCCAAACTCCTCCATGGAGCTGGATTTTGGAGAATATCAGCACAGAAGGTTGGATGATGGTTGAACATGGCGTTACACCTGAAAATCCTTTCCTTCCGGTTCCATGTCAAAGTGGTATGATGCTGAACAATATGTACAAAGCAGCAGAACAGCAGCTGGAAAATCCCAAAACTCCTCCATGGACCTGGATTTTGGAGAACATCAACACAGAAGATTGGATGATGGTTGAACATGGCGTTATTACACCTGTTAATGAATGAAAATCCTCTGACCTGCCCTAAATCCTTTCTTTCCGGTTCCATGTGGTATGATGCTGAACAATATGTACAAAGCAGCAGAACAGCAGCTGGAAAATCCTAAAACTCCTCCATAAGACGACCCCGTTATGCTGGAGCAGACTGGCTTACACATAAAACATGAAGTTTTGCCAAGCAAGAAGGAAGCAGCCAGCAATGGGAAGACTGCGAAACACCAACAGATGTTCGGTGGATGAGAGCCGGGCTACGTAAACAGCCCATTGGTCTGAGAAAAGCGAGGTGTCTGCTGCACCAGCCTGACGAATGTCTGTGTACATCTGCATGGGCGAAACACCTGGCTTCAGCAAGCACCGCACCTCCAGATACTACATGCAACCAGTTCTGTATTATGCAAAGGCTAAAGACCCCAGAACTATAAATAATGGATGGGGTCTTAGCTACAAAATTTGCATTGCTTTTCTCGCCAGTGCAATGGGGAAACTTGGCACGTGGAAGGTTTGGCTATAAATTAGGGAAAACAGAATGTGTCATCTATTTTAACTTTGCTAATTAGATGTCAGTCTGCAGAAAAGAAATAGTATTCTTGATATTTTTTTTAATATTAGAGGTATTATTGGCATTCCTTGGGGGTGGCCATATTGGAGACACACGTTTCCCTACCGTATTATCTTCATAGATGGTGCGGCTCGATGTGTCTGTTTTACGGAAGCTGCAATAAAAAGAAGTCAATTGACAGAGTAATGTCCTAAATTATTACAGTCTTCATGAAGAGATGGGAGTAAACAATATCTGCCAAGCTCAGGCAGTAAAGTGAGCTGTATACAGAGCCTTGTCTTTGTGTCTGCAGGGTAACGTCTCTCCTTGTAGAGGGTAACATGCCTGACATGCCAGTGTAAGGAGACCCATAGGCCGTGCAATGCTCCTCTGGGAAACTAAATATGCAAATTGCTTCAAGGATTTGAACTCTAGTGCCACCTATTGGATGAAGCAATCCTAAAAATTTTCATATTTAAATTCCCAGAGGAGCACTTCATGGCCTATAAGTCTCCTTACACTGGCATGTCACTCTCCACAAGGAGAAACGTTAGCCCTAGGCTCCCAGTAAGAGGCCTTTCAGGGAGCCAAATCAGATCTTTTGCTCAGCACTGAGGAAGAGCAAACACCCCAAAACACATGTCTGCAAATAGAGATTCTGATTCTTATCCTAAGTCTTATGGCAAATTTGATTAAAGGTTCCATATTGACTTTTAGGATTGCTGCATCCAACAGCAGTTCAAGTCCTCTTCGCCTCTAAAAAGGTATTTTGGATATTATCTGTGTGTAATGCTACTATTTTATTTATTTATTTACAATAATATTGTCATTAACTCACCCTTTAATGATAATGAAAGGACTCTGCACATTTTGCCCTAGTCTACACGGCAAAGCTGAAAAGCGAGTTGCAGAAAACAGTAAGTATCAGACGATTTCATCTGTCTGCTCTAGTGACCAATGTGAGAACAGATACATTTCAAGATCTTTTTTTTAAGTTAACATTAACATTAAAAAAAAAATGACAATGAGATGACTGTGCACAATCATCTCGGTCTACACAGCAAAATTACCAAGCTGTCAAGTGAGCTGCAGGAAACGGCACGTGTCAGCCAATCGTCCTCTTTAGTGGACAGTGTGAAAACTGAAATAGTTAAATAATATTTGTGTTGTGAAAAACAAAAGTAATGAGATGACTCTGCTCACTAGTCCCGGAAAACTGAGCCACGGAAAATAAGAAGGATTAGTCTATTGCTTATCTGCTCGAGTAGAGAGCATGAAAAATATTTTTTTTTATATTGGTAGTCACATAAAAATAAAAGAACAATGATAATGAGGTGACTCTACTCACCCGCCCCAGTCTGCACAACAAAGCAGACAATTGAAATAATGGAAGCGTCTCTCTATTGTGATCGCTGTAATGTGACAATGGCAATATATCAAGATTTCTTTATGTGCCTAGTCTTATAATTAGAAACCAACACCAGCATTTTAAAATAGCGATGAGATTCCATGAGATGCACTTTAGATGACTGACAGTGATGCAAATCCGACCCACCAAGCGTTGCATATTTATATGGAAATAAAAATAGATTTATTCTTCTTTGGGGTAAGAGGTAAAAATAATCAAGCCTGGCATAAATAGGAGCGACTGGCAAGAGGGACTTGGAAACGTCGAAGAGCTCAGCGAGACTGATGGCGAAACATTACAATGTGCGTGATAGATCTTCTCACAAAGTGGTTTGAGCTTCAGATGTGTCCATCCAGACGTGCGCGCCATAATTGCACCAGTAATTGCCGCTGATTGCAAGTAAACAATGTGTTTGAGAGAAAATCATTATCTCACAGAAATGAGGAAACCGGGAGGCCTTCTCCGTGCCAAATCATTTGGTGACATCAATGAGATAACCGCTCCAGATGCAAATCCATGTCAGTCACCAGTCTAGAAACTTCATAAATCCACCCAGGAGACTTGTCCATGCTCCTCGCTGGCTGGAAACTCTGTGACAGAAGTTTATTATCAGACTCCATCTACTTAGGCTTCATAGAGCTGTCGAGGGGCTTCTACACTGAAGGCTAAAGAAAGTACAGTTTTACCCCTATTGATGAGTCGTCTCGTAATGCGCTCAGTCACATTCACATTTCTGGGAGATGAAAAGGACAGGGTTAATCTTGAACATCCCATGGATATGCAAACGCCTGTTACAGGACCTACAGGTAATGCATCCTCCTCTGCCAGTAGTGAGGAGCCTGTTACAGGACCTGCAGGTAATATATCCTCCTCTGCCAGTAGTGAGGAGCCTGTTACATGACCTACAGGTAATATATCCTCCTCTGCCAGTAGTGAGGAGCCTGTTACAGGACCTGCAGGTAATGCATCCTCCTCTGCCAGTAGTGAGGAGCCTGTTACAGGACCTACAGGTGATGCATCCTCCTCTGCCAGTAGTGAGGAGCCTGTTACAGGACCTGCAGGTAATGCATCCTCCTCTGCGAGTAGTGAGGAGCCTGTTACAGGACCTACAGGTAATGCATCCTCCTCTGTCAGTAGTGAGGAGCCTGTTACAGGACCTGCAGGTAATGCATCCTCCTCTGCCAGTAGTGAGGAGCCTGTTACAGGACCTGCAGGTAATGCATCCTCCTCTGTCAGTAGTGAGGAGCCTGTTACAGGACCTGCAGGTAATGCATCCTCCTCTGCCAGTAGTGAGGAGCCTGTTACAGGACCTGCAGGTAATGCATCCTCCTCTGCCAGTAGTGAGGAGCCTGTTACAGGACCTGCAGGTAATGCATCCTCCTCTGTCAGTAGTGAGGAGCCTGTTACAGGACCTGCAGGTAATGCATCCTCCTCTGCCAGTAGTGAGGAGCCTGTTACAGGAGCTGCAGGTAATGCATCCTCCTCTGCCAGTAGTGAGGAGCCTGTTACAGGACCTGCAGGTAATGCATCCTCCTCTGCCAGTAGTGAGAAGCCTGTTACAGGACCTACAGGTAATGCATCCTCCTCTGCCAGTAGTGAGGAGCCTGTTACAGGACCTACAGGTAATGTATCCTCCTCTGCCAGTAGTGAGGAGCCTGTTACAGGACCTGCAGGTAATGCATCCTCCTCTGCCAGTAGTGAGGAGCCTGTTACAGGACCTACAGGTAATGCATCCTCCTCTGCCAGTAGTGAGGAGCCTGTTACAGGAGCTGCAGGTAATGCATCCTCCTCTGCCAGTAGTGAGGAGCCTGTTACAGGACCTGCAGGTAATGCATCCTCTGTCAGTAGTGAGGAGCCTGTTACAGGACCTACAGGTAATGCATCCTCCTCTGCCAGTAGTGAGGAGCCTGTTACAGGACCTGCAGGTAATGCATCCTCCTCTGCCAGTAGTGAGGAGCCTGTTACAGGACCTACAGGTAATGCATCCTCCTCTGCCAGTAGTGAGGAGCCTGTTACAGGACCTGCAGGTAATGCATCCTCCTCTGCCAATAGTGAGGAGCCTGTTACAGGACCTACAGTTGATGCATCCTCCTCTGCCAGTAGTGAGGAGCCTGTTACAGGACCTGCAGGTAATGCATCCTCCTCTGCCAGTAGTGAGGAGCCTGTTACAGGACCTACAGGTAATGCATCCTCCTCTGCCAGTAGAGAGGAGCCTGTTACAGGAGCTGCAGGTAATGCATCCTCCTCTGCCAGTAGTGAGGAGCCTGTTACAGGACCTGCAGGTAATGCATCCTCCTCTGCCAGTAGTGAGAAGCCTGTTACAGGACCTACAGGTAATGCATCCTCCTCTGCCAGTAGTGAGGAGCCTGTTACAGGACCTACAGTTGATGCATCCTCCTCTGCCAGTAGTGAGGAGCCTGTTACAGGACCTACAGGTAATGTATCCTCCTCTGCCAGTAGTGAGGAGCCTGTTACAGGACCTGCAGGTAATGCATCCTCCTCTGCTGGTAGTGAGGAGCCTGTTACAGGACCTGCAGATAATGTATCTTCCTCTGCCAGTAGTGAGGAGCCTGTTACAGGACCTGCAGATAATGTATCCTCCTCTGCCAGTAGTGAGGAGCCTGTTACAGGACCTGCAGATAATGTATCCTCCTCTGCCAGTAGTGAGGAGCCTGTTACAGGAGCTGCAGGTAATGCATCCTCCTCTGCCGGTAGTGAGGAGCCTGTTACAGGACCTGCAGATAATGTATCCTCCTCTGCCAGTAGTGAGGAGCCTGTTACAGGACCTGCAGATAATGTATCCTCCTCTGCCAGTAGTGAGGAGCCTGTTACAGGACCTGCAGGTAATGCATCCTCCTCTGCCGGTAGTGAGGAGCCTGTTACAGGACCTGCAGATAATGTATCCTCCTCTGCCAGTAGTGAGGAGCCTGTTACAGGACCTGCAGATAATGTATCCTCCTCTGCCAGTAGTGAGGAGCCTGTTACAGGACCTGCAGGTAATGCATCCTCCTCTGCCGGTAGTGAGGAGCCTGTTACAGGACCTGCAGATAATGTATCCTCCTCTGCCAGTAGTGAGGAGCCTGTTACAGGACCTGCAGGTAATGCATCCTCCTCTGCCAGTAGTGAGGAGCCTGTTACAGGACCTGCAGGTAATGCATCCTCCTCTGTCAGTAGTGAGGAGCCTGTTACAGGACCTGCAGGTAATGCATCCTCCTCTGCCAGTAGTGAGGAGCCTGTTACAGGACCTGCAGGTAATGCATCCTCCTCTGCCAGTAGTGAGGAGCCTGTTACAGGACCTGCAGGTAATGCATCCTCCTCTGTCAGTAGTGAGGAGCCTGTTACAGGACCTGCAGGTAATGCATCCTCCTCTGCCAGTAGTGAGGAGCCTGTTACAGGAGCTGCAGGTAATGCATCCTCCTCTGCCAGTAGTGAGGAGCCTGTTACAGGACCTGCAGGTAATGCATCCTCCTCTGCCAGTAGTGAGAAGCCTGTTACAGGACCTACAGGTAATGCATCCTCCTCTGCCAGTAGTGAGGAGCCTGTTACAGGACCTACAGGTAATGTATCCTCCTCTGCCAGTAGTGAGGAGCCTGTTACAGGACCTGCAGGTAATGCATCCTCCTCTGCCAGTAGTGAGGAGCCTGTTACAGGACCTACAGGTAATGCATCCTCCTCTGCCAGTAGTGAGGAGCCTGTTACAGGAGCTGCAGGTAATGCATCCTCCTCTGCCAGTAGTGAGGAGCCTGTTACAGGACCTGCAGGTAATGCATCCTCTGTCAGTAGTGAGGAGCCTGTTACAGGACCTACAGGTAATGCATCCTCCTCTGCCAGTAGTGAGGAGCCTGTTACAGGACCTGCAGGTAATGCATCCTCCTCTGCCAGTAGTGAGGAGCCTGTTACAGGACCTACAGGTAATGCATCCTCCTCTGC
The DNA here is from genome assembly GCF_051348905.1 of Ranitomeya variabilis. Classification (NCBI taxonomy): domain Eukaryota; kingdom Metazoa; phylum Chordata; class Amphibia; order Anura; family Dendrobatidae; genus Ranitomeya; species Ranitomeya variabilis. The sequence continues at coordinate 754,172,052 of NC_135234.1, read as the reverse complement.
CAGTAGTGAGGAGCCTGTTACAGGACCTGCAGGTAATGCATCCTCCTCTGCCAATAGTGAGGAGCCTGTTACAGGACCTACAGTTGATGCATCCTCCTCTGCCAGTAGTGAGGAGCCTGTTACAGGAGCTGCAGGTAATGCATCCTCCTCTGCCAGTAGTGAGGAGCCTGTTACAGGACCTACAGGTAATGCATCCTCCTCTGCCAGTAGTGAGGAGCCTGTTACAGGAGCTGCAGGTAATGCATCCTCCTCTGCCAGTAGTGAGGAGCCTGTTACAGGACCTACAGGTAATGCATCCTCCTCTGCCAGTAGTGAGGAGCCTGTTACAGGAGCTGCAGGTAATGCATCCTCCTCTGCCAGTAGTGAGGAGCCTGTTACAGGACCTGCAGGTAATGCATCCTCTGTCAGTAGTGAGGAGCCTGTTACAGGACCTACAGGTAATGCATCCTCCTCTGCCAGTAGTGAGGAGCCTGTTACAGGACCTGCAGGTAATGCATCCTCCTCTGCCAGTAGTGAGGAGCCTGTTACAGGACCTGCAGGTAATGCATCCTCCTCTGCCAGTAGTGAGAAGCCTGTTACAGGACCTACAGGTAATGCATCCTCCTCTGCCAGTAGTGAGGAGCCTGTTACAGGACCTACAGTTGATGCATCCTCCTCTGCCAGTAGTGAGGAGCCTGTTACAGGACCTGCAGGTAATGCATCCTCCTCTGCCAGTAGTGAGGAGCCTGTTACAGGACCTACAGGTAATGTATCCTCCTCTGCCAGTAGTGAGGAGCCTGTTACAGGACCTGCAGGTAATGCATCCTCCTCTGCTGGTAGTGAGGAGCCTGTTACAGGACCTGCAGATAATGTATCTTCCTCTGCCAGTAGTGAGGAGCCTGTTACAGGACCTGCAGATAATGTATCCTCCTCTGCCAGTAGTGAGGAGCCTGTTACAGGACCTGCAGATAATGTATCCTCCTCTGCCAGTAGTGAGGAGCCTGTTACAGGACCTGCAGGTAATGCATCCTCCTCTGCCGGTAGTGAGGAGCCTGTTACAGGACCTGCAGATAATGTATCCTCCTCTGCCAGTAGTGAGGAGCCTGTTACAGGACCTGCAGATAATGTATCCTCCTCTGCCAGTAGTGAGGAGCCTGTTACAGGACCTGCAGGTAATGCATCCTCCTCTGCCGGTAGTGAGGAGCCTGTTACAGGACCTGCAGATAATGTATCCTCCTCTGCCAGTAGTGAGGAGCCTGTTACAGGACCTGCAGGTAATGCATCCTCCTCTGCCAGTAGTGAGGAGCCTGTTACAGGATCTGCAGATAATGTATCCTCCTCTGCCAGTAGTGAGGAGCCTGTTACAGGACCTGCAGATAATGTATCCTCCTCTGCCAGTAGTGAGGAGCCTGTTACAGGACCTACAGGTAATGCATCCTCCTCTGCCAGTAGTGAGGAGCCTGTTACAGGACCTGCAGGTAATGTATCCTCCTCTGCCAGTAGTGAGGAGCCTGTTACAGGACCTGCAGATAATGTATCCTCCTCTGCCAGTAGTGAGGAGCCTGTTACAGGATGGTATATACTCAAAGCGTAGTCACCAGGCGGAAAGCCGACAACCGATACAAAAGGGATTTTTTTTAAAGTATGTATCTTTCATCATTACTGTCATTGTGGTGGGCACTGTGGTTTACTCTGCTATGGAGTAATATGGCTGGCATTGTATTGTCCAGCATTATGATGTGGCACTGTGGCTGGTATTGTACTGGGACAGTGTGTCTGGCATTATGATGGGGCATTGTGACGAGCATTGTAGTGGGAAATTGTGTCCAGCCTTAGGAAGGAGCACTGTGGCCGACAATATGATGGGGCACTGTGGCCGACAACATCATGGGGCACTGTGGCCGACAATATCATGGGGCACCGTGGCTGGAACTGAACAAGTACACAGTGTCCAGCATTGTGATGGGGCATTGAGGCTGGCATTGTACTGGGACAGTGTGTCTTGCATTATGATGGGGCACTGTGGCTGGAAATGTGGTGGGGCACTGTGGTGTTGTATCTGTATGATAATGGGGTGTTGGGCTTGGGCACTGTGTTTTGCATTATGATGGTTCAGTGTCGCTGACATTGTACTGAGAACCTGTGTCCAGCTTTATGATGGGGCACTGTCACTGGAAATATGATGGGGCACCGTGGCTAGCATTATGATGGGGCACTGTGGCTGGCAATATGATTGGACACCGTGGCTGGCACTATGATGGGGCTCCGTGGCTGGCACTATAATGGGGCACCGTGGCTGGCAATATGATGAGGCACCGTGGCTGGCAATATGATGAGGCACTGTGGCTAGCAATATGATGAAGCACAGTGGCTGGCAATATGATGGGGCACCGTGGCTGGCACTATAATGGGGCACCGTGGCTGGCAATATGATGAGGCACTGTGGCTGGCAATATGATGAGGCACTGTGGCTAGCATTATGATGGGGCACTATGGCTGGCAATATGATGGGACACCATGGCTGGCACTATGATGGGGCACCGTGGCTGGCAATATCATGGGACACTGTTGCTGGCACTATGATGGGGCTCCTTGGCTGGCACTATGATGGGGCACCGTGGCTGGCACTATGATGGGGCACCATGGCTGGCAATATGATGAGGCACCGTGGCTGGCAATATGATGAGGCACTGTGGCTAGCAATATGATGAGGCACAGTGGCTGGCAATATGATGGAGCACAGTGGCTGGCAATATGATGAAGCACAGTGGCTGGCAATATGATGGGGCACCGTGGCTGGCACTATAATGGGGCACCGTGGCTGGCAATATGATGAGGCACTGTGGCTGGCAATATGATGAGGTACTGTGGCTAGCATTATGATGGGGCACTATGGCTGGCAATATGATGGGACACCATGGCTGGCACTATGATGGGGCACCGTGGCTGGCAATATCATGGGACACTGTTGCTGGCACTATGATGGGGCTCCTTGGCTGGCACTATGATGGGGCACCGTGGCTGGCACTATGATGGGGCATCATGGCTGGCAATATGATGAGGCACCGTGGCTGGCAATATGATGAGGCACTGTGGCTAGCAATATGATGAGGCACAGTGGCTGGCAATATGATGGAGCACTGTGGCTGGCAATATGATGGGGCACCATGGCTGGGAATATGATGAGGCACCATGGCTAGCAATATGAGGCACCGTGGCTGGCAATATGATGGAGCACTGTGGCTGTCAATATGATGGGGCACTGTGGCTGGCAATATGATGGGGCACCATGGCTGGGAATATGATGAGGCACCATGGCTAGCAATATGAGGCACCGTGGCTGGCAATATGATGGAGCACTGTGGCTGTCAATATGATGGGGCACTGTGGCTGGCAATGATGAGGCACTGTGGCTGGCAAAATGATGGGGCACCGTGGCTGGCAATATGATGGGGCACCGTGGCTGGCAATATGATGGGGCACTGTGGCTGGCAATATGATGGGGCACCGTGGCTGGCAATATGTTGGGGCACCGCGGCTGGCAATATGTTGGGGCACCGTGGCTGGCAATATGATGGGGCACCGTTGCCAGTCATTGTGATGGTACAGTTTGTCTTACATTTTTGTGGGTTACTGTGTCTGGAAATGTTGTCGGGCACTGTTGTATTATATCTATATGATAATATGATGGGTGACTGTTGAGACCCAAGAAATCCTACGAAAAGGGGTCCTAAAGCCCTTGTGTGAAACATCCACTGTTTCATTCACAGTCTGTAGGAGTGCTGGTCGCACATGCTCACTTCTGCTTCATTTACACAGGGAACTTTGGAATCTCTCTGCACAGGATCAGTGGGCACCACAGAAGTCAGACCCCTAGCAATCATGCATCTATCATGTATCATGCAGAAAGGTGATGTCATTTATCAGGAATAGAATTTAATAAGTGCTGTCCCTTTAATGCTTTCTCAATTAAATCGTGTTGTATATAATGGAGCTGGCGCCCACTTAATGAAAGCCCACAACGCATATGGGAATGACTCATCCCTTTTACCAATGAACCCTCCTGACAGCCGGAACGAGAGATAAACACACGTTTCTGAACCCATTTGGGGTACACAGGTATTACGAAGCGAGAGCCGCCATAGTCAGCCTGGTTAAGGCAGAGAATCGTCCACTTTAGCTTTTACAGAAACGTATAATTGCAATAATTGTGTTTTGCGCTTTAGAATTTCCCGCAGTACGAGGAAAGATGATGATGATCGTTTGTGTGGAAAACACATTCACATTCCTTAATTAATGGGTATGTTTGCAGAAAGAGGCGGCAGTGACGACACCGATACCAAGGGAAGTCTAACAAGAAGTTTCCAAGAATTTAAAAGTGCCAACTCAGGCAAGTGTGATATTGTAATTATAGGAGACATAAAAAATTAGAAGGGGCTCATATAGAAGGGGCTCACATAGAAGGAGTCCGCGTAGAAGGAGCTCACGTAGAAGGGGCTCATGTAGGAGCTCACATAGAAGGGGCTCACATAGAAAGGGCTCACGTAGCAGGAGCTCACATAGAAGGGCTCACATAGAAGGAGCTCATGTAGGAGGAGCTCGCATAGAAGGGGCTCACGTCGAAAGGAGCTCACGTAGAAGGAGCTCACGTAGAAGGAGCTCACGCAGAAGGAGCTCATGTAGGAGGAGCTCGCGTAGAAGGGGCTCACGTCGAAAGGAGCTCACGTAGAAGGGGCTCACATAGAAGGGGCTCTCATAGAAAGGGGCTTAAGTAGAAAGGGCTCACGTAGAAAGGGCTCACGTAGAAGGCGCTCACGTAGAAGGAGCTCACGTAGAAGGGGCTCATGTAGAAGGAGCTCACGTAGAAGGGGCTCATGTAGAAGGAGCTCGCGTAGAAGGAGCTCACGTAGAAGGGGCTCACGTAGAAGGAGCTCACGTAGAAGGAGCTCATGTAGACAGGGCTCACGTAGAAGGAGCTCACGTAGAAGGAGCTGATATAGAAGAAGCTCACATAGAAGGAGCTCACATAGAAGGAGGTCACATAGAAGGAGCTCACATAGAAGGAGTTCACATAGAAGACGTTCACATGAAAGGTGCACACATATAAGGTAATCATGTAGAAGGAGCTCACATAGAAGGAGGTCACATAGAAGGAGCTCCCATAGAAGGAGTTCACATAGAAGAAGCGCAAGAAGGAGCTCACATAGAAGGCGTTCACATAGAAGGTGCTCACACAGAAGGAGCTCACATAGAAGGAGCTCACAGAGAATGGGCTCACATAGAAGGTGCTCACATAGAAGGAGCTCCCATAGAAGGAGTTCACATAGAAGAAGCTCAAGAAGGAGCTCACATAGAAGGCGTTCACATAGAAGGTGCTCACACAGAAGAAGCTCACATAGAAGGAGCTCACAGAGAATGGGCTCACAGAGAATGGGCTCACATAGAAGGTGCTCACATAGAAGGAGCTCACATAGAAGGAGTTCACATAGAAGGTGCTCACATAGAAGGAGCTCACATAGAAGGAGCTCACATAGAAGAAGCTCAAGAAGAAGTTCACATAGAAGGTGCTCACATAGAAGGTGCTCACACAGAAGGAGCTCATAAAGAAGGAGTTCACATAGAAGGAGTTCACATAGAAGAAGCTCACATGAAAGGTGTACACGTAGTAGGTAATCACGTAGAAGAAGCTGACATAGAAGGAGCTCACATAGAAGGAGCTGACATAGGAGTTCACATAGAAGAAGCTCAAGAAGAAGGAGCTCACATAGAAGGAGTTCACATAGAAGGTGCTCACGTAGAAGGAGCTCAGGAAGAAGGCACTCACATAGAAGGAGTTCACATAGAAGGTGCTCACATAGAAGGTGCTCACATAGAAGAAGCTCACATAGAAGAAGCTCACATAGAAGGAGCTCACATAGAATGGGCTCACATAGAAGGAGTTCACATAGAAGGTGCTCACATAGAAGAAGCTCACATAGAAGGAGCTCATAAAGAAGGAGCTGACATACAAGGAGTTCACATAGAAGAAGTTGACATGAAAGGTGCACACGTAGAACGTTATCATGTAGAAGGAGCTCACATTGAAGGAGCTCACATAGAAGAAGCTCAAGAAGAAGTTCACATAGAAAGTGCTCACACAGAAGGAGGTCATAAAGAAGAAGGAGCTCACATAGAAGGTGCTCACGTAGAAGGAGCTCAGGAAGAAGGCACTCACATAGAAGGAGTTCACATAGAAGGTGCTCACATAGAAGGTGCTCACATAGAAGAAGCTCACATAGAAGAAGCTCACATAGAAGGAGCTCACATAGAATGGGCTCAAATAGAAGGAGCTCACATAGAAGGAGCTCAAGAAGAAGCTCACATAGAAGGAGCTCACATAGAAGAGCTCACATAGAAGGAGTTCACATAGAAGGTGCTCACATAGAAGAAGCTCACATAGAAGGAGCTCATAAAGAAGGAGCTGACATACAAGGAGTTCACATAGAAGAAGTTGACATGAAAGGTGCACACGTGGAAGGTAATCATGTAGAAGGAGCTCACATTGAAGGAGCTCACATAGAAGGAGCCCACATAGAAGAAGCTCAAGAAGAAGTTCACATAGAAGGTGCTCACACAGAAGGTGCTCACACAGAAGGAGCTCATAAAGAGGGAGCTCACATAGAAGAGCTCACATAGAAGGAGCTCATAAAGAAGGAGCTGACATAGAAGGAGTTCACATAGAAGAAGTTGACATGAAAGGTGCACACGTAGAACGTTATCATGTAGAAGGAGCTCACATTGAAGGAGCTCACATAGAAGAAGCTCAAGAAGAAGTTCACATAGAAAGTGCTCACACAGAAGGAGGTCATAAAGAAGAAGGAGCTCACATAGAAGGAGCTCACATAGAAGGAGCTGACATAGGAGCTCACATAGAAGAAGCTCAAGAAGAAGTTCACATAGAAAGTGCTCACATAGAAGGTGCTCACACAAAAGGAGGTCATAAAGAAGGAGCTCACATAGAAGGAGTTCACATAGAAGAAGCTCACATGAAAGGTGCACACGTAGTAGGTAATCACGTAGAAGAAGCTCACATTGAAGGAGCTGACATAGGAGTTCACATAGAAGAAGCTTAAGAAGAAGGAGTTCACATAGAAGGTGCTCACATAGAAGGAGCTCAGGAAGAAGGCGCTCACATAGGAGTTCACGTAGAAGAAGTTAACATGAAAGGTGCACACGTAGAAGGTAATCATGTAGAAGGAGCTCACATTGAAGGAGCTCACATAGAAGGAGCTCACATACTGTAAAGAAGCTCAGGAAGAAGTTCACATAGAAGGTGCTCACATAGAAGGTGCTCATATAGAAGGAGCTCACATAGAAGAAGCTCAGGAAGAAGTTCACATAGAACATGCTAACATAAAAGGTACTCACATAGAAGGAGCTCACATAGAAGGAGCTCATAAAGAAGGAATTCACATAGAAGGAGTTCACATAGAAAAAGTTCACATGAAAGGTAGAAGGTAATCACGTAGAAGGAGCTCACATAGAAGGAGCTCACATAGAAGAAGCTCAAGAAGAAGGAGCTCACATAGAAGGAGTTCACATAGAAGGTGCTCACATAGAAGGAGCACATGAAGAAGGAGCTCACATAGAAGTGGCTCACATAAAGGTGCTCACATAGAAGGAGCTCACATAGAAGGAGCTCACATAGGAGTTCACAGAAGTTCACATGAAAAGTGCACACACAGAAGTGCACAGAAGGTAATCATGTAGAAGGAGCTCACATAGAAGAATCTCACATAGACGTGTGCCATTCCATTGATGTCATCACTTTTTCTACCGGTGCTCACGAGAAATTATTTTTCATGTCACCACTGCAGCCAATTAGTAGCTGCTGATAGGCTGCAGCATTTCAGCATTTTTTTATTTTGTATAGGACCCTTTTGCCTTTTATCTCAAGTTTACATAACAGACTACATGGTAAAATATGAGTTTACTAAACCAGAGTGCCTCTTTAAAGTCAGGATGACTTGATAAACTTTTTTTTCCCAAAGTTCTGAGCCTGTGAATCCGTGGCCTTTCACTGTGTCCTGCGATTGTTTATGGATTCCAGATACATCCATAGAATCACTCTCTGACGCTGATCAGATGAACTCTGTCACTTTCCTCTTCCAGAAAATAAAAAATAAAGTGTCGGCAGCACCCGGAGGTCTCACAGCGGGATATATAAGAGTGGCAAAGTGAGGAGCGGCAAAAGTGATTTAATGACACAGTTGTCTGACAGCGGATGTGTCCGCCATCGAGCGGGAATCAAAAGATAATCCCAGCTGGTAACACTCGGCGGCCAACTAACAGCGACTGATATCTCATACCTAAAGGCTATAAGGAACGAGGTACTCACCCGGAAAGGAACAAATCTATATAAATTGGTTAAAACTACTGGCGGCAGTCATGTACACAATATTTCTAACACCATAATTTTTTTTTATTTTTCCATAGACAAAGTTGGGGGCTAACTTTTTGAGCAATTCTGATATAGTTTTTTATTTTTTTTTCATGGCGTCCACCATATAGTTTAAATAATTATATAATTTTATAATACAGGTCAATATGATCACAGTATATCCAACTTCTATAAATTGTTTTTACATTTTACTACATTTGCAGAAGAAAATACATTTTAACGAAAATACATATTTTTAGCACCACTTTCTGAGAGTCAGAACTTTTTACTTTTTGCTTGTTTGCTTGCAGAGATCTATGAGGCTTGTTTTTTTTTTTTTTGCGTAACGAGCTGTAGTATTTATTGGTATCATTTTTCAAAACTTTTTGATCATTTTTTTTTTTTGGGGGGGGGGCGGGATGAACACAAATGGCAATTTGGGGGTTTTACTTTTTTTGTGGCGCTTGCATTGTGGGATAAATAATAATATAGTGGTATGGTAGAGGATATGAGGACAAGGTGTAGCACAACTATCCGGTGAAGATAAAAACTCCTTTATTCTTCATCCATTAAAACAACTGGATCCATACAAGGTAAGTATAAAACCTAACGCGTTTATTGCATAGTGCTACATAGGGTTTTGATGCTTGTCATTGTCGACCGAACAATATCAAATATGTTTTTATTACTTTTTTTTTCCAAATAAAAATATTTTTTGGAAGAAAAACTTAAAATTATTTTTTTATTTCATTTTTACCATACTGATTAGTCCCCCAAGGGGACTTTAACGTGAGATCTCGTGATTGCATTAGTAGTACACAGCACTACCTCAGTAGTGCTGTGTATTATACTGCACTGTCGTTACACGGTCACTGCTTTGCTGACAGTTAGTCTATCAGGTCCAGCCCTTGGTGGGATCTGATTGGCTGTTGTGTGTGACAGACACGGAGGCCTTTGTCAGGTTTCTAATTGCCATCAAATCAATCAATCGGAACCTGCGATTTTTGGTTATTTTCTTTTTTTTGCTGATTTTTGAACATGGTGTGATGTCATAGTTGTGTGTCAAGATGTCACACAAATTCACAATATCACAGGCCGGGAAGGTCACAAGAACCACCGGCTGTGATCTTTGGAGCGAACAGCTCTCTGCTGCCAGATATCGTCCGGACAATTACACGATTGTCTGACGAATAACGGAGGAGGCCGCAGGTTATTTGCACTAACACTAACTCTTTGTACACTGCCATTTTACATAATGGCAGCTTTAGATTGCCAGCTCCTGTTTCCTTACTGGCAAGGGGAGAGCGGAGGAGGAAGAGGTGTTTGATATGAGGTCCTCTTTTACTCTTACTGTAAATTGGTGTGAGAGAAAAAATGGAGGGAGGGAGGATGTGAGGGACTTATGAGATTTTTAATATTTTCTATGTCCCTGTGGTATGGGCTCAAAGCCAATCAGATATCTCTCCCCTATTGCTCCTCCCTTCTCCCCTTATATGGATACAGTGAAAGACTGAGATATTGCAGCTGCACCTCCCTCCTCTCCCCTCCTCTTAAGCGAAGTTTTACTGTTTTACAGTAGATAGATTTTTCTTTTGATGACTGAGGTTTCTGTACATTTACAAAGAGTGTTCAGGAAGAGAAATGATTATCATGATCATCAGGAAGTTATAGCCCCAGTCTATGGAGCTCTATTCTACTGAGCATCTTGGATAAATAATATAGTCATTTACATATATTTCTCATCCATTTTGACCCCTGGAACATAAAATCTGACACCGCTCTTCTTCTTCTTCTTTTTTGTACAAAACAAAAAAACAATAATCAGTTACCAGGACTTAATAAAAAACCTTGTTCCTCATCTAACATGTAAATGAGGCTTCGCTCTCCCAGACACAGAACTTTATCCTTTTCCACTGACAACTTTCATTCCAGGTTCCCCGGAGAGATTTATCACCTTCATTAACAGTCATTTGATGCGGCTAAATAATTGTGTTCTGAGACCGCTGAATGATTTTGACTAAACATAATCAGCCGGTAATCTACACTGGGACAAAGGGAGAGGATGACAGGCGCTGCCAAGATGTCTGACGAAAGGGGGAAAAACAAGTATTGTGCCTCTCGCACATACAGTTGTGCTCAAAAGTTTACATACCCCAGAATTTTTGCTTTCTTGGCCTTTTTTCAGAGAATATGAATCATAACACCAAAACCACTCATGGCTACTGGTTGGGTGAAGCCATTTATTGTCAAACTACTGTGTTTTCTCTTTTTAAATAATAATGACAACCCAAAACATCCAAATGACCCTGATCAAAAGTTCACACACCCCATTTCTTAATACTGTGTATTGCCCCCTCTAACATCAATGACAGCTTGAAGTCTTTTGTGGTAGTTGTGGATGAGGTTCTTTATTTTCTTAGATGGTAAAGCTGTCCACTCTTCTTGGCAAAAAGCCTCCAGTTCCTGTAAATTCCTGGGCTGTCTAGCATGAACTGCGCACTTGAGATCTCCCCAGAGTGGCTCAATGATATTGAGGTCAGAAGACTGAGATGGCCACTACAGGATGTTCACTTTGCTCTGCTGTAGCCAATGACGGCTCAACTTGGCCTTGTGTTTTGGATCGTTGTCCTGTTGGAACGTCCAAGTACATCTCATGCGCAGCTTCCGGGTTGATAACTTTAATAATTATAATAATATATAATTATTATTTATATAATAAATAATAATATTTGCTGATAAAGTGCTGCATTCATCTTTCCTTCCACTTTGACCAAGTTTCCTGTGCCTTTGTGTCTCGCACATCACCAAAACAAAAGTGATCAACCTCCGTGCTTTACAGTAGGAATGGTGTTCCTTTCATTATAGGCCTTGTTGGCCTCTCTTCAAATGTGACATTTATGGCTGTGGCCAAAAAGTTCAATTTTGGTCTCATCACTCCAAATTACCTGGTTCCAGAAGTTTTGAGGCTCGTCTCTGTGCTGTTTTGCGTATTGTAGGTGAGATACTTTGTGGCATTTGCGCAGTAATGGCTTTATTCCGGCGACTTGACCATGTAGCCCATTTTTGTTCAAGTGCCTCCTTATTGTGCATCTTGAAACAGCCACACCGCTAGTTTTCAGAGAGTCCACTATTTCAGCTGATGCTATTTGTGGGTTTTTCTTTGCATCTCGAACAATTTTCCTGGCATTTGTCACAGGTGAGGATGTTACCTTTAGTAGCCATTCAAACTCATTTGTGTCAACTTCTGTGCATGTTATCTGTTGTGAATTTGGATTGTGGGCTCCCCCGGTGGCTACTGGTGGAATTGAACTTGTGACATCATCTTCCCTGTTCACCTGTTCTGATTAGATCTGGGTGTCGCTATATAACCTGGCTTCTCTGTTAGATGCTTGCCGGTCAACAATGTTATCAGAAGCCTCTCTGTGCTTGTTCCTGCTCCCAGACATCTACTAGATAAGTTGGACATTCGTCCATGTTTTGTTTTTGTATTTTGGTTCCAGTTCACAGCTGCAGTTTCGTTACTGTGTCTGGAAAGCTCTTGTTGATCAGGAATTGCCACTCTGGTATTATGAGTTAATGCCAGAGTCCTAAAGTAATTTCTGGATGTGTTTTGTTAGGGTTTTCTACTGACCATGAAAGTATGCTTTCTGTCTTCTGCTATCTAGAAAGCGGACCTCAAATTTGCTAAAACTATTTTCCTGCTGCGTTTGTTGTTTCATCTCATATCACCGCCAATATATGTGGGGGGCTTCTGTCTCCTTTTGGGCATTTCTCTAGAGGTGAGTCAGGTCTTATATTTCCCTCTGCTAGCATTATTTAGTTCTCCGGCCGGCGCTGGGCATATAGGGATAAAAAAGTAGGACATGCTACCTGGCTACTTCTAGATGATGCGGTAGGTTTAGTTCATGGTCAGTACAGTTACATCTTCCAAGAGCTTGTTCCTATAGAGGCTTATGCTAGTTCTCTGGCCATGGAGATCATGACAGTTTGACCGGCCCACTAAAGGGTTAAAATCCTTGGCTGAGAAAGGAGAGAAATAAGAAGTCTGCTGAGAGTTTTTTTTTTTTTTTTTTTTTTTTTTTCCTCTGTGCTCTTAATTGGATCACTTGCCAGTCTGTCTATGCTGCAGTCTTTCTTTTTTTTCTCTCTCCTTATAATCTTTGAATGGCTTTGTGTTCACCTGTTAATAATGGATCTTCAGAGTGTAACTGCAGGTTTGAATAATCTCACCACGAAAGTACAAAATTTGCAAGATTTTATTATTCATGCTCCGGTATCTGAGCCGAGAATTCCTTTGCCGGAATTCTTCTCAGGGAATAGATCTAGCTTTCAGAATTTTAGAAATAATTGTAAGCTATTTTTGTCCCTGAAATCTCGTTCTGCTGGAGACTCTGCACAGCAGGTTGGGATTGTGATTTCCTTGCTCCGCGGCGACCCTCAAGACTGGGCTTTTGCATTGGCACCAGGGGATCCTGCGTTGCGCAATGTGGATGCGTTTTTTTTGGCCTTGGGCTTGCTGTATGAGGAACCTCATTTGGAACTTCAGGCAGAAAAAACTTTGATGTCCCTATCGCAGGGGCAAGATGAAGCTGAAATTTACTGCCAAAGATTCCGTAAATGGTCTGTGCTTACTCAGTGGAATGAGTGTGCCTTGGCGGCTACTTTCAGAGAGGGTCTCTCTGATGCCATTAAGGATGTTATGGTGGGGTTCCCTGTGCCTGCGGGTCTGAATGAGTCCATGACAATGGCCATTCAGATCGATAGGCGTCTGCGGGAGCGCAAACCTGTGCACCATCTGGCGGTGTCCACTGAGAAGACGCCAGAAAGCATGCAGTGTGATAGAATTCTGTCCAGAAGCGAGCGGCAGAATTTTAGACGGAAAAATGGGTTGTGTTTCTATTGTGGGGATTCTACTCATGTTATATCAGCGTGCTCTAAGCGTACTAAAAAGCTTGATAAATCCGTTTCCATTGGCACTTTGCAGTCTAAATTTATTTTGTCTGTGACCCTGATTTGCTCTTTGTCATCTATTACTACTGACGCCTATATCGACTCTGGCGCCGCTTTGAGTCTTATGGATTGGTCCTTTGCCAATCGTTGTGGGTATGATTTAGAGCCTTTGGAAACTCTTATTCCTCTGAAGGGGATTGACTCCACCCCATTGGCTAATAATAAACCACAATACTGGACACAAGTGACTATGTGTATTAATCCGGATCACCAGGAGACTATTCGTTTTCTAGTGCTGTATAATCTACATGAGGATTTGGTGCTGGGATTGCCTTGGCTGCAATCTCACAACCCAGTCCTCGACTGGAGAGCTATGTCTGTGTTGAGCTGGGGATGTAAGGGGACTCATGGGGACGTACCTTTGGTGTCCATTTCATCATCTATTCCCTCTGAAATCCCTGAGTTCCTGTCTGATTATCGTGACGTCTTTGAAGAACCCAAGCTGGGTTCACTACCTCCGCACCGTGAGTGCGATTGTGCTATAGATTTAATTCCGGGTAGTAAATACCCAAAGGGTCGTTTATTTAATCTGTCTGTGCCTGAACATACTGCTATGCGAGAATATATAAAGGAGTCCTTGGAAAAGGGACATATTCGTCCATCGTCATCTCCCTTAGGAGCCGGTTTTTTCTTTGTGTCAAAAAAAGACGGCTCTTTGAGACCATGTATTGATTATCGGCTTTTGAATAAAATCACGGTTAAATATCAATACCCATTGCCGTTGCTGACTGATTTGTTTGCTCGCATAAAGGGGGCCAAGTGGTTCTCTAAGATTGATCTCCGTGGGGCGTATAATTTGGTGCGGATCAGGCAGGGGGATGAGTGGAAAACCGCATTTAATACGCCCGAGGGCCACTTTGAGTATTTGGTGATGCCTTTTGGTCTTTCTAATGCCCCTTCAGTCTTCCAGTCCTTTATGCATGATATTTTCCGCGATTTTTTGGATAAATTTATGATAGTGTATCTGGATGATATTCTGATTTTTTCGGATGACTGGGACTCTCATGTCCGGCAAGTTAAGAGGGTTTTTCAGGTTTTGCGGTCTAATTCTCTGTGTGTCAAGGGTTCTAAGTGCGTTTTTGGGGTTCAGAGAATTTCCTTTTTGGGATATATTTTTTCTCCCTCTTCCATTGAGATGGATCCTGTCAAGGTTCAAGCTATTTGTGATTGGACGCAGCCCTATTCTCTTAAAAGTCTTCAGAAATTTTTGGGCTTTGCCAACTTTTATCGTCGATTTATTTCTGGTTTTTCGGATGTCGTTAAGCCATTGACCGATTTGACTAGACAGGGTGCTGATGTTGCTAATTGGTCCCCTGATGCTGTGGAGGCCTTTCAGGAGCTTAAGCGCCGTTTTTCTTCTGCCCCTGTGTTGCGTCAGCCTGATGTGACTCTTCCTTTTCAGGTTGAGGTCGACGCTTCTGAGATCGGAGCTGGGGCAGTGTTGTCGCAGAAAAGTTCTGACTGCGCCGTGATGAGGCCTTGTGCCTTCTTTTCCCGTAAATTTTCGCCCGCTGAGCGGAATTATGATGTTGGGAATCGGGAGCTTTTGGCCATGAAGTGGGCGTTTGAGGAGTGGCGCCATTGGCTCGAGGGGGCCAGACATCAGGTGGTGGTATTGACTGACCACAAAAATTTGATTTATCTTGAGACCGCCAGGCGCCTGAATCCTAGACAGGCGCGCTGGTCATTATTTTTTTCTCGGTTTAATTTTGTGGTATCGTACCTACCAGGTTCTAAGAATGTTAAGGCGGATGCCCTTTCTAGGAGTTTTGAGCCTGATTCACCTGGCAACTCTGACCCCACAGGTATTCTTAAGGAGGGAGTTATCTTGTCAGCTGTTTCTCCAGACCTGCGGCGGGCCTTGCAGGAGTTTCAGGCGGATAGACCGGATCGTTGTCCGCCTGATAGGCTGTTTGTTCCTGATGATTGGACCAGTAAAGTCATCTCTGAGGTGCATTCTTCTGCGTTGGCAGGTCATCCTGGAATTTTTGGTACCAGGGATTTGGTGGCAAGATCCTTCTGGTGGCCTTCCCTGTCACGAGATGTGCGAGGCTTTGTGCAGTCTTGTGACGTTTGTGCTCGGGCCAAGCCTTGTTGTTCTCGGGCTAGTGGATTATTGTTGCCCTTGCCTATTCCTAAGAGGCCTTGGACACACATCTCGATGGATTTTATTTCAGATCTGCCTGTTTCTCAGAAGATGTCTGTCATCTGGGTGGTGTGTGACCGTTTTTCTAAGATGGTTCATTTGGTTCCCCTGCCCAAATTGCCTTCTTCTTCCGAGTTGGTGCCCCTGTTTTTTCAAAATGTTGTTCGTTTGCATGGTATTCCTGAGAATATCGTTTCTGACAGAGGAACCCAATTTGTGTCTAGATTTTGGCGGGCATTTTGTGCTAGGATGGGCATAGATTTGTCTTTTTCGTCTGCTTTTCACCCTCAGACTAATGGCCAGACCGAGCGGACTAATCAGACCCTGGAGACATATCTGAGGTGTTTTGTGTCTGCTGACCAGGATGATTGGGTTGCTTTTTTGCCATTGGCGGAGTTCGCCCTCAATAATCGGGCCAGCTCTGCCACCTTGGTTTCCCCGTTTTTCTGTAATTCGGGGTTCCATCCTCGATTTTCCTCCGGTCAGATGGAATCCTCGGATTGTCCTGGAGTGGATGCGGTGGTGGAGAGATTGCATCATATCTGGGGGCAGGTGATGGACAATTTAAAGTTGTCCCAGGAGAAGACTCAGCTTTTTGCCAACCGTCACCGTCGTGTTGGTCCTCGGCTTTGTGTTGGAGATTTGGTGTGGTTGTCTTCTCGTTTTGTCCCTATGAGGGTCTCATCTCCTAAGTTTAAGCCTCGGTTCATCGGTCCGTATAAAATATTGGAGATTCTTAACCCTGTTTCCTTCCGTTTGGACCTCCCTGCATCCTTTTCTATTCATAACGTTTTTCATCGGTCGTTATTGCGCAGGTATGAGGCACCGGTTGTGCCTTCCGTTGAGCCTCCTGCTCCGGTGTTGGTTGAGGGTGAGTTGGAGTACGTTGTGGAAAAAATCCTAGACTCCCGTGTTTCCAGACGGAGACTCCAGTATCTGGTCAAGTGGAAGGGATACGGCCAGGAGGATAATTCTTGGGTCACTGCATCTGATGTTCATGCCTCTGATCTGGTTCGTGCCTTTCATAGGGCCCATCCTGATCGCCCTGGTGGTTCTGGTGAGGGTTCGGTGCCCCCTCCTTGAGGGGGGGGTACTGTTGTGAATTTGGATTCTGGGCTCCCCCGGTGGCTACTGGTGGAATTGAACTTGTGACATCATCTTCCCTGTTCACCTGTTCTGATTAGATCTGGGTGTCGCTATATAACCTGGCTTCTCTGTTAGATGCTTGCCGGTCAACAATGTTATCAGAAGCCTCTCTGTGCTTGTTCCTGCTCCCAGACATCTACTAGATAAGTTGGACATTCGTCCATGTTTTGTTTTTGTATTTTGGTTCCAGTTCACAGCTGCAGTTTCGTTACTGTGTCTGGAAAGCTCTTGTTGATCAGGAATTGCCACTCTGGTATTATGAGTTAATGCCAGAGTCCTAAAGTAATTTCTGGATGTGTTTTGTTAGGGTTTTCTACTGACCATGAAAGTATGCTTTCTGTCTTCTGCTATCTAGAAAGCGGACCTCAAATTTGCTAAAACTATTTTCCTGCTGCGTTTGTTGTTTCATCTCATATCACCGCCAATATATGTGGGGGGCTTCTGTCTCCTTTTGGGCATTTCTCTAGAGGTGAGTCAGGTCTTATATTTCCCTCTGCTAGCATTATTTAGTTCTCCGGCCGGCGCTGGGCATATAGGGATAAAAAAGTAGGACATGCTACCTGGCTACTTCTAGATGATGCGGTAGGTTTAGTTCATGGTCAGTACAGTTACATCTTCCAAGAGCTTGTTCCTATAGAGGCTTATGCTAGTTCTCTGGCCATGGAGATCATGACAGTTATCAGGCCAAAATCACCAGGGTATGTGAACTTTTAAACAGGGTCATTCGGATCACCAGGGTATGTGAACTTTTAATCAGGGTCATTTGGATGTTTTGGGTTGTCATTGTGATTTAAAAAGAGAAAACACAGTGGTTGGACAATAAATGGCTTCACCCAACCACTAACCATGAGTGGTGAGAAAGTTTTGGTGTTATCATTCATATTCTCTGAAGAAAGGTCAAGAAACAAAAGTTCTGCCGGGGTATGTAGACTTTTGAGCTCAATTCTAGGGTGGCCCATGTATGGTGATAGATCGAGCACTTATGGGTCTGTACTAGGTACTCCAGGTGACACTATACGGTGGCTTTGGGAGGTACTCTTCCCTAATATATAGTATATGTAGTACTGATGAGCAATTCACTTCGCATTACCCAGATTCAGTGTCAGTCCTCCATGGCAGCTAGTTTTCAGTTCTGAGCCCAGCATACTGAGGGTCTCTGAAGCTTATTAACCCTCTCAGCACCACGTCATGCAATGCTCATCTTGACAAAAAAAAAGTGAAGACAGGCTACGGATGACCAGACTGGACATCAAATCAGGGCAGTGCAAATCAAATTGCTCATCCATAATATGATGGTTACTACTTTAGGCTGAGTTCACATTACAATCAGCTCCCCATTCATGACTCCGATGGGGGTGTAGACTACTACGTTATTGGGTCCGAGTAAAAAAAAAAGGATAACTGCCAGAAAAGAAGCCAGAGTCCAAAATTCAGACCTGATTTGGCTCATTAATTTGCCATTTTCCTCTTTTTATTTGGGGGGGATCCAAGTAAGATAACTGACCCCTGCTTTCCTAATACGGACAAAGAAGTGGGGGAGGGCTTCTGCTTCAACTGGGAGCCTTACAATCCTAGTATACTTGTCAACAGGCCTACTTTTAGAAAGAAAACCACAATAATAAGTTCCTCGGGGGCGGGGCTTTTGTATCTTAATTTTAAAGTTAGGTCTGTTCTAAGTGTTATATAAAGGAGGGGGAAGTAAATCTTCCCAGGAACAATTTTTAATATAATTTATTATATATATGAATATTTCTCAGTTAACCTTGAAATATGAGAAAGGATAGCATCAAAGGAAGGAGGGCGATCCCTTAAAGAAGTAGCAAATTTTAGCCTCGTCTGTAAGGGCACTAAAAAAATATGATGTTTTTAAAATTAAAATTTTCTTTTTTTTAGTTTAACAATAAAAAATTTAAAATTTCATTAAAAAAATGTATCAAAATAGAGAGTAAACATTAAACGTCATAAAGGCCACCCTGCTAAAAAAAAATGTAAATGCTTGAATTGCCATTTTTTAGTAGTTGGCCTACTTCGACATCGAAAAATACACTAACAACATTTTAAAATAATGAATGCACCCCAAATCTGTATGAATAAAAATATCATCTAGGCAGTAAAAAAAGACGAAGACATCACACAGAAAAATGAAAATGTCTCAGAAAATATTGAAACAAACCAATTTTTTTCCCACATTTTTTACTTTTTTAAATGATTTATAGAGATACTGTTCTTTTTTTTTTTAGTTAATAAATCAATAATACATATGAAAATAACAAACTGTGAAATATATGTTATGAAAGAAATCTGCTTTTTTTCTCCTCTTGAACTGATTATTTCTTTTCAATTCAAGGACAGAAGCTGTAAAATCCTTATTCAGGGAAGATAGGATTTCCCACTACTGAGATATGAGAAGAGAATGCTCATAAAATTCTATGGAGAGGGGAGAGAAGGAGGGCGGAGCTAGAGGAACATACAGACATTCTAGGGAGGAGCTAGAGTAATACACAGACATTGTGCTGCAAGTTCTCCTGAGACAACAGTTACAATTCAAATATATTGTAACTAAAAAGTTCAAGTGTAACTGTCTTTTCAGGAGAACTTGCAGCAGAATGTCTGTGTATTACTCTAGCTCCTCCCTATAATGTCTGTGTGTTCCTCTAGCTCCTCCCTAGAATGTCTGTGTGTTCCTCTAGCTCCTCCCTACAGTGTCTGTGTGTTCCTCTAGCTCCTCCCTAGAATGTATGTGTGTTCCTCTAGCTCCTCCCTACAGTGTCTGTGTGTTCCTCTAGCTCCTCCCTAGAATGTCTGTGTTCCTCTAGCTCCTCCCTACAGTGTCTGTGTGTTCCTCTAGCTCCTCCCTAGAATGTCTGTGTGTTCCTCTAGCTCCTCCCTACAAAGTCTGTGTTACTCTAGCTCCTCCCTAGATTGTTTGTGTGTTCCTCTAGCTCCTCCCTAGAATGTATGTGTTCCTCTAGCTCCTCCCTAGAATGTCTGTGTTCCTGTAGCTCCTCCCTAGAATGTCTGTGTGTTCCTCTAGCTCCTCCCTACAAAGTCTGTGTTACTCTAGCTCCTCCCTAGATTGTTTGTGTGTTCCTCTAGCTCCTCCCTAGAATGTATGTGTTCCTCTAGCTCCTCCCTAGAATGTCTGTGTTCCTATAGCTCCTCCCTACAGTGTCTGTGTGTTCCTCTAGCTCCTCTCTAGAATGTCTGTGTGTTCCTCTAGCTCCTCCCTACAAAGTCTGTGTGTTCCTCTAGCTCCTCCCTACAAAGTCTGTATGTTCCCCTAGCTCCTCCCTAGAATGTCTATGTGTTCATCTAGCTCCTCCCTAGAATGTCTGTGTGTTCCTCTAGCTCCTCCCTAGAATGTCTGTGTGTTCCTCTAGCTCCTCCCTAGAATGTCTGTGTGTTCCTCTAGCTCCTCCCTAGAATGTCTGTGTGTTCCTCTAGCTCCTCCCTAGAATGTCTGTGTGTTCCTCTAGCTCCTCCCTAGAATGTCTGTGTTCCTCTAGCTCCTCCCTAGAATGTCTGTATGTTCCTCTAGCTCCTCCCTAGAATGTCTGAGTGTTCCACTGGCTCCTCCCCACCATAGAGTTTTACAAACAGCAACTGTCATCTCCTATCTCAGTAATGGGAACATCGGTATTCACTAAACACATATTTTATAGATTTTACACATGAATTGAGAGTTAAAGATCCATCCAGGAGGAGAAAGAAGTGGATTTCTCTAATAAGATATATTGCAGTTTATTTTGTGTGCATCCTTGAAATAAAAATTAGAAACACTTATTTTTTAAATAAAAAACTATACATATATAAATTATACAAAAAGCTATAAAAAAAACAATACAAGTTTTGGTACCGACATAATCGTAGTGACCTGGAGAATTATGTTCCTGGTAATAGTTACCAGTGATGTGCATGTATGGGCTGAAGGAAATTATAGGAGGAGTGGAGTTTTTTCCACATATTCACATATTTTCTGCTCGCTCTCGGTAACATATTGCAGTGCACCCAGCAATGCTAGAACGCAACATATCGCACTATTCACAATAATCCACTGCTCCGGATTATAATTGAAAATCTACTTTCTATTGTATTTTTTCTCTGGTTCACAAATGAGTGAGGGGCGGCAGACTCGTTCATTAACAAGTCAATCAGGGACAGGAAAAATGAGGCTAAAATCTATTAATATTCCCAGTCCTACATAGAAACACGACCTAGAATATGCTCAGTGAGGGTGGAAAGTGTTCAGACTTAAAGGGAATGTGTTATCAGACAGAAACCTATTGATTAAATCAGGTTTTTGTGTTACATGTCATTTCAGGAAAAGTTGTCAGCAGTTTTATAACCATCAGTGACAGGATTACAATGTCAGCTATAAGGTCTATTCACAACTTAACACAGGATCCACCATTCACAATAGGTGATGTCACAGCTCACCTCCTCCTCCTGTACAATGACTGATAACACCTCTATGTACAGTAGATAACACAGGATCCACCATTCACAATTGGTGATGTCACAGCTCACCTCCTTCTCCTGTACAATGACTGATATCACCTCCATATACAGTAGATAACACAGGAACCACCATTCACAATAGGTGATGTCACAGCTCACCTCCTCCTCCTCCTGTACAATGACTGATAACACCTCTATATACAGTAGATAACACAGGATCCACCATTCACAATAGGTGATGTCACAGCTCACCTCCTCCTCCTGTACAATGACTGATAACACCTCTATATACAGTAGATAACACAGGATCCACCATTCACAATAGGTGATGTCACAGCTCACCTCCTCCTCCTGTACAATAACTGATAACACCTCTATATACAGTAGATAACACAGGATCCACCATTCACAATAGGTGATGTCACAGCTCACCTCCTCCTCCTGTACAATAAGTGATAACACCTCTATATACAGTAGATAACACAGGATCCACCATTCACAATAGGTGATGTCACCGCTCACCTCCTCCTCCTGTACAATGACTGATAACACCTCTATATACAGTAGATAACACAGGATCCACCATTCACAATAGGTGATGTCACAGCTCACCTCCTCCTCCTGTACAATGACTGATAACACCTCTATATACAGTAGATAACACAGGATCCACCATTCACAATAGGCGATGTCACAGCTCACCTCCTCCTCCTGTACAATGACTGATAACACCTCTATATACAGTAGATAACACAGGATCCACCATTCACAATAGGTGATATCACAGCTCATCTCCCCCTCCTGTACAATGACTGATAACACCTCTATATACAGTAGATAACACAGGATCCACCATTCACAATAGGTGATATCACAGCTCACCTCCACCTGTACAATGACTGATAACACCTCTATATACAGTAGATAACACAGGATCCACCATTCACAATAGGTGATGTCACATCTCACCTCCTTCTCCTGTACAATGACTGATAATACCTCTATTACCAGTAGATAACACAGGATCCACCATTCACAATAGGTGATGTCACAGCTCACCTCTTCCTCCTATACAATGACTGATAACACCTCTATATACAGTAGATTACACAGGATCCACCATTCACAATAGGTGATGTCACAGCTCACGTCCTCCTCCTGTACAATGACTGATAACACCTCTATATACAGTAGATAACACAGGATCCACCATTCACAATAGGTGATGTCACAGCTCACCTCCTCGTCCTGTACAATAACTGATAACACCTCTATATACAGTAGATAACACAGGATCCACCATTCACAATAGGTGATGTCACAGCTCACCTCCTCCTCCTGTACAATGACTGATAACACCTCTATATACAGTAGATAACACAGGATCCACCATTCACAATAGGTGATGTCACAGCTCACGTCCTCCTCCTGTACAATGACTGATAACACCTCTATATACAGTAGATAACACAGGATCCACCATTCACAATAGGTGATGTCACCGCTCACCTCCTCCTCCTGTACAATGACTGATAACACCTCTATATACAGTAGATAACACAGGATCCACCATTCACAATAGGTGATATCACAGCTCATCTCCCCCTCCTGTACAATGACTGATAACACCTCTATATACAGTAGATAACACAGGATCCACCATTCACAATAGGTGATATCACAGCTCACCTCCACCTGTACAATGACTGATAATACCTCTATATACAGTAGATAACACAGGATCCACCATTCACAATAGGTGATGTCACAGCTCACCTCCTCCTCCTGTACAATGACTGATAACACCTCTATATACAGTAGATAACACAGGATCCACCATTCACAATAGGTGATGTCACATCTCACCTCCTTCTCCTGTACAATGACTGATAATACCTCTATATACAGTAGATAACACAGGATCCACCATTCACAATAGGTGATGTCACCGCTCACCTCCTCCTCCTGTACAATGACTGATAACACCTCTATATACAGTAGATAACACAGGATCCACCATTCACAATAGGTGATGTCACATCTCACCTCCTTCTCCTGTACAATGACTGATAACACCTCTATATACAGTAGATAACACAGGATCCACCATTCACAATAGGTGATATCACAGCTCATCTCCCCCTCCTGTACAATGACTGATAACACCTCTATATACAGTAGATAACACAGGATCCACCATTCACAATAGGTGATATCACAGCTCACCTCCACCTGTACAATGACTGATAATACCTCTATATACAGTAGATAACACAGGATCCACCATTCACAATAGGTGATGTCACAGCTCACCTCCTCCTCCTGTACAATGACTGATAACACCTCTATATACAGTAGATAACACAGGATCCACCATTCACAATAGGTGATGTCACATCTCACCTCCTTCTCCTGTACAATGACTGATAATACCTCTATATACAGTAGATAACACAGGACCCACCATTCACAATAGGTGATGTCACAGCTCACCTCCTCCTCCTGTACAATGACTGATAACACCTATATATACAGTAGATAACACAGGATCCACCATTCACAATAGGTGATGTCACAGCTCACCTCTTCCTCCTGTACAATGACTGATAACACCTCTATATACTGTAGATTACACAGGATCCACCATTCACAATAGGTGATGTCACAGCTCACGTCCTCCTCCTGTACAATGACTGATAACACCTCTATATACAGTAAATAACACAGGATCCACCATTCACAATAGGTGATGTCACAGCTCACCTCCTCCTCCTGTACAATGACTGATAACACCTCTATATACAGTAGATTACACAGGATCCACCATTCACAATAGGTGATGTCACAGCTCACCTCCTCCTCCTGTACAATGACTGATAACACCTCTATATAGTAGATTACACAGGATCCACCATTCACAATAGGTGATGTCACAGCTCACCTCCTCCTCCTGTACAATGACTGATAACACCTCTATATACTGTAGATTACACAGGATCCACCATTCACAATAGGTGATGTCACAGCTCACGTCCTCCTCCTGTACAATGACTGATAACACCTCTATATACAGTAAATAACACAGGATCCACCATTCACAATAGGTGATGTCACAGCTCACCTCCTCCTCCTGTACAATGACTGATAACACCTCTATATACAGTAGATTACACAGGATCCACCATTCACAATAGGTGATGTCACAGCTCACCTCCTCCTCCTGTACAATGACTGATAACACCTCTATATAGTAGATTACACAGGATCCACCATTCACAATAGGTGATGTCACAGCTCACCTCCTCCTCCTGTACAATGACTGATAACACCTCTATATACAGTAGATTACACAGGATCCACCATTCACATTAGGTGATGTCACAGCTCACGTCCTCCTCCTGTACAATGACTGATAACTCCTCTATATACAGTAGATAACACAGGATCCACCATTCACAATAGGTGATGTCACAGCTCACCTCCTCCTCCTGTACAATGACTGATAACACCTCTATATACAGTAGATTACACAGGATCCACCATTCACAATAGGTGATGTCACAGCTCACCTCCTCCTCCTGTACAATGACTGATAACACCTCTATATAGTAGATTACACAGGATCCACCATTCACAATAGGTGATGTCACAGCTCACCTCCTCCTCCTGTACAATGACTGATAACACCTCTATATACAGTAGATTACACAGGATCCACCATTCACATTAGGTGATGTCACAGCTCACGTCCTCCTCCTGTACAATGACTGATAACTCCTCTATATACAGTAGATAACACAGGATCCACCATTCACAATAGGTGATGTCACAGCTCACCTCTTCCTCCTGTACAATGACTGATAGCACCTCTATATACAGTAGATTACACAGGATCCACCATTCACAATAGGTGATGTCACAGCTCACCTCCTCCTCCTGTACAATGACTGATTACATCTCTATATACAGTAGATTACACAGGATCCACCATTCACAATAGCTGATGTCACAGCTCACCTCCTCCTCCTCCTGTACAATGACTGATAACACCTCTATATACAGTAGATAACACAGGATCCACCATTCACAATAGGTGATGTCACAGCTCACCTCCTCCTGTACAATGACTGATAACACCTCTATATACAATGACCTTTGCACACATAGGGTCTAAGTCTTTATATTTCTGCTAATGTACATGTGGATTTCCTGAAATAACAGGCAAAGAGTCTAACAAAAAGCCCCAGTTTCCGATGTGAGAATTTGAATAATTAAAATTTTATTTTTTAATAAAGACTGTGATATGGTTGAAAAAAAAATCACTGACAAAATTAAAAAAAATATATATATTTAGCACAAAATATCGCTTGAACAATAAGTCATTTTCTGATGGCACATTCCCTTCAAGGGTTTGAATGAGATTATGGAGATAAGAGATGACAGTTGCTGCTTATGAAGTTCTATGGAGAACTATAACTGACATTTGAGATAACTTTGTAGAGGTTTGTCGGTGTCTGAATTCCATCTACATAGAATTTTATGAGCACCAATTGTCATCTCCTATCTCAGAAATAGGAAAGTCTGTCTTCACCATATACAGATTTTACAGACTTTACTATTGAATTATGAGTGAATGATCTGTCCAGGAAAAGAAAGAAGTATGTTTAGAATTTATTAAATGAAAATTAAAGTGTCGAGCAATCCGGTCAATTTCAGATTGGCGCGTACAAGCTCTACTTGTAAATGCTCCGCTCCTTGCCTTGGATATTGGCCACTGCTGAAAAGACTGTAGAGGTGGCCGGTAACCTAGGCAAAGAGCAGTAAACTAGGAAATCCTGCTTTTCTTGAGGACAAAGAGGTAAATTGCAAAGTTGCTCGTTTTCATAAGCGCTTTTCAATATTACATTTTTAGAAATCTGCTGTAATCTCCTCAAGTATTTCAGATCTGCAGCGTCCAGCAATTTCTCTTGGAAAAAGATACAGAAGACGCCTGTATGGAAATTGGTTTGAAAGGCAACTTTTCATTTATTTTGCTACAAATGTCAGATGCATTTACAGTTTTCTTGCTGCAATGAACCTGTGGCTATAGATTGGATTGGACTGAACCTCTGACACTCGCCTGTGGCTGGAGACGCCGCGTGTGAGACCATTGCAGATGCGCCATTGTGTCCAAAGCTTCCAAAAGTCAACTCTGCCGTTATTATTCATTTATTCCACTGCTGTACCCGATGCAGCAGAAGCGAAACGTGGAGTAAGAGAGGCCAAAACAGCAAAATGTAGTCACGGGCAAAAGTAATTGTCAACGGAACACTAAACCTAGAAATGAACGTGGACTCAAGCAAGAAATCTAGTAGCCCTCATTGTTGGTTTCATGGTTAGGCGGCAGACTAACGGTCTTGTAAAAATCCTTCAGAAAACAGGGGTCAATCCACAGCTAATCTGTTCCACTTTTGGTTGAAGCCTCCCCTATTTAACCGATGTTTAGTGATCTTTTGTCTTACTGTGGGCAGAGCAGAGGAGAGAGGTTCATGCTACTTAACCAGTGCTTAGTGATCTTTTGTCTTACTGAAGGCAGAGCAGAGGCTCCTGTCACTAAATCGATGCTTAGTGATCTTTTGTCTTACTGCAGGTGGAGCAGACAAGAGAGGCTTCTGCTACTTATGCGGTGCTTAATGATCTTTGGTGTTACTGAAGGCAGAGAAGAAAGGAGAGGCTCCTGCTACTTAACAGATGATTAGTGATCTTCTGTCTTACTGCAGGCAGAGCAGAGAAGAGAGGCTCCTGCTAATTAACTGATGCTTAGTGATCTTTTGCCTTACAGCAGTCAGAGAAAAGGGGAGAGGCTCCTGCTACTTAACCGGTGCTTACTGACCTTTTGTCTTACTGCAGGCAGAGCAGAGGGGAGAGGCTCCTGCTACTTAACCGATGCTTACTGATCTTTTGTCTTACTGCAGGCAGAGCAGAGGGGAGAGGCTCCTGTTACTTACAGGGTGCTTAGTGATCTTTTGCCTTACTTAAGGCAGAGCAGAGCGGGGAGGCTCCTCCTATTTACATGGTGCTGCAGAGTGATCTTTTGTCTTACTGCAGCCTGAGAAAAGGGGAGAAGCTTCTGCTACTTAAACAGTGCTAATTGATCTTCTGTATTACTACAGTCAGAGGAGAGTGGAGAAGCTACTGTCACATAAAGATGCTTAGTGATCTTTTGTCTTACTGCTAGCAGAGCAGACAAGAGAGACTTTTGCTACTTACACAATGCTTAGTGATCTTTGGTGTTACTGAAAGCAGTGCAGAAAGGAGAGGCTCCTGCTACTTATCTAATGCTCAGTGATCTTTTGTCTTACTTCAGGCAATGCAGAGGGGAGAAGCTCCTGCTACTTACCCGAATCAGTGATCTTTTGTCTTACTGCAGGCAGTACAGAGGAAAGAGTAAACAATGCCCGACCTACAAAATGGTCTGCCAATGTCTTAGGTAAACTATGCCTGACCAATGCAACTCCCCCTGCTGATTTTACATTTGCAGTTGTGTATTTTGTTCATGAACTCCTGAACTCTTTTTGTTCAGAATAGTCACTATTTTTTTTCAGACATAAAAATATTTTTCCACTAAATCATTTGTTCAAATTGCCCTTTTCTCCAAAAATGGCTTCACAAATATCTTGCACTGCTGGCCTAACACCTGACATTGTTCATGCACGTATGGTGGAAGTGCAGCGCCCCAGAGACCTGGTCGCTGCAGTAACATCGCTCTGCCACTAAGGGGGGCTATGGTACGTCTGATGGCACTGAAGGAGTTCACCTGACCAGGTATCACAGGCACCAATACACTTCACAGTCTGGCCACCAGGGGGAGCAAAGGGTTCTATGTATTAGGCCACTCCTCACAGTCTGGTAAAACTGGGGGTTGGATAGGAAGTTAGACAGAAGCTGACTGGGTTGGAACCGGGCAACATCCTGTGGCAGAGGGTGTTGCAGGGGAAGACTCAGGGGGGTCTGTCAGGGGTGGGATCCTGACAGAGGCCTAGCGAACAGAAAGAACGTTACGGGACCGCGCCTGCACTTCATCGCGGTGGTACCCCAAGAAAGGACAAGAAGCGAGGTTTATTGTGCTGAGTGAGAAACGAGATCAATGCAACAAGGAGAAATACCAGTAGGAGTCGTGCTATAAGACGAGGCAACATCCTATTGAGGCGCGTAGCCGGTGGCCGGAACGCCGAGGAAGTATTAGGCTCCAAGCATTACTTCAAACCAACGGCAGGACAGTTAATTATAGGTTGGCTGTCTCACCTAAAACACCTACGCAGACATAGGGGGCAACTGTGGGAGAGGGGCGTCACTAGGGTCCCGGAAGAACTCCAGGCCTACCCGTCATACGGGTGCGTCCTGTCCATATCATCTGGGGGACGGAGAAGAACATCAGAATCAGTTGTGAGGGAACATCAGAAACAGACACAACAGTTGTGAGGACTATCCCGTGGTGCTCAGCAGGGAAGTATTACAACACACAGGCGCTAGTAGGTAGGCACTGATTTCCACCTGCAAAGGGAACTCTGGATGTACCTTTGGACCGGCCGGTCTCAGCCAGCCCTGTTAGCAGTACTCTGGATTGTGGATCCTGAAGCCTTCAGTAAAGAGGTCAAGAGACTGCAACCCTGTGTCTTCGTTATTTCATCGCACCACGCACCACCACCTTTAATTGGACGCCCCTTAGCAGGGTTACGGACCGGGTCAGGCCACCGTGACAACCCCAAGACCGAGACAGAGAGGCCCGGTACCGAGTGAACCGCGGCCCTGCGTCTGGGGGCGCTCCAGAAGCAAAGCTGAACTTTGGAATCCTGCAAAAAAGCAGCAAAAGTGTAGCAAGAAAAGCAGCAAAAAAAGCCAGAAAAACATGTTTTTGTCTGCAGCTTTTTTTTTACTGACAAGAGATCGGTTTAGGCTTCAAAAAAAAGCAGCAAAAAATTTTTTTTTCCTGTGCAGATTTGTCACAAAAAGTGAAAGATTTCCAAGAATTCCAAGTCCCAGCAAAGTAAATGAAATACCTAATGTCTCATGCCCACATTGCTTATTTGTTCCTTCCAGATTTTAATCTGTCAATTCATTCAGTGTTTCAGGGCAGATTTTACCCATACTAAGGCCGGTTTCACTCGTCAGTGTCTCCGGTACGTGTAGTGACAGTTTTTTCACGCACCGGAGACACTGACACACGTACACCCATTCAAGTGAATGTGTGTCCATGTGAAAAACACGCAGACATATCCGTTTTTACCTGCAAAACGTGCCACACACGTGCACATGGAGAACACGTGTAAGTGCAGCGCCCCAGAGTCCTGGTCGTTGCAGTACTGTGGCTTCGCCACTAAGGGGGGCTATGGCACGTCTGATGGCACTGAAGGAGTTCATCTGACCAGGTATCACAGACACCAATACATTTCACAGTCGGGCCTCCGGGGGGAGCTAAGGGTTCTATTCACTAGGCCACTACCCACCATAGTGGGTAAACTGGGGGTCAGGCAGGAAGTTAGATGAGAAAGCTGACTGGGTT
Source organism: Ranitomeya variabilis (assembly GCF_051348905.1). Lineage (NCBI taxonomy): Eukaryota > Metazoa > Chordata > Amphibia > Anura > Dendrobatidae > Ranitomeya > Ranitomeya variabilis. The sequence goes on along the minus strand of NC_135234.1, from coordinate 754,142,352 downwards.
GGAACCAGGCAACACCTTGTGGCAGAGGGTGTTGTAGGGGAAGATACAGTAGGGTCTCTGTCAGGGGTGGGATCCTGACAGAGGCTTGGCAATTTGAGCGAACGTAACGGGACCGTGCCTGCTCAGGATAGCGGCGGTGCCCAAGGAAGGATCAGAAGCGAGATATATTGTGCTGAGTGAGAAACGAGATCAACACAATAAGGAGAATACCAGTAGGAGTCGTGCTGTAAGACCGAGGCAACATCCTACTGAGGCGCACAACCGGTGGCCGGAACGCCGAGAGAGTATCTTAACATTCAGCTTCAAGCAGTACTCTAAACAGCGGCAGGGCAGTCAGTCTAAGGCGGGCTGTCTCACTTAAATCACCTATGCAGTCTTGGGGGGCAACTTGTGGAGAGGGGCGACTCTAGGGTCCCGGAAGAGCTCCGAGCCTACCCGTCAAACGGGTGCCGTCTCAACCAGAACATCAGGGAGGGACGGAGGATTAGCAGAACATCATCTAATCGAGTTGTGAGGGAACTTAAGAAACAGACACAACAGTTGTGGGGACTTTCTGTAAGCACAGCAGGGAAGGACTACAACACATAGCGCTAGGGGGAAGGCACAGATTTCCACTTGTGAAGAGAACTCTGGAGGTGCCATTGGACCGGCCGGACTTGCGCAGCCTGGTGAACCGTATTCCAGACTGAGGACCCAGAGATCTTCAGTAAAGAGGTAAAGAGACTGCAACCTGGTGTCCTCGTTATTTACTGCACCGCACCACTACGGCACCACATCACCATCCGCACCATTCATATCAATTATTTGCTGTGCGCCCCACGGCAGGGTCATGGACCGGGGCCTAGCCACCGTGACAACCCCAGAGCAGAGACTCAGAGGCCCGGTACCGGGTATCCCCTCGGCCCTGCGGCGGTGGGGGCGCTGCAAACTTGGCGTCACGAACAGGATTTACTTAAGCCTGAAGAATCAGGTCATGTGTGCCTTGGAACTGTGATTTATTGTGCTTGGACTGTACTTCATTGCAAAGACTGTGCTGCACCATTTACCGCCAAAATCCGCCGCCATTACAGCGCTGAGGAGAGCGCAAGAGAAGAAGAGGGGCGTGGAGTAGGCGTGGACAAGCTGAAGAGCGCGAAGGACAATGGCCGCCCAGTCTAAATATTTCTGTGTCCTGAGGACGTGTCCGTCAACAGCCGAGGTCCGCCTCCTGATCCTGTTTGGAGGGTGGAGACCATGGAGACGGGGCCGCCCACGAAAGAGACCGCGGGAAGGAGACACAGGAGAAGAGGAAAAGATGGCGACGCCGGGAGCACCGCATGGGGATGACCTGCCTCGGTTTAGAGCCGCATCACCGGACACAGCCTCGGAGACGCCATCGTTGAGGGGCCTGACCCTTGCAGAACCACTGCTGGGTCGACCCAACTGGCCGCCGTCCGAGGAGTGTGTGGCCGCAGCCGAAGCCCGGCAGATAGCGCACCGCCTGGAGGCGGATGCTCGTGTGCTTGCGCGGCTGGGCCAACCCACGGAGGTCCACCTGTCGGCGGTGTCCCCCGCTCCTCCCAACCCGGCCGCGGCTGAAGCTGCGCTGCGGACGCAGGGCCTGAAGATCATGCCAGAGGCCGAACACCTGCGGCGCTTGATGGCTGCATGGCGAGACCGACGACAACCGGCAATCCAGGTTGATCTGACCAGCGTCGCAGAGGTCCCATCGTCCCACTGGGGTGTAGTGGTCTCCTTCAACTCCCGACATGGAAGGGGAGTTATACAGGAGATCGGGGAGCCCTTGCAAATCCGCGTGGACCGGGAGGAAGTAGAGCCCTGCGGAGGAAGGTTCACCCGTGACCTGGAGCCAGGTGACGCTGTGACCTACACCAGGTGGAGGAGGGAAACCGGTGAGGCCGGCTGGGTAGCTCGGGGCGTCCAGCGGTGCATCGCACTCCAAGCCGCTGCTGGGGCATCAGGGGATGCACCCCCTGCTGCAAAAGCCACGGAATCTGTCCCTGCAGAGCAGCGTGGAACCCGGACCCACCATGTACCTTGGGGGCGTGCTGGTTCATCCGTGAAAAGAACATCACGGCGAGGGATCCTGTCGTTGCTGGGGCGGGACCCGCTCCTCGAACCGGCAGCGCGACCCGTTGGTCTGGTGAGGCCCGGAAGGAAACCACCTTCTGTGCTGAAAGATGAGTAAACAGAAATGCTTTAAAGTATGTATATAGTTACTGTTTCCTGTTTTGCTGCTAAACCCGTTCAGGGTTAACTTTTAAAGGGGATCCCTTCGTTGACCCGGGATCCCTATTGTTTTTGTTTATTTTTCTAAAGTTTTGCACAAGTTTCTAGAACTGCCGCAATCATGAACAGTGCATGATACAAACTTTTTGTAAATAGTTTGCACCTTATTAAAGGCGCTCCCTACTGGTTTTACTTCAAAAAGGACTCTTTGTGAAGATACCACACTGGAACCTTTGCTGAGTACGGACTGGTAGCTTGAGAAGATACGCTACCTCATAGAGACTTGGTCCCCTCTTAAAGGGGATGTTTATGTGTTGCACTTAAGAGAGTAATATTGCTTTAAGACTGAGAGATAGCAATAATGTTTTGGTAAAGAGAAAGCGATGATAATGTTTGCGAGAAAAAGTTAAATGTATCCAACTAGTTAATTGTAAAGAAATGCTGATGATGTCCCCTGAAAGATAATGAGAAGGTCTAATGTTCTATAGAAAATGTTTGATAATGTTGATAGACAACGAGGACAGAAGGTAAACCCTGAGTCCTCATGTAGAGATGACTCGGTGCTCTTAAACTGAAAGTAATGTTATGTTCTATACTGTGTATAGTAGTTGAAAAGACAGAAGGCTCGGGCTGAAAGGAGCGGTCCTGTAAGAAAGGAGAGGCAGTAGGTCTGGTGCCGTTAGGACAGGCTGCCCTGCAGATTTAAAGAAGGAGAATGTAAAAGTTAAATTGCCTTATAATGTGATTATAAGAAGGTCTTTAGCGGATTCAGAGTGTACATCCTTAAGGACAATGTTAACTTATTATGCAAACGTTTGCACTAAGTAGAATACCCGGTTGGGTAACAGGAGTTATTTGTAGCCTGTAATTTATAATGTTAACCATGTTTGTAACGTTCAAGCGTCCTCACCTCCCATAAAGGGAAGCTCTGTTCAAGCTTACTTATTGTTATTGCACTCAACAAAAACTGTATGTCTTTTTGCTAACTTGTATTGTTGTTTTCTTCCCAGTCCCGGAGTACTGTGTTTAACCAGGGGGGAGTGCAGCGCCCCAGAGTCCTGGTCGTTGCAGTACTGTGGCTCCGCCGCTAAGGGGAGCTATGGCACGTCTGATGGCACTGAAGGAGTTCATCTGACCAGGTATCACAGACACCAATACATTTCACAGCCGGGCCTCCGGGGGGAGCTAAGGGTGCTATTCACTAGGCCACTCCCCACCATAGTGGGTAAACTGGGGGTCAGGCAGGAAGTTAGATCAGAAGCTGACTGCGTTGGAACCAGGCAACACCTTGTGGCAGAGGGTGTTGTAGGGGAAGATACAGTAGGGTCTCTGTCAGGGGTGGGATCCTGACAGAGGCTTGGCAATTTGAGCGAACGTAACGGGACCGTGTCTGCTCAGGATAGCGGCGGTGCCCAAGGAAGGATCAGAAGCGAGATAGATTGTGCTGAGTGAGAAACGAGATCAACGCAATAAGGAGAATACCAGTAGGAGTCGTGCTGTAAGACCGAGGCAACATCCTACTGAGGCGCACAACCGGTGGCCGGAACGCCGAGAGAGTATCTTAACATTCAGCTTCAAGCAGTACTCTAAACAGCGGCAGGGCAGTCAGTCTAAGGCGGGCTGTCTCACTTAAATCACCTATGCAGTCTTGGGGGGCAACTTCTGGAGAGGGGCGACTCTAGGGTCCCGGAAGAGCTCCGAGCCTACCCGTCAAACGGGTGCCGTCTCAACCAGAACATCAGGGAGGGACGGAGGATTAGCAGAACATCATCTAATCGAGTTGTGAGGGAACTTAAGAAACAGACACAACAGTTGTGGGGACTTTCTGTAAGCACAGCAGGGAAGGACCGCAACACCTAGCGCTAGGGGGAAGGCACAGATTTCCACTTGTGAAGAGAACTCTGGAGGTGCCATTGGACCGGCCGGACTTGCGCAGGTGAACCGTATTCCGGACTGAGGACCCAGAGATCTTCAGTAAAGAGGTAAAGAGACTGCAACCTGGTGTCCTCGTTATTTACTGCACCGCACCACTACGGCACCACATCACCATCCGCACCATTCATATCAATTATTTGCTGTGCGCCCCACGGCAGGGTCACGGACCGGGGCCTAGCCACCGTGACAACCCCAGAGCAGAGACTCAGAGGCCCGGTACCGGGTATCCCCTCGGCCCTGCGGCGGTGGGGGCGCTGCATAAGCGCTGTTCCCCTGCGTGTGGTGCTGAACGCGGCTTTTATCC